>NC_043707.1:100269712-100337020 GCF_006229205.1 Suricata suricatta | reverse complement strand
GGAGGAGAAAACCCACAACAAAACTTGCGTCGCCTAGCTCACGACTCGACTTGAATGGAAGGAGCCTGCGCCCGCGGAGCGCAGCGGCGACTCGGGACAGCGCGTACGGCCGGCGGGGCGCGGCGCGCCGCGGGGGCGCAGCAGGTACCCGGCGAGGGAGGCCGGGTGGGCCAAAGGGTCGGGGCAGAGTCCGGGCGGCGGACTCGGACTTCCCGCCGGGTCCCGATGGTCCCCGCAGCTCCCCCGGGCGGGGCCGCCGCATCCAGTCCACCGGGTGCGCGGCCGAGAGCTCCACGTTGAGAGTGCGACCCCTCCGCGATCGCTACCAGGGCAGGGGCCTTTTCTCCTCTCTGGCTAAAGGCTGGTCCCAGCCCACTGCGCCCCCGCCCCCCCCCCCCCCCCCCGCGTCCCCGTTGCGCACATCTGGAAAGAATCTGCGGGCGGATGGGAGGGGAGGGGGGTGGAAGGACGCGGGCTGGTGACCGGGAATGTGGGGGCAGGTGGAACTGGGGAGGGGCGTGGACCCCTGTACTTGGAGCCCAGGCGTGAGTCTTACTATATCAGCTCACTCCAGCTAGTTCGCCCTTCGCCCGCGTCACAGAGAAACGGAGGCCTAGAGAGGGGCAGAGATATCCTTCCAGGAAGGGCGGACAGGTGAGGCGGTGCCCGCGCGACCACCGCCCGGACCCGCTCGGGGCTCGGCTCCCCAGCCCAGCGCCGCGCACTCCCCAAAGCCAGAGCTCTCAGCTGGCACCTGGTGTCCGTCGGTCTAGCGGCTGCCTCCCCGCTGGGACAGCTGGCCTGAGGGGGCAGGGGTGGGGGGCGGAGCACGAGGAGCTAGGTCGGCGCCCTCCAGCGAAAGCGGCGGAAGTGCGGAGTTGTAGGTCCTTGAACCGCCAGGCTGGGGCTGGGGGTTAGAATACCTGATGCGCCGTCAGGTGGAAGAGGAGGTGGCGGCTGCCGCGAGCTCCTGGCACCGCCGCAACTTAGGGAGAGGAGCAGGCGCGGCATAAGAATGAGAGTGGTGCTGACCGTCCCTGGTCCCCAACGCACAGAGGGATGCGCGCCTAGCGCTTGGAGTGCGTCACGGACCTGTTGAGGCCCGGCAACCTGAGTGGCTGCTCTTGGACTTCGGACAGGCGGGGGAAGATGAATCTCCAAGAGGCACCACTGGCAATGAACCAGGAAGAGCCTCCGGTGGCCATCTCCCCTTTTAGGGACCAGGGCCCAGTCTATCCTAGCCTAGAGTGCAAGTTAAGAAATGTTAGATTCGGGGCGCCTGGGCGGCTTGGTCGGGTTAAGCGCCTGACTTCAGCTCAGATCATGATCTCTAGGTTTGTGAGTTGGAGCCCTGCTTCTGGGGCTCTATGCTGACAGCTCAGAGCCTGGAGCCTGCTTGGGATTGTGTGTCTCCCTCTTTCTCTCTGCCTATCCCCCTACACACACACACATACATACACACACACACACACACACACACACACACACACACACTGTCTCTCTCTGATAAATAAACAAGCTTTTTTAAATTAAAAAAGTGTTAGATTCATATGACTGTTTTCACAAAATCTTGTGGGAGACTACTTTGTCCTTTGTATCTGAATCTTGGGTAAGGGGTAACTAATGGTGGCACCTTTAGGCCTGGTAGAGTCCTACTAAGACCTCTGACCATGACCTGCCTGTTGCCCTTGATGGCTCTCTATCACCAGCACCTTAACAAAGTGGCTGATGCCTTTGGAGACTTGGACCTCCAGTCCATCCTCATCCGCTGCCCCATCCAGTTTACTCTTCTTTATTATTTTTTTTAATGTTTATTTAATTTTGAAAGAGAAAGAGACAGAGCACGAGTGGGGGAAGGGCAGAGAGAGAGGGAGACACAGAATCCAAAGCAGGCTCCAGGCTCTGAGCTGTCAGCACGGAGTCCAAAGTGGAGCTCGAACCCACGAACTGCAAGATCATGACCTGAGCCAAAGTCGGCCACTTAACCAACTGAGCCACCCAGGCACCCCTGTTTACTCTTCTTTAAAGGCACCTCCCTCTTCCCCCATCCCCACACTGTGCCTTTTCTTTTGCCCTTCCCTCTGTCTGGAGTGCTTTTCCTCCCCTTTGTCCATCTGGAGAACTTCTACTCAGTCTTTAAGAGCAGTTCAAGACTCTGGGCAGGAGTCAGAAGACACAAATTCTGGTCCTGGCCTTAATTTCAACGTGCTAATCTATGAACTGAGGGGTTCAGACTAGATAATGCTAGATAATGTTGCAAATCTTTTCCAACTCTGCCTTTCATAAATTCATTTCTTCATTCAGTAAACATTTCCTGAGCACCCACTCCATGCCTGGGGAGTCAGGAAAGGCTTAGCCAAATCTTGGAGGATGCAATGGACCAGGGTGATGTGTGAGCACTGAAGAACTTCCTAACCCAGTCAAAGAGGGGCAACAGCTTCTGGGAGCAGGGGCGTCTGAGTAGGCGTTTGCTGGGGATGGGCAGCGATTGCACTTGCGTTTCCTACCTTTAGAGTAGGAAGATTCTCTCTTAGTGTTGGGATTTCTATTAGCGGCAGTAAGATGCAGCTATCTAGGGCCCAGCACAGAGCAGGTGATTAGTGAATTTTTACTGTTTTGGAGTGGAGGAAGAAGGTGCTGCTAGGGGCTGAGGATCTGTAGCCTGATTTGGGTCTCCCTTCCTCTTCCTTCCTCTAGTCTTGCCTTAATCTCCACTTAAGCCCTTCTGGGCCTTAAGGTTTGGTTCCCTAGGGAAGGCGGGTGGGATGAGAGGCAGCTGGTCCCAGGGTCTTCCTCAGTAACGGTAACCCCGTGTATGTCGCACTAGCCTGATGCCAACAACAGATGCACATGTCATTTCATTTAGTTCTCACGAGGAGCATCCAGATCCATTGCCCAGACCAGTAAATAGAGGCTCAGGCGGTGAAGTGGGCTTGTCCATACTCACACGGCCATCAGGAGTGGAGCCTATGCCGTTCTGTTGCTAAAGCGCTCCCTGATAAAGCGCTTCCTGCAGGCCAAGCTGCCCCTCTCGCTGGCCATTTGCTGTCCCAGAGGTGTAAGCTGTGCCTCACCAGGGAGCTCTCCACTCAGGACATGCCGAGGCCAGGGGCGTACTCTCTCCTTTGTTCTTCCTCCACACAGCTCCAATTCGGCTGAGCACACAGAAGGGGCTTTAGGGGCTTATCTTGCTCAACATTCTTAGAAGAACAACAACAAATCGAGACCCAGATGGGCCACGAAGTGGTCAAGGTCACACAGAAAACCGGGTGGTGGCGCTGGAGCTCCCCAGGATCCCAAGTTGCAGAGGAGGAAGTGGGACTCTTTAGGCCCTGTCTGTTCTTCCTCCCTCTCCTGCAAATCCAGCTCATCTTCTGCATCCCAACACTTGTCTCTGCCCAGACCAGGTTTATTATCCCTTGCCTGTATCATTGCACAGCCTCGGAGAGCACCTCACTGGTCCATCCACAAACCTGCCCATGCCACGCTCCTGCTCTTCAATGCCTCCTCATCTTTCCTAAGATGCTAAGATAAGCATCACTCTCCCTACCCAGGCTTTCAAGTCCCTTCTTGGCCTGGACTGCCTACCCGCCTCACTCCCTGTCCCCAACACCCATCAGACGCTCTAGCCATCTTGGTAGAGGTCACCACATGGGCCCTTTTGCACCTGGGCCTTTGTACATGCTGACCTCCTTGCTTAGATCACTCTTTCCCTTTTACCTGATATTCATCCTTCATGGCTAGATAAGGCATCACTTCTTTTGAGAAGCCTTGTTGATTCCAGGCAAGGTTAGGTCTCCTTGGGGCCCCTATGGATGCTGGTGTCCCCCCGTCACACTTCTGGTGACACGGGAATTATAATACTCAGTTTACACCTATGCCTATTACATCTATGCCAGCACTGCCTAATAGAACCATAATGTGAGCCATAAATGCAAGCCGCATATGTACTGTGAAATTTTCTAGAAGCCAGGTTAAAAAAATGAAATGCAACAGGTAAAATTAATTTTAGTAATTTATTTGAACTCATCCAATGTATGTAATTAATATACAAATAAAAGATATTTTATGAGATATCCTAAATATTAATGATATTTGACATCCTCTTTTGTACTAGTCTGTGGAATCCATGTATATTACGTATTACATGTATAGCACCTCTCAGTTCAGACTGGCCACATTTAAAGTGCTCAGTAGCCACATATAGGCACCACTTTGGACTGTGCAAGTGTGAGCTTCTTAAGGGCAGGAGCCACACCTGAGTGCTCTGTCTGGGTCCTTAGTGTTCAGCTGTGCTTGGCGCAGGGGAGGGCCACGTAGCATTGTGGCTAAGACCCTGGGCTGGGAGCTCAGCTTCACCATTTAACAGCTGTGTTACATTGGCTGATCCCATTGGGCCTCAGCTCCCTCATCTATAAAGTCATGGTGATATTCATCATATTCAATATGGTTCATAATGTTAATATAAACAGATACCATTTATAGATCTTTACAGATGCACGTTAAAGGGGAGGGAGGAAAAATAGCTGGTCTGGTGAGTGCACAGGATCCTTCTCCCTGGCCTCCTGCCCTGATTGATTTGGGGCAAAGTCCCCTCTCCCAGAGCCCTGGTCCGCAGTGGGGTCACACAGACCGGCACAGGTCTGGTCTAATGCTGATGTCTCCAGGGGCTAAAGGTTGTTAGGCTAGTGTGGGTGGGGGGAGGGTTACAGTGTGCATGGAAATGATGGTCTGTAGACTGGCTGAGGATTTATTGACCGTTTGGTCAGGGGATGGGGCAGCAGGGGTACAGAAGGGTGGGCAAAGGGCCAGGCTGCGGTAAGTGTTACTTGCTGCTGCCCACTGCCTCCTGGGACTGGGAGCTTTGTGTGTGCTGGGCTTCCTGGTTTTCTGCCAGGCCGGCGGCTGGGGCCTGAGTCTGCTTAGCCCTCGTAGATCTATACAGAGTCAGACAAGCCTGGCTTCTGCCCCTCTCCTCTCTCCTCCCACTTCTCTCTCTGGGGCTTCCCAGGGCTCACCCAGTTTGGGGTGGAGGATGCGACAGTAGTTATTGTACTGGGCTCTGCTGCCCCCTCTAGACTGAGGGCAGAGAACTTTCCCACCTCACGTTTGTCCCCTGTGCCAGCACAGGGTTGAGGGCAGACAGGATCTCACCTTGGAGAGCTGGCTGAGCCAGCGAGTGAGGCAAAGCAGTGTCTGAAATGCTGCAATGGCCACAGGGCAGCAGGAATTCATAGGAGGCTGGAGTCCATAGATCTAGAGGGAGGTGGGCCTGGGACTGGACTGAAAAGCACAAGAAAGATCTGGACAAGAGAAGGGGAAGCAGCAGTGGGTTCCTAGCCCTGTGCCTACTGTCCCTAACAGGCGAAGTCTGACTCAGCCCCTCCTGCAGGCACCATGGCCCGGAGCAGGGCGCTGCTGTTCCTGTTGCTCTTGCCACCACAGCTGGGACCGGTGAGCACGGTCAGGTCTCCAGGGTTTGGCCAAACTGGTGCCCACAGCCTGAGCCCTGAAGAGAACGAATTCATGGAGGAGCCAGTGTTGGTCCTGAGCCCTGAGGAGCCAGGGCCTGGCCCTGCCCCCACCAACTGCCCCCGAGACTGTGCCTGCTCCCAAGAAGGTGTTGTGGACTGTGGTGGCATCGACCTGCGCGAGTTCCCCGGGGACCTGCCAGAGCACACTAACCATCTGTCTTTGCAGGTGAAGTCGGCATTGCAGCAGCAGTCACCAGGGGCTGCCCTCTGCGCTTGGGGCTCCTGTCCCAGAACCCCAGTACCCGTGGCTCCCCAACCCCAGACACGAGGTGCTAGGGCATTCCCCCCTTGGATGTCCCCATCACAGAGTGACGTGATATTAACAGCTTTGTTTTGCTTGGAGGAGTCCGAGCTGAGGCCTGTAAGCAGAATCAGACCCTGTGAAAAAAGAACACAGATCTGCCTGGCAGCTGCCCCTCTGAATAGACAGGGCGCCCCAGACACTATTATGGGCCAGGAAAACAAGAAAAAGTTGACCCTCATAGATGCTCTGGGGGCTCAGAGGCTAGAGCATTCTCCCCAGCTGAGCTGCAGGCTAGATTTTGATGAGTGGACACTGTTCCAAATGGTGGATACTGAGAGTGCTGATGCTCCCAGCTTTGTGTGGCCCAGAGCTCTGGGGGAGAGAGAGATCATACCCATTTCCAGAGATCAAGCCCAGTGAAGAAAAGTGACCCACCCAGGGTCACCTGAACTGATGGCTCTAGGGTGATGGTGGAGGGAGCCCACGGCCAGGGGAGCCCATGAGGGAAAGGGACAAGTTAAGGACAACACTTATAGTTGGTTCATTCACTCATTTATTCATAAAATGTCTCCTGCGTACATGTTCTACATGTCTGGTGCTATCAGATGCTGGGCATGTAGGGGGGATTTGAACAGCCTGTGGGGGAGGCAGAGATCTAAACAAGTAAAGACAACAGATGGAGACAGAAGGGCTAGTGCTGAGTTGGGGGTGGGGCCAGAGTAGGTCCTAATCCAGCCCCCAATCCAACTCAGGAATGCTTTTGGGGGAAGGTTTTAAAGCATTCCAAAAGGAGTGAGGACCACAGCTTTCCACCCCCCTGAGAGAGGGAGCCAAAAGTCGTTTCTGGCTTGGGGTGGGGAGAATGGGCTGCTGATGCCTGCCACCCAGTGGGAACATGACGGGAGTGGGTCTAGAGGGCACATGGCACTCCAAGTTTGAATTGCCTACATGGAGATGATCATGTCTGGGCTCCTCGTAGGCAGGACGTGCATGCCTGTGGTGGTCACTGCTGTGCCTCCAGTGCCCAGACCCAGGGCCTGTCTGCATGGGGGTGAATCCCAAGGGCGGTGCCCAGCAGAGGGACTGGCCTCTCGGGAGCCTGGCTCCTCACCACCCCTGACCCTTACCCCCACACCCTCTCCCCAGAACAACCAGCTGGAGAAGATCTACCCCCAGGAGCTCTCCAGACTGCAGCGCCTGGAAACTCTGAACCTCCAGAACAACCGCCTGACTTCCCGAGGTGAGGGGTCACCCAGAGCCCAGGCCAGGGGCCTGAGGGGGCGGGGGCACTGGCGTCCGTGGGAGGAGCCCCACCCTGTAGACGCTAGGGTACGGAAAACAGCGGGCTAGGCTGGCAGCAGGGTCTCAAGGCAAGAGGCCCCCTGGGGTAGCCTAAGAGTCACTCCTGGGAATTTCTGAGACCTGGGAGTTGGGTCAGAGGAAAGGCTTGGATTCCCAGGGCCTTTGTCATAGACGCTTTTATTTTTATTTTTTATTAAAACATTTTTTAAATGTTTATTTTTGAGCAAGGGAGAAAGAGCACGGGAAGAGGAGGGGCAGAGAGACACACACACAATAGGAAGCAGGCTCTAGGCTCTGAGCGGTGAGCACTGAGCTAGTCGCGGGGCACAAACTCATAAACCATGAGATCATGATTTGAACCTCAGTCAGATGCTTAACCAACTGAGCCACCCAGGTGTCCCTCTCATAGACTCATATTCACAGAGGCCTTTAGAATCAAAGATGTGCGGAACACTCACATTGTAAAAAGTTACTGTTTTCTGATGATGAAAATAATTTATTATTATAACAGAAAATTTGGAAACATAGAAAACAAAATGGAAAAGAAAAAAAAACCCACTTATAATGCTGCCATGTGGAGTTAATCACTATTGATATTGGGTATGTTTCTTGCTACTTTTTAAAAAGCAGCTTTATTGAGGTATAACTTCTATACTGTAAGATTCACCCAACATAAAATACCATTCGATGAGTTTTGGTGAGTTTACATAGTTGTTCAACCATCACAATTCAATCTAGTCTTTTTGTGTTTTTTAATTCATAGCTGAGCTTACAGTTTAGATATTGTGACTATCATAACTGCTTTGTTCCACTTAGCAGTTAGCACAGCAGCATTTTTCATGTTGCGAAAAGCCCTCAGTGGCCATCACTTTGCACGGCGGCAGCAGGGTATTCCACAGAGGGACCCTGCACGGTTTATGTAACTGTTCCTTCTCTTAGACACTTGGGCGAGTCCCAGCATCTGAGGGTCTGGGAGCCCAGAACTGAGTGTCAGAGGCCGGCCTCATGACTGGAGAAGGGCCAGTTTGGCTGGGCTCCCAGTGACAGCCGAGTCCTGACACACAGCTGCCGGCTGGGACAGGGATGGGCCAGGTGGTGGGGGGCCACCGGGGCCACAGCTCTGCCCTGCCATGGGGCTGGGTATGAGGAGGGTCAGGGACCCTAGGGCTGCATCTGAGGAAAGCACTCCTTCCTGATGGGGAAGGGTGGGGCTGGGCCATCTGCCCCGTGGCCTGACCTTATGAGGACCCATTCCCACCTGGGTGCCCCTGAGCAGGTGAGGAATTGGTCATTTGTGAATAGACACTGTCTACCTGCTCCTCTGAGCCGGGGCCCGAGGGAGCAAGGGGAAAGAAAACAGGGCTGGACAGGCCTGCTGGGACTGGTGGGAAGGGAGCAGAACCCAACCTGCCTCTGGGAGGGCCCTCCCAGTCCTGGCAAGTGGGGTGGGCACTGGGGGGTTGGTGGTAGAGTGCTCCCCTGTAGCATCTCCTTCATCCAGGGCTCTGACCGATGCCTGTCCTTTGAAGGGCTCCCAGAGGAGGCGTTTGAGCATCTGACCAACCTCAATTACCTGTACTTGGCCAATAACAAGGTAAGGGGCCCCCCTGGTGTCAGGGGGCTGAGCTCAGGTCGCTGGGTCCCCATTGCTGCTCAGACATGGTCCTGGTGAGACCTCACACCTACTGCAGGGCATCAGAGTGGTCAGATAATGAAATCCGAGGCCATAGCGTTACGGAAGCACAGGAAGGTGATAGCAACTTGGAGGGCTTCCTGGAGGAGATGGCATTTGAGCAGGGCCAGGAAGGGTAACAAGATTTCAGCCAGGGGCCCTAGGGGGAGGCACTGCCAAAGAGAGAGCATGAGAAAAGGCACACAGGCACTCAACTTAAAAATATTTGTAGTGTCCCAGGGTTCTGTCCTGGCCCCTTTTCTCTGAGGTCTCTTGAGGTGACCCCCCCCCCAGGCTTTAGCACCCATCTACATCATGGCCATGTCCAGTGGTAGCCCCCAGTCCTTTCCACTCCTCCCATGTGAGACTCAAAGATCCACCTGCCTCCTCGACATCTCCACTAGATGTCTAATGGACGTAGAACTCTGCTTCCCTCCCATGGCCCCCAAACCCCAACCTCCTGTGGCCTTCCCCCCCATAAAGGCCATCTCCAACCACCTATGTGAGCCACAAATCCAGGGTGCTTTGCTCACCCATGCTCAGTCCCACTGCACACCCTCGGCTCCCCTCCGGCCCTGGTCCCCCAGCCCACCCAGGACGACCCTGCTTCCCTGTTTGCTCCTCCTTCTCCTCAGAGCAGCCAGAGTGATCTTCAAAAACCACGCCTGCTTCTACCCCTCCAACCCGCCTTCCCCATCTCAGAGCTCCTGGGGCTTCACTGGGGATGAAGGCCACACGTCTCCCCGTGGGGGGGGCGGCTGTGTGTGGGGCTTGCCTGCCTCCCTCAACTCCTGTTCCCACTCACTCCTCCTCCAGCCCCCAAACCTGGCAACCCCCAAGCACGGCCTACACCTGCTGCCCCTGCTGCCGTGGGTGCTCTCCCCTCAGGTGGCATTAACGGTGCCTTCATACCTTAAGTGTCACCTGTTCCCCAAGCACCCAACTAATTCTCTGCCTTCAGCCTGGTTCAACTCATTATCACTTTCGGATACCTTGTTTATTGTCTTCTCCTTTAAGATGTAATCTTGGGGGTGGGGTGGGGGTGGAGGCGCTTCTCTGTCTTTTCCCAGGACCCGTCCAGCACCTGGCCCCATGCCTGCAGTGTGGCACACTCAGGGACTACTGCTGAATGAGTGAAGGCTAGACCCTGGGCGGGGGGTAGTCCGGGGAGTGTGGGTGCTCACTGTAGCTGCACAGAGGGTTGGGGAGCAGTGAGGGGGGGGGACCAGGAGGACAGGCCTAGAAGGCTTTGAATGTTTAGGGCTGTGGGGGGCCAGGGCTGTGGGGGGTCAGGGATGTTCTGTTTTTGTATTATCAGGGCAATGGGGTGGGGTTCCAGGTTAGAAAGACGGCTCTGGTTGCAAGGAGGAGCCCAGAGGAGCAGCGGGCTGTGGGATCCAGAGCCGGCCTCTGCCCTCCATTGGTCTTTCTGCCCCAACTCTTCCCTTCCCAGCTGACTTTAGCACCCCGATTCCTGCCAAACGCCCTGATTAGCGTGGACTTTGCTGCCAACTATCTCACCAAGATCTACGGGCTCACCTTTGGCCAGAAGCCAAACTTGAGGTCAGAGGTCAGACAAGGGTCCTGGGCTCAGGCTGGGGAAGGGGGAGGAGCTGAGACAGATATTCCCAGCCCTGAGGAGGCGGGCAGAGACCAGATCCTGGAGGAGGGGCATGCTGGACAGTGCAGGCGAGATGCCCTTGCTCAGGGCTGTGGGGAGGGATGCTCGCCGGCTGCAGGCAGGGTCTCAGGCTCTGAGGGCTGGAAGACATCAGTCCAAGAGGTGAGGACAGAGAGTGATGACTACAGAACTGTGGGGAGCTGGGTGAAGGTCTTTCCCTCCTTCCCCAGCCCCCAAGGGAAGGAAGCATCTTCCAGCAGACAGAGCTGCCCCTCGCTGAGAGCTGCTTTGGGAAGAGTAGCACAGATGTGTGAGCAGGGCAGGGTAGTTTTCGGGGGTACTGACCCCTGGTGCTGCTTTCATCCCTGAATCTGTCATCTCACTCAATTCTCTCCATCCCTGAAAGGAGCCAGGGTCACTGTGCATGGTCCCATCCTACAGATGAGAAGGTTGAGGCCAAGAGAGGCTACACAGCAAGAATGAGTTATATTTTCTATGTTTAGAATATCTTTTATTTCTCTTATTTCTTATCTTTGCTCCTTCTAGTATGTCAGTTCCAAGAGGGCAGGATCTAGTTGGTTGTGTCCACTGCTTATATCTTCAGAGGCTAGAACAGTCCTGGCACACAGGAGGACTCACTATATATTTGCTGAATGAATGAGAGGTCATCTCTGAAACAGGCCCTATACTGGACATTGAGACAAAGAGGTGGCAGGGATAGCCCCATGTGTGGGAAGTCCCACAGAACTCAGAGCCAGCTGCTTGGGGTTGGCACATGTGACTCTAGGGCTGCAACAGTCAGGGATGACTGAGAACCTTGAAGGGTGTGGAGGAGCAGAGACTGGGGGTCAGGAAATCCTATTTCTGCCACTGACGTGTGGGGCTGCCTCCTTGGTCTCCTTGGCTCCTTGGCTGTATAGGGGGCAATGGACAAGGTGGGGACTGAGGTTCTTCAAATGGGAGGAGGGTGTCCCGGGCCCAGGCCTGAGCTGAACAAGGTCTGAAGGCTCATCACATGAGCTGGTGGGAAGAGGGGTGGGCATGGCTGGGTGAGGACCTGTGCCCCCTCCCTTAGGTCCGTGTACCTGCACAACAACAAGCTGGCGGACGCCGGGCTGCCCGACCACATGTTCAATGGCTCCAGCAACGTCGAGATCCTCATTCTGTCCAGCAACTTCCTGCGCCACGTGCCCAAGCACCTGCCACCTGCCCTCTACAAACTGCACCTCAAGGTGGGAGGGAGAGCATGGGGATGGGCAGCAAAAGAGCAGGGTCCTGCAGTGGGGGAAGAGCCTAGGCCCATACAGGCACCACGGTGAGGCTGTGGGGCCTTGGGTGCACGCCGCCGCAGGCCACAGTGTCCACTGTGGGGAATGAAGCAGAGGCCTGGGTACCTGGTCATCAGTATCACATACCACAGGCTCCAGGCTTGGGCCTCCTCCCATGGCTCCCCCAGACTCCTCTCCACATCTCATTCCAGGGCTCCGCCCTTGCCCCTCAGCTGTTTCTCATTCTCCCCTCCCCACTGTCCTACCGCCTCAGAACAACAAGCTGGAGAAGATCCCACCAGGTGCCTTCAGTGAGCTGAGCAACCTGCGTGAACTGTACCTGCAGAACAATTACCTGACTGACGAGGGTCTGGACAATGAAACCTTCTGGTGAGCCCCACCTGGGCCCTCCGTGTGAGCATGGTAACCGGGAAGCTGCTCCCTGGGCCCACCCAGCCGGGTCCTCTTATACACCCCCGTTGCCCACCTGTACCCACCCCCCCAGGTTCCTGGAGGAGGAACTCTGGGCTTGTGCCTGTGCTGACATGTCTGTCCCCCACAACAAGGGATGTGTATAGAGAAGGCCTGCCTCAGTTCCAGAGGGGCATCTTCAGAGGCTGGCTTCTTGGTACAAAGTTGAACCTGGAATGTACTTGTTGGACTACATACATTTTCATTCTTTAGGGCCCAGGATAGCCACAAAAAGCCTCAAACAATTGGTCTTCAAATTGACTTCTAAGTGCCAGAAACCATGCTAGAATTCTTCCTTCACCAGTGTGTCATTGAATCAACCCCAGCACGGGCTCCGAGAGGACTGAGGTCCCCTAGTCAGCTAGCGGCAGAGCCGTGATGAGTTAGAGGCCATCTTCCTTGGGAGTAACGGTGGAAGCAAACACCGTGGGCGTCTGCCAACCATCCTCATTCCTTCTCGCCCCAGGAAGCTCTCCAGCCTGGAGTACCTCGATCTGTCCAGCAACAACCTGTCGCGGGTGCCGGCGGGGCTGCCGCGCAGCCTCGTGCTCCTGCACCTGGAGAAGAACGCCATCCGCAGTGTGGACGCAGACGTGCTGACGCCCATCCGCAGCCTTGAGTACCTGCTGCTGCACAGCAACCAGCTGCGCGCGCGCGGCATCCACCCGCGGGCCTTCCAGGGCCTGAAGCGGCTGCACACGGTGCACCTGTACAACAACGCTCTGGAGCGCGTGCCCAGCGGCCTGCCCCGGCGCGTGCGCACTCTCATGATCCTGCACAACCAGATCACTGGCATCGGCCGTGAAGACTTTGCCACTACCTACTTCCTGGAGGAGCTCAACCTCAGCTACAACCGCATCACCAGCCCGCAGGTGCACCGGGACGCCTTCCGCAAGCTGCGCCTGCTGCGCTCCCTGGACCTGTCCGGTAACCGGCTGCACACCTTGCCACCAGGGCTGCCGCGCAATGTGCATGTGCTCAAGGTCAAGCGCAATGAACTGGTGGCCCTGGCCCGCGGAGCGCTGGCCGGCATGGCCCAGCTGCGTGAGCTCTATCTCACTGGCAACCGGCTGCGCAGCCGCGCCCTGGGCCCCCGAGCCTGGGCTGACCTTGCCCACCTCCAGGTAAGGGGGAGGGAAAAGCGGCTGGGTCACGGCCGTGGGAGACGGTACTGGCACGGTTGTTCTGAACCCACCCATCTTCTGGGCCCAGGTGAGGGGTGAGGTAGGAGGGCCTGGCCGTGGGGGTGTTGGGGTGGGGCGGCTGGACCAGGAAGAGGACGGCTGGCAGGCCAGGATACAGAGCTGGTATGGCCAGGCTGAGCTCAGCACCTGCAGATACAGGCTTGAAGAGTGCTGTGGGGACAAGGGGAATATGGCTGCAGGTGGGCCCACAGTTCAGGAGGATAGGTAGGGGGTGGGACAGGGCACTGGAGAGTCAGCTCACCCACCTGAAGGCTCAGGAACCCATCTGAAGACTGGGAGAGGCTGGGCTGGGGGGAGCAGAGGGGGCGAGGCCTAGGAGGCAGGCTGGCCTCATCAACCACAGAGGGCTGGAGACATGCTGGGCTGCTCGGTGGCTGTGGCTTTGCTGTGGCCACAGCTGGAGTCAGGAGGGGTATGTGACGGTGAGTGAAACCTCCAACTCAGTGGGGGCTGAAAGGGAACTTGAGAAACCTGGGAGGCAGGGCCTAGGTTCTGCTAGCTCAGGAGCTGCCCTATGGGGGCCCCTTCCCTACATGTCCCCTCCCTCTCTCTCAGGGCTCTGCTCAAATGTCACCTCCTTGGGAGGTCTTCCTTCACCACCTATCAGCCTCCTCTGCTTGGTTTTTCTTCTTAATCCTCATCCCTTCTGGGCATGAGGTCACCATCTGCTGTTTGTTGCCTGCTCTTCTGCTAGAATCTGCACCAGGCATTTTAGTGTGTGGTTCACAGTACCTCGGTGTGGTAGGCTCGCTGTGCATGTTTTTCTGGGCAGTTGTCAGGGTGAGGATGTCTGAGGGAAATTCAGGGAGGAGCCCACAGAGTGGGGGGCGGGAAGGTGGGGCCCAGCCCTGAGGGCAGGGCAGGGGTAGTTGGGGGTAGGCAGCTGGCCCTGCAGGAGCAGCTATTAGCCAGGGTCTCTCCTCACCCAGATAGCCCCACGGGTGCCAGACGCCGGGATGCAGTCACCTCGCTAGTCCCTGCTGCTCTTCCTCAGGAGCCCGATCTCAAGGAGCTCAAAGCTCATTGTCCTCCCCTCCACACTTGTTCCTCTTGCTGCATTTTCTTTAAAAAATTTTTTTTAAGGTTATTTATTTTGAGAGAGAGAGAGAAAATATGAGCAGGGGAGGGGCGGAGGGAGAGTGAGAGAGAGAGAATCCCAAGCAGACTCTGCACTGTCAGCAGAGAGCCCTACATGGAGCTCGAACTTATGAACTACAAGATCATGACCTGAACTGAAGGCAGACTCTTAACCCACTGAGCTGCTAGATGTTGCTTTGCTGCATTTTCTATCTCACTGAAGCAGGTGTCAGCAGGAACCTGGAAGCTGCCCTTGCCACCCCCTTTTTGACACCACTTGCCCGCCAACACCCATTGTTACTAAACTCTGCCAGTTCTACCATCACCTCTCTCTCTCTCTCTTTTAATATTTATTATTTTTGAGAGAGACAGAGTAAAAGCGAGGGAGGAGCAGAAAGAGGGAGACAGAATCTGAATCAGGGTCCAGGCTCTGAGCCGTCAGCACAGAGCCCAACATGGGGGTCAAATTCATGGAATATGAGATCATGACTGGAGCCAAAGTCAGACGCTTAACAGACTGAACCGCCCAGGTGCCCCTCCCATCACATCTCTTAACTCCTCTCCATCCCTGCTGCCCACACCCCAGGCCAAGCCGCCCCCGTTTCTCACCTGGACCCTAGCTCCAGAGGAGCTCTCCACTCTCTCACACTGTATGCAGTTAGTAGGTATCTTGAAAAACGCTCACCTTACACTCCTGCTCAGAACTCTCTGTGGGTCCCCATTGCTTAGAGCCCAGACCAGAACCCTCGCCACAGCTCTCAGGACTGGTTTGCCTCTGCTCCTGGCTGAGCCCCTTGGCTTCCCAGGCATACTGGCTTCACTTACACTGGCCCCGCTGCTGGAAGCATTGCACCCTGGGAGCACCTGCTCACTCATTCGTGCCACAGCCTGTCCTGGGCCTCCACCACATACAGACGCAGCTCTAGAACTGAGGACCTGACAGGGAGTAAGGCAGATGGAGGGTCATTACCATCCTGGAGCCTATAGTACACCTAAGACTTAGTTCAGGTGTCCTCTCCTTCAGGAAGCCCCCAGCGATGGGCAGGTGTGTGAATCCAGACAGGGAGGAAGTGTCTGGTGGGGGGATTCCTCCTCACACTGTTGGATCTTTCTATAAGCAGCTGCCCCCACGGCTGCAGAGCCCCCGCCTGTGCTGGCTGCTGCACTCCCCTGACCCAGGGCTGGGTCAGGCCACTCCCCTGGGTTCCCTCAACACAGCCAGGTCCACCAACTGCCATTGTCAGACTCTGTGTGCATGTCCTCCACTGCCCTGACCTCCAGTGCCAGAGGCAGCTTCTCAGTGGACCCATTTCCCCGGCACCTGTGGGCGGGCACGAGGATGTTTGGAATGAACGAGGAAGTGAGGAAGTGCAGAGCTGTGTGGACCGAACACAGCGGGGAGCAGGGAGGGGAGGTGACTGGGAGGCTCTCTAAGGTGTGTGAAGCTGGTTTTGCCCCTTGAATCTTGAACCTAGATTCATGGCCCCCAGTTTCCTGCCTCTGAGCCCCAGCCTGTCAGGGTGAGGAAGGGAGATTAGAGATGACGGAGTCCCACCTGTGCCTGCACAGGTGTGTGTCCGAGCGAGTGTGTGTTGACAGCCTGAGGGGCAGGCAGGGAGCCGGCCCATGCACGTCCAGGCCTCCTGCCTACTGCACGTTTGCTCTGCTCTCTGGGAAGACCATCCTGTTTCCCCGCCCACCTGCCTCCTGGACTCCAGGCATGTGATCCCAGGACTGACCAGCCTAGGTCAGTGGGCCTTGAACCCTTGCTCTTGGTTCCTGCCCATATGGCCTCCGGAAGCCACAAACGAGCAGCCCTTGCTGTGTGGACCCCACCCCCACCCTCATCTGGGACCAGTGTGGGGATATTGAAACCCTAGAGGATCTCGGGACTCTGCCCTTCTGGGATCTTCAGTCTGATGGGAGTGACAGGTGTGCTAAGGAGGAAGGACTGTGACACTCCGACATCTTGGCTGTGAATTGATGTGGGAAGACAGAAGGAGCTGGGTAGGAGATATAACAGATGAAGCGTTTGGAGTCAAGTGCATTGGGTTCCAGCCTCCTTCAGGCTGTGTGGCCTTGGACAGACCTCTGTTTCCCTTCCTGGAAAATGGGGATAGTTATAGGTCCCACCTCACAGGGTTATCATAGGCCAGGGGCTTGGTGGGATCTTTGCAAGATGTTAAGTGTTTTGACTCCCCTGGTCACCCAAATAGTTGCTGGACATCGCTGGGAATCAGCTCACGGAGATCCCTGAGGGGCTCCCGGAGTCACTGGAGTACCTGTACCTGCAGAACAACAAGATTAGCACAGTACCTGCCAACGCCTTCGACTCCACGCCCAACCTCAAAGGCATCTTTCTCAGGTAGGAGGGCCCCTGGGGCCCTGCGCATGCCCCCTCTGCCTTCAGCCCTGGCTCTAGGGAGATAGTTGAGGCATATGAGAACAGCTCCTGGGTAGAGGTCAGTGTTCGAAGCCTGGCTTCACTGCTTACAGGCTGTGTGACCCTGGGTACATCACAGAACCCCCCGAGCCTCTGGGTCCTCAGCTCTCTGGCCAAGGTTTCTAAGTTTGTAAAAGGGCTTCAGGAACTTTAAAAAGCAGTGCACGTGGGCGTTACTGATGTTACTGTGGCAGGAAGGGTTACCAGGGAGCACAGGTGATCACTGTGCCCACAGCTGGCCAGGCTGTGCCCTGGGCCTCAGACCCAGGATAGCAGGTGCTCAGGCCCTTGCTGAGCTCTGGGGGTTTAGAATGATTCTAATGGGGGAGCCAACTCCCCCAGGAAATGAGGGGCTTTGGTACAGTAGAGTCAGGGTGGTTCTTCCCAATACCCTACCTAACCATCCCCTCGACTCAGAGAGAAGGGACAGATCTGAGATGGCAGAATGTGCATGCCCAGGGGATTTGTGGTCCAGAAGGCCCCAGCCTGGGGTGGGGTGGAGTGTGACCTATGCCTTGGCTCCTGTGGGGGACTAAGGCACAAAGAATTGAGGGGGCCTGATATCAGAGCCCAGCCTCTGCCTCCTTTCAACCCAGGTGCATCCCTGGCCCGGCTTCCCCCTGGTCTTGCCTGTGTGCCACCCCACACCAGGCTCCAAAGTAACCCCAGGCTGGCAGCACCAGGGCCTCAGGCCTCAGGGTTAATCCCAGAGGGAGGTAATCCCAGGCTGAAAGGAGGCACCCGTTTCCTCCACTCCCAAATCTTACAACATTTGCAGATGGGGACCTTCCTCTCTGATGAGTGGCCCAGGGTCCGCTACTGCCCCGCCAAGCTGTGGCCACACTGAATACCTGGGACTTTTCATGACATGCCATGTTTCTCAGCAGCCCCCACACACCTTTTATGCTTACTGTGCCATCGTGCTGGAGAGGGTGTTCCCTCCCCTTTACCGTCTAGGCTGGGTGGGTGTGGGGCCTCTGAGGGGGAGGCCCCTGGCACTGACCCCACGTGGGTGGCCTGCACAGGTTTAACAAGC
This sequence comes from Suricata suricatta, assembly GCF_006229205.1. Classification (NCBI taxonomy): domain Eukaryota; kingdom Metazoa; phylum Chordata; class Mammalia; order Carnivora; family Herpestidae; genus Suricata; species Suricata suricatta. The sequence continues at coordinate 100,319,147 of NC_043707.1, read as the reverse complement.
TGGCTGTGGGCTCCGTGGTGGAAAGTGCCTTCCGGAGGCTGAAGCATCTGCAGGTCTTGGACATAGAAGGCAACTTTGAGTTTGGTGACGTTTCCAAGGACCGGGGCCAGTTGGAGGAAGAGGATGAGGAAGACGAGGAGGATGAGGAGGAGGAGGAGGAAAGGCGATAGTGACAGGGTGAACCGGATTTGACATAGGTAGGTGGTCTGGGTGGGGATGCACTGACCTCTCCCCACCGGCTTCCTGTCCCTGACCCCAGTATGGGCCCTGGGTGAGAGGCTGGCAAGGCTGTGGGAGGCCAGAGCAGTCCAGGGAACTCACCCTGATGGGACACGCACAGGTGCCAGGATGGTGGAAGCAGGGAACGGATGTGGGGGCCCAGGAGGAGGCTACTGTGGTGATCCAGGTCAGAGGTGATGGGGTGGGCAGTGAAGATGCAGACATACAGAAGGCCTGAAGAGGTTTGCGGGAGGGACAGGCCCCCAGGTCTAGCTGGAGTTCCGGGTGGACAATAGTGCGGGGGAGCAGGTTTGTTGAGGCGGTGGGGATGTTGAGTTAGATGGGCCTGGGATGTGCTCAGGGAGGTGCCCAGGGGTGGGCTGGATATGTGGGTCTGGGGCCGCGGGGTGAGCTCTGGCCTGAGATGGCTGTCCGGACATTATCAGCCTGGAAGTGGTCGTAAGGCCACAGGAAGCTCGGGGAGCTCACTTGGGGAGAGTGACAGGCCATGGCCAGCCGCAAGGGAGGCTGCAGAAGGGGCTGACACAGAGCGGCGAGGGAAGGGGTAGGACAGAGGCAGATTATGTACGTGTGCAACACAACCACCCTACATGTGCACCGACACACATGTACCTGTGCTCCCACATGTCCAAACATGCATACATGTGCACGTATAACACTCAGAGCACAGAGCGCACACAGACACACATGCATGTACTCCATGACGCATTCACAGGCACAGGACACGCATATGCACACACACACACATACATGCATGTGACTACACACGTGCATCCCCATGCACACAGGTCCTGGTGGAGAGAGCAGCGGTGTCAGTGCTGCTGAGAGGCAGGTGGAGGTGAGCACTGTCAAGGGCCCACCAGATTTATCCACAAGAAGGTCACCCATGACCTTGTGGGGGAGCAGCCTCAAGTGCAGTAGCTAGTAAGGAGTGGATCCAAGGAGCACAGACAACTCTGTCAAGTTTGGCTGTGAAGGGATGAGATGAGAAGGTGGCAGGGGGAAGGGGTGTGGAGTTCAGGAGGGACTCTGTTTACCTTGCACCCTTTTCAGAAACAGAGCTGATGGGAGCGGGGCTGGCCCGGAGGGGGAGTTAAAGATGTAAGAGAGGAGAGCAGGGAGAAAAGCTAGCCCTGTGGACACAGCAGGAGGCACTGGCTTTGGCAGGAGGCTCAGTCCTTCCACTGTGTCAGGAGGGATGGAGGACTGAGTGGCTGCAGTCACACACAGGGTAGTGGCATGGTGGCTGAACATGAAGTCACATCAGCCTGATGCCTTCAGCCTTCTGTTTTCTCTGTGCAACAGGAGGTGCTCAGCAGACCGGGGTGGGTGTGGAGAAGATGGACCATTGGATCCATCCATGGCTGGGTTTTTGGCCAGGTGTGTGGGACAGAAGGGTAAGGCACAAGGACGTTGAGGGTGTTGGCAAGAGAATGGCTGCAGTTGTGGTCAGGCTGGGAAGGGAAGGAGGTGCAGACAGAAGGAGGTGGGCAGGGCTTCTGAAGAGGGACGCCGGAGTGTTGGCAGTGTGGTGAGTAGCCGGGAAGAGAGGTGTGGTCAGAAGGGAATATTAGAATGAGCTGAGCTGGGGGTCACAGGGTCAGTCTGTGGCCATGCGAATGGGCCCCTAGGCCACTGTTAGGACCCTGAATTGAATCAGCAGCTTGGGTCGGAGAGGAGACTTGAGGGGGGTGGTGAGGACCCCATGGGCAGATGACAGAGGGAGGTGCGGCTGACAGACGTGTGTGCATGGGGGCGGTCATCCCAGCACGGAGAACAAGGCTCTTGGGAGTCCCCTTCCTCTGTTCCCGGGGCCCAGGAGTATGAAGTGGGGACCCTTCTCTCTAGGCACTGTCCTCAGGTCAGTGACGGGGGGTGAACAGCTGTCCAGTGAGGATGCTATAGCCCTCACTGAGGGGGCTGGGGAGTCCTGGGATAGGAGAGAATCTGTCCCCCCTGAAGGACATTGGCCTCGGTCAGGTCTGTTGAGTGGGACCTGGGAGAGGCCCTGGGGAGTGACGAGAGGGACCAAAGGCCCTCTAGTCAATACCAGGCCTGGTCACAGCTGCCAGAACTCCTTTCAGTGGGTAGCCTGCTGGTTCTGGGCTCCCAGGGGCAACTCAGTCACCTAGCCCTCCTAGAGTCCCCTCAGGGGGGCCCCCTAGCTCTAATTCACCTCCCCACAGCTGGCACTCCTGCCCTGGCCTCCCTGACTCTCCTACGTGTTCTGCAGGACAACGGACCGCCAGACCCCTTTCTGCAGCACATGCCTGTGCCCTGTGAGCCCCACTCTGCCATGCTCACAGACACACCCAAGGCCGCCCTCACCAGCCACCCCACACCCCACTGCCGCAACACAGGCTGGACACACAGTGTCCCATCCCTCCTTGCTTCTGTAGCACCCCACCGCCACACACGTGCAGGCAACGTGACACACCCACACACTTCCGGCTGCACGGAGCGAGCCCGCCATACAGTTGCACTCTCCGTCCCACGCCCTCCATTGCCATCATGCCCTTGGACTCCTGTAGACTCAGGGAAGGGTCTGACCCTGCCCTGGCACTCATGGGTGCCTGCTCCCCTTGCCTTGGACCTGCATGTGCGCACCCACGTGGACACACGCACGCGCGCACACACACACACACACACACACACACACACACACACACACACACACGAGTCACATGAAAACAGCCCTCTGTGGCCGACATATCTTGCCCCAGCCAGAACTGGCCAGAACAGCTTGCCACCAGCTCATCCGCCTGTTCGTCCATCCACTGGAGAAGACAGAGTTACCTTGGTGCCCTCTGTGGCCAGGTGTCCGCCACCCTCTGGAACTCACAGAAGCTGACTTTTGTTCCTTTTCCTCCCTTTGGGGACAGGAACCTTTGGGACTGCTGCCCTGTCCTGCCTGCCCTGACTCCCAGCTGCCCAGGCAGTCTCTCCCTGCCAGGCCCTGGCCGGCCACAGGCATGTCTGTGATGGGAAACCCCACGGAGGCCAGAGGGACGATGTCCTGGGTTTCTGGGGCCGTGGACAGGAGTGAGGCGGAGGGGCAGTGCCAGGCAAGGAGGAAGGGCCCAGCTGCCCTGATGACATACCTTTTTTATTCTTTGGGCCTGTGGGATGTTTTGGGTGCCTTGGGTTTTTAAATTCTTTTTTAAGAAAAAATGATAAAAAAAACAAAACTGATTTTTCTTGTTATAGAAAAACTAATATAAAAGCATTACCCCTTTCTGGCAGCCTATGGCCATGTCTGCGTGTGCTTCCTGCCAGGTGCCGGGCTGGGCCAGCGCCTGGCTGGGTGGGCAGGATACATGCACCTCAGGGCCTTTTCGGACCAGCAGGAATCAGCACGAAGTTCCATTCTTGGGCCCACAAAGTACTCACACAGGCAGAGGTCCAGGGACTCAGGGTTTAGTCACAGGTGAGGAGACCTGGGGGCATGTGCGGCCATCAGCTTGGTGGGGGTCGGAGGGTCTGGCTAGCACCGCCACACTGGGCTTGTGAGCTCACTCTGCACTTGCACAGGCTGAGCGTCAGCTCACCCGCAGGACCACCTGTGCACTGAGTGGCCACTACTGATGGGGTGTGTCCCCAGGGTGGCCGGGATGAGAAACGGACTAGAGGCAGGCCTGAGACCTAGAGCAGGGTCTACTTGGGGGCCCAGGTCCTTGCAGGCCTGCCCAGGGAAGAGGTGACGGACACGCCTAGTGCCCCCACCACCCCTAACAGTGTCAGAGCTGGAACTGGAAGGCAGCCCCCGGCTCAGAGCACAGTTGGTGAGATGCCCAGGAAACACTGACCTCCCACTACTGGAGGTGTGCAAGCATGCGCCCGTCAAGCCCAATAAAAGCAGATTCCTGCCTTGTGGTGGGCCAGGCTCCATTGCTAAAAGGGCCTTAGAGATGTGACACAGAGAAGGGACATTTAAGTCGGTCCACCTGACTGTGGGAATGAGTGATGGCTTGACCTCTGTCCTCTCTTAGGTGATTAGGCCTTGATGAGGGAAGGATGCTCCCAAGATGGACCCTACGGCCCCCAGCCCTGCAGCGGGACGGGGATCCTAGGATCGGGGCCCTTCTTGGACTACTCATAGCATGGCCCTGGGAGGAGGATAGGAAGTAGTTCAGGAGTGGGGGCTGGGGGGCAAGTGCCCTCCTGGTTCTCTGAGTGACTTTGGGAAGCCCCATCCCCAGCTTCAGTGTCTTTGAGATCTTCTCTGTGCAAGACTCTAGAGCTAGATCTTCTCCCCAAAGCACATTCAGAACAGGCTGGGTGGCCAGGGCTCTTCTGTGTCCCTCTGAGGCGCCCTGGGGCTGAGGAGGATGGGGGAAACAGTCTGCAAGTGTCCTTGGGCACATCCCCTCCTTAAAGCAAGCATTCACAAAAAGGGAGCCAGACTATTTGAGGAGATTCGTCTCTTCTGTGGAGACTGATGTCGGTAGTCTGTCCACACTGGGGCTGTGAAGACAGGCCCCCGGGGCAAGCTGCTCTGCCTCCTGCGTGTGACAGGTCAGACAGGCCTGTCCTCATTCCAGCTTCCAGGACAGGCTCGTTTGCACTCTGGCTGCCCCGCCAGGCCCGTCTGACAGACTAATAAAGAAATGCTGGCTGGGGTGCCTGAGTGGCTCAGTCAGTTGAGCATTAGACTCTTGATTTTGACTCAGGTCATGATCTCATGGTTCCTGAGTTCGAGCCTGGCATCAGGCTCCATGTGCTGACAGTGTAGAGCCTACTTGGGATACTCTCTCTCTTTCCCTTTCTTTCTGCCCCTCCCTTGCTTGCATCCCCTCCTTCCCTCCTCCTCCTCCTCCTCCTTCTCTCTCTCTCACACAAAAATAAATAAGTAAACATAAAAAAAAAGTGGTCACCAAGCCCACAAGACGTGAAAAACAAAATAACCTTTATTTAGTTATCACTGAATTTGCAATCACGGGAGGGAGTAGAAAATCTAACATGGCTTCATCACACAGGCTCATGGACAGTGCTGACCCCAGGGCTCCAGGGCAGCCTGACTAAAGCATCCCAGGCAAGCCTGCCTCCCTGGTCCTGGCTGGTCCATCTGTCCTGCAGGAGGCTGGCCCAGGTGTTTCCAAGGGCCCCTCAGCTCCTCTGACACCATCCTGTCTCCACATGGGCCAGGCTTTGTGAGAGATGGCTGGTGAGACTGATGGGACATGGGACAGGCTGTGGCGCGCGGCAGGCAGCAGGCCTCGGCCCAGGGAGAGCTGTTTGTCTGAGGCCACATGGTATGGGCCAGGGAGGGGGACCAGCCTGGACAGGGACTCAGCTGGGGCAGAACCAGAACACTGTTGTGTCTTTATAAACCGAAGGCAGTGGTGGCAGCAGAGCTCCTGCAGGGGGGGCGGAGACCCTTGGCATCTGGCCCTGCAGGCCCCTGTCCCCAGGAGAGAGGGGTCAGGGCACGGAGGACGTGAGTTAGAGTCCTGGCCCTGACGTGACCTGCTCTGAGACCCGGGGCAGCTGTTTTCAGCTGACAGAGCCTCAACTCTGTGATCCAAAAACTGGGACCATATAGCCCCTGCTCGCCACCCTCAAAGGTCAACACAGAAATGTCACAGCCGGGGACCAGGCTGTGCCAGGCCATCAGTCCCTGGCTAGGGCTTCCACATACAGTGTTTCCCTTCCTGAGTCTCCACAGTCTGGCACGTGGGGCTGATTTTGGCCTCTCAAGAGCGGGAGGAGTGTGTGAGCCTGGCTCGTGGCAAGTGCTCAGAAAGGTAGTGAGTTGAGGCCCTGACCTTGGCCCCTAGCCCTGGAGGCCTCCCCGGTCCCCGAGGCTCTGCAAGCTACACATTGGTCTCAAGTTCACTGATCTCAATGGTGCAGTGGTCCAGAGAGGTGGAGGCTGGTTCCTCTTCCTGCTCCACCTGGACAGGGATGTGGTGGGGACAGGCAGGGCCCAGGGTCAGCTCCGAGGCCTCAGCCACCTTCTTCACACAGCCATTCTGCTGGGTTGCCATGATCTCCTGGAGGCTCACTGGCTTGGTCTCACAGGGTGGCAGTTTCTGGGGAGGGGAGACAGGCCTTGGTAGCAGCAGAGGGCATGCGGTCAGACACCAGGGAGGACTGAGCAAGCAAACCACGTGATTGGTTTTCCTACAGATGTGCTGTGGGACCTTGATAGGTCACACAGGGCCTCTCTGGGCTCCAGTTCCAATCTGTCCTGCTTCCTTTTGAGGTTGTCTTAGTGGAGGAGGGACCTGATGCACACAGTCCTGTGAGGGAACTGGTGAGTCCCCTGCCTGTTCTCCCCAATGGGAGTGGGACAGCCTGCTACACATCATTATTGCCACGAAGCCCTGTGCAGACACACAGATGTGTGCATTGCTGTTGGCAGATTGGAGGGCACCACCGGCTCCCTGAGGACAGGGTTTATCTCTCTTTGTTTACCATTGCTCCTCCCACAATGATGAGTGCTCAGCAGCTAGCTGTGAGAGGGCCCCATCAGCCCCTGTCCAGAAGAGGAGGCAGGGAAGGATTGGCAGAGGGCCGCCCGGCTGGTGAGAAGACCCACACTCCCACCCCAGCTCTACCCTCCCAACAGCCAGGCTAGCAGGGAGGCACTGCCCTCACCTCCGTGCCTGCGTCCTGAGCAAAGTCCTTCCGGCAGATGTGGGCCATGATCCCCGCCGCCAGCGCATCACCCAGCACGTTGATCATGGTACGGAAACGGTCCCTGGTGAGCCAAGGCGGGCAGTGAGTGGCAGGTGCTAGTTTTGGTAAGAGGAGCTGGCAGAGGGCAGGGCCCAGCCCCACAGCACCTGCAGCTGGCGGCCAGGTTGGAGCCTGTGGCAAAGTGCCCTTCCGGTCCTCTCGAGCCTACTGCCCCCAGGGCAGTGCCAACGCAGGTTGGTGCATGGCAGGCTTCATGGGCACGTTGACTGTGCCCATGCTTAACAGGGCCTGGGCTTCGTCTAATGCTCTGCTCTCACCCTCTTGAAATTCTTTATAATTTTTGAACAAGGGTAGACACGTTTTCATTTTTGAAAACTGGACCCTACAAAGGCTGGTGTCAGTAGGGCACCCCACTGTGCCAACCATGGCAGTTCCCCTGGCCCACCCTCAGTGCCTGCTGCCCGGGGATGAGGCAGGTGGGGGGCGAACCCCACTCACAGAGCCCAGTCGACAGCAATGATGAGGGTGATGTCGTCAGTGGGAAGTCCCACAGAGGTGAGCACGATGACCATGGTGATGAGCCCAGCCTGGGGGATGCCAGCTGCCCCAATGCTGGCCGCTGTGGCCGTGATGCTGTAAGAGGGGCAGGGAGAGGAAGAGGAGGGGCGGGCCTCACTGTTGGAGCCCTAGCTCCAAGAAGGAGTCCAGAATGCCAGGGCTTCTGGGGACAGCCCTACCGGGCAGGGGTTATTAAAAATGCCACATCAGGAAATTCTCAGGGTGGGGGGCTCAAGGTCCTGGGGCTCCATGGGCTTCCATCTCTGGCCTCAGTGGAATCTCCTGAGTAGTTTGTAGAAGAGCCTGTGCCTGGAGTCATAGCCTCTGTTGGGTTCCAGAAAGCTGGCCAGAGATTCAGGTCGTCCATCCACATGGCTCTGCCCAGCCTCCCTCTGGGTTCTGGTTCCCAGGGCCAGACTTGTGCCCTCAGGCTGGCACGCCAAGCCTCCCCCACAGCCTTTGCCCCTCACCCCAGCACTCTTCCCTCAGCTCTAGCCACACTAGCAGTCCCTCAGCTGTCCCCTCATCCCGCCCCTGGCCTCTGCTCACCCTGTGCCTTCAGCCCCCTCCCTGCCCTGCATGCCCAGACTGCAGGCCCTCCTCTGGACCTTCGTTCCCAGTCTGCTCAGAGCTCCCCCTCTGCAGGGTGATGCTGGGGAGGAGCCCTGAGTCACAGAAGCCAGGTCACGTCCCAGCAGCACTGCTGACTTGCTGTGTGGCTAGGAACAAACACCTTGCCTCCTCTGCACCTCAGAGACCCCATCAGATCTGAGAGCTCAAGAATCCTGAAGGCCCTTCCTGTGCCATCCTCTCCCCCCGCCAATTCATACTGGGTACGGGGTGTCAGGTGTGTACCTGATGGTGATGATCTGGCCCAAGTCCAGCTCATAGTTGTTGACCTGGGCAATGAAGATGGCGGCCACGGCCTCATAGAGTGCCGTGCCGTCCATGTTGATGGTAGCACCCACGGGCAGCACGAAGCGGGCAATCCGCCGGTCAATGTGGTTGTTTTCCAGCAGGCACTTGAAGGTGATGGGTAGTGTGGCTGAGCTGTGGGCAGAGGGGTCAGTGTGTGCCTACCACCATCTCCCAGGGTGCTCCGGGTCTCTGGGCTGCCTGCGTGCCAGGGACAGGAAGCTTGCCCCATCCCAGGCAGCCCACCGGTCACAGGGGAGGACAGGCTGAAGGAGCTTTGAAAATGGTCTCAAATGGCATCCTTGGCAAGTATGTGATCAGTGGCCCAGCCAGACCCAACCAAGCCCAAGGTCCCAGAGACACCCACTGGCCACACAGGTCAGGAAAGGAGTTACCACCAGCAGAGCACCTACTATGCGCCAGGTATTGTGCTTTATACACACTCTTCTCTGACCCTCACAGCCTCCTGTGGGGGGGTTTTGAGTCCATTTTACAGATGAAAAAACTGAAGCCCAGAGGGGAGGAGGGGCTGATCCAAAGTCATACCGCTGTGCCAAGCATAGATAAAGTGGCTAACAGCAGGGCTCTGGGGCCAGACCTGCTGGATTTAGATTCCAGCCTCCTACTAGCCAAGTGGCTCTGGCCGATTCCTTAACCTGTGTGTGCCTTAGTTTCCTTGTCCCAAACAATACCTAGATTACAGAACTATTAGGGTGATTGAACAAGAAAGTGCTTAGAACAGCGTGTGGCAGTCAGCGGTGGCCACTGCTCTGATTGTGACTGTCTTTGTTACTAGAGCTCCTGGTGACTGTGCTGAGACTAAAACTCAGGTTGGTTTGGCCACAGTGCCCTTCCTTTCCCACAGGCCAGTGCCTGGGGAGCCCACTTCCGTTTTCCAGAGCCTGCAATGATATCCCCAGGCCCGCAGGTGTGGTTTCTGCCAAGTAGGAGATGGCCAAGGGCTGCTGGTTCCAGCAGGGCTTGGCCTGTGGCAAGGGGGCTGGCAGCCACTTGGGACTTTGTCTTTCCTTTCCACCTCCTGGCTCTGCCCTGCATGGAGTTTCCCAGATGGCACTTCTTTCTGGGGCTTTTCCTCACAGGAGCCCTGTCCCCCCTGAGTTCTGCGTGAAGCGCTTCTGCTGCCAAGGGCTGGGTTATCTGGCTGCCAAGGGAGCAGCTCTGTGGTGGACCTCGTTCCCATTTGACAGATTGGGAAGCTGAGGCCCAGAGAAGAGAAAGCAGTAAGGGCTGGAAGGAAGAGCCAGGCTCCAAAGGGACATGGGTCTGAGCTCAGGTGACCTCCTGCATAGAACTTGGACATTTGCTGTGGGGAGACCCACCCTTGCTTCAGAGTATATAGAGCACTTTCTCCCCCTTGATGGACAGACAGCTGAGTTTGCCTGCCTCCAGCTCTGCTTCTGCGCTCAGCTGTGGGCTGTGATCCTTGAGAGCAGATGCCACGCATCTAGCCCAGACCAGTCTTGCCCCTAGTGAGTTACCTCCACTAGTTCCCATGCAACCCATGGGGCAGAGGCTACCATCATCCCCAGACTGCATATGAGGAAACTGGTGCTCGGGGAGGTCAGGTGACTTGCCCACAGTCACACAGCCAGTGGGTGATGGGACCGTTACTCAAATCCCCACTGTTTGGTTACACTGTCAAGGCCATAACAGGACATCCCCCTGCCACAGTAGACAGGCCAAGTCCCTAAACAACGCAGGGCCTGACCCCAACAGCACCGTAGGGCAGCAAAAGGCAACAGCCATTGCAGATTCAGCCCTTGTCAGCTGTCCCGACTCCAAGATGTGTGGAAGCCACCCCCGTGTAGACCGAGTGCACCTTAGGGATGCAGCCAGTTGGGGAGGAGAAGGCATTAAGAGGTGATAAGGGCTTTCTGCCATTCGGGCCAGTGGGGCCTCAAGCAATACATCTCAAAAATTGGCCTCATTTACCATTGTCCGAAGCTACCCCCAAGTTTGTGAAGTGGGCCCTACTGAACTTCCCATGGTTCTGTGGCTATGGACAAGTGACAGCTGGACAGATGAGCAGAGTTCAGCTGCCACCATCGCTCCACCCTACCCATCTCCCAGGGCTACCTGGAGGAGGTGGCCAGCGCAATGAGCAGGGCCTGGAGGATGCCTCGGATAAAGACAATGGGGTTCTTTTTGGTGATGAAGAAGTAGAGCAGGGGCAGGATGAAGAGGCCATGGACCACCAGCCCACACACCACAGTGATCGCGTAGAAACCCAGCTTCTTCCTGACAGCCGTGGGGTCATCCATCTCCAGGATCTTGCCGGCGATGAGGAACACGATGCCGAAGGGGAAATACCTGGGGGCAGGCGGCCGGGTCAGTGCCAGGCAGGCAGTGACCCAGGTGGCACTGAAACTGCATCGCTGCCCGGCCTGATGCCCCTTGAGCATCCCGGGGCTCCCGTGAGGACTGAAGGAGACCATGTACCACAGTGCCCAGTATATGGCATCACTAATACCACAACCCTCCACCAGCCCAGCCCTGCACAACCTCTGGCTTCTACGCCTTCCCGTCCAGGCCTCTGAGGAGGGCTCCTGCCCTCAGCAGGCCCTCATGTCAGCCCGACAGTGCCACAAACTTTACACGTAACCTGGGGCAGGCCTCTGCATTTCCCCATCTGAACTATATGAGGTTGGACTAGAAGATTCCTAGAGCCTAAGCTGTGAACCAAGGGGTGGCTACTGGTTCTCACTTTCAGGGTTTCCCTTTTCCAAAAGCTGAGCTGATGAGACTCCGTGTGATGGGGAAACTGGGCCAGGAGAGCAGGGCCACGCTCAGCTTGTCACTGTCCTCTGGTGGGCCTGATCGGGCCAGAAATGGCAGGCCCGGGGCTGGAACTAGACGTGGGCAGGGCTGGGCATGGGGGTTCAGGGCAGAATGTGGCCGTGGCTGAGCCTCCAGTGCGGGAAAGCAGTGAAAGGGACCATGGCGTCCCTCCATCTGCCCAGGGCAGGGCTGAAATTGGGAGGGGTGAAGGTGGAAGGGGACACTTCTGCCCCCAGTGAGGCTTACCACACAGCCACCGCCACAATCTTCATGACGGACTCATTGAGGCACTGGCAGAAGCTGACTAGTGGGGTTCCACTGTCCCCCATGCGGCCCAGCATGATGCCTGTGGGAGCAGGGACACACAAGCATGTCACAGATGCTGCACGCCGAGGCACAGGTGTGCACCGCAGTGGCGCGTGCCCGCATATGCTGGTGCCATGGCAGTCAGCGGTGGCCACTGCTCTGATTGTGACTGTCTTTGTTACTAGAGCTCCAGCCCTAGCATCCCCAGACCTCAGTGAAATGGAACAGGCTGTTGGGAGGAAGCCAGGGGCATGGTCTTCTTTAAGGGAGAGCAAACTAGCAGCCAGGGTTGGAGAATTCCAAGTGAGGAATGCCAGCTCCAGCTGGGGGTGGGGGAGGGCTGGAGACCCCCCTTGGTAATGGAATGGAGACTTGAGCCACTCCACCGGATAGGAAAGAAAGGAACCACCCGGAAGACGGGAGACTCCAGGTTATTCAGATTAGTGGATACAGCTTGCAGAGAAGGGTAGATGCAGAAAGGGCCTGGCTCCAGGCCACCGCCGGGGAGGGGAGGAGAGCATATACCCATGGTGGCAGAGAAGATGACGATCCCCAGCACGTTCATGCCCTCAGTGGTGTCAGGCTCTGACTTGTAAACAACCTCAGGCGGTGGGGTCAGGTCCAGGGCGAAGTTCTGAACACGAGAGCTGTTCTCTTCCTGGATCCCGTAGATGAGGATCTGCTGAGGAGGGGACTCCTCTGACGCCATCTTGGGGGATTTGATGACTGGGGTGGTCTTGGTGCGGTACTAGTGGGTGACAACCGGGAAGGAGTCAGGGCCAAATATGGTTAATATCATCCACAACAACAATAATAATCTCCTGGAGGCACATTTGTATCAGTCAAGAACTATTTGACAGACAACAATCCTGTGAGGCAGGCAGGAGTATTACCAAGATTTTACCAGAAAGAAAACTGGGACTCCTTCATCCACGTTCGCACTACCCAGCCATGCTTCTCTTCATCCCTTCCACCCTCTCCTTCCTTCTGTGCGTTATGTTCCTTCTATGTATCATTATACCTATCTGGGATCCCGTCTAACCATCTCCTCTTCTACCCAGATAATTTTCTATTCACCCATCTCTCCTTTCCCAACATCCATTTTCCATCCACCTAGTGGCCAGCCAGCCTTGCCTGCCGCTGATGGAAACTTGGACCTTCTATCTGAAAAGCTCAGCTTGCGCCAAACCTTCTAGAGGGGAAGAGGTTCCAGCTGGGAAGACCTGAGCCTCCATGCTGTCTACCCTTCCTCCTCCACCACAGGGCATCCCTGGGTCTTCCCCTCACAGGCACTAGAAGCCCAAACAAGGGAGATTTCTAGCCTTCCAATACCACAGTATCAATACGGTAAGCCTTCTGGGGGGTGGGGTGGAGAAACCAGCCAGGACATATATGGGACCAGAAGTTTCTGTGCTTCAGTTTCTTCATCTGTCAAATGGGGGTCACAGTAGTATCTGGCTCGTTTGCATAAACGAGACCACACAGGTAAAGGTTTACAGCAGTGCCTGGCACATGGTCTGCCTTAGGTGGCCGTTTGCTGTTATTACTGCCACCATCACCGTCAGCATTCCAATATTGGATTTTCCGTGTAGGGTGCCAGGGACAGGGAGATGAACCAGACATGAATTCTGCCCTGAGAGCTTTGGGGAGGGAGTGAGTGACTTACTTTGCTTCAGAGGATCAGACAGCTTCACAAAGAAGGGGACATTTGAGTTGGGTTTTGAAGAATGGGTAGGAGTTTGCCAAAAGAAAAAACGGCATTCCAGGTAGGTATGGAGTAGAGCAACATTCACTCTTTCTCTCTCACATCTTTAATATTTCCCATCACTATTGGAATAAAACCAAAACTCCCTGGCCTACCGTTCAGAGCCCTTCCCTATCTGGCCCATTTCATAGATAAAGACCCAGGAGATTAGGTAAGATACAGAGATTGTCGCAAGATCTCACCGCTCCTTATTTTGGAGCCTCCTCTCCCACCTTCGACCTCCTCCTCTGTGCCCCAGTCCCAGTGCAGGGTCCCGCACAGGCAAGGGGCTCAGGAAATTCTTGCTGGATCGTCAACCGACCAGTCAACATTTACAAAGGGAAGAGAATTAGAAATTATTAGATGGGCAGACAAAAATTTGTGCACACGGATATTTACCATAATTTCTAAAAAAGGAAAAACTCTGAAAACACCCTATAAGCCTACCAAAACAGGCAGTGGTAATAAATGACAGCCTGGCCTTGTCATAGGCTCTTGTCTCCCTGCAAATAGTGTATTTTAAAGAAATGCTTAATAACCAGGGAAAATGCTCATGATGTAATGGGAGTGGGGAAAAGTAAGACACACGCCGTCTATGCACTATTATCCTAATTTTATTTTTCTAAAGCATATTTATGCAGAGAAAAAAGACTAAAAGTGTACCAACGGCTATCACTGTTGCTTGGTGCTGGGACAAGAGATGATTTTATTTTCTTCTCCGTAGTTTTTAGTATTTTCCTAATATTTTACACTGAACATTATTACTATTCTTATTATGGGGAAAAAGGATTATTATTATATTTTTTTTTTAAAGAGAAAACAGGCTTAGAAGCCAGACAGGCCTGGGTTTTCCTACCAGCGTGGTAGGAAACCACGGTGGTATAACCTTGGACAGGTCCTTTGATCCTTCTGTGCCTCAGTTTCCTCATCCGGGAGAGGGGCTGCACCTTGAGGGCAGGGTTACTGTGAGGACTGACTGAGACAGTGAGCGGGAGCATGGGTGTAAACCTAGAGCACAGTGGCTTCCCCCCACCCTTGTAAGTTCTCTTCATGAGAAGCTAGAGCCCGGGGCGGGGGTGTGGCCATGGGAGGCTCTCAGGATCCAGGTCTCCCCACCTGCCCTCCCCTCCAGCACCCGGCCCCCAGGAGGCAGGGAGACGTGCTGGGTACACCTGTCCCTTCCCAGCCTGACCCAGGCTGGCCCTGCCTGCCCCACTTCATCGCTAGGGGACACACTCACCTGTTTGAAAGTGGCTTCCACCAGGTTGGCTGGGAACATGTTCCTGGGAAGAGAGGGAGCAATTGAAGGAGGCCAGAGCCCAGCACAGATGTGGCATCATCTGAACACCTCCCGTGGCAGCCAGGCCTTCCACGACCTAGCCCCACCTCCCTCTGCAGTCTTATTTCTTCCCCACCCCCAGTACTCAAAGCTCCAAGAGCAATTGCATACAGTTCCCTAGAAACACTGCATACTTTTCCAGCACCTGGTCCTTTGGCCACACTGTCCCTTCTGCCTAGAATGTCCTTCCTGCTTCTCTGGCTAACTCCTATGCCAGTCAGGCAGAGGCCAAGCCTTCTATGATGGCTGGCCGACTCTGCGGGCCTTCCCCCTGGGTCACCAGTGCTCCAGCCTGCTGCAGGGCGGCACCAGCTCAAGGGTCTGCCTCTCCCACAGACTGGCCTCCTTGAAAACTCAGTTGTCGGTATCTTCTTATCTGTGCTTCCCAACACATGACTTGGCACATGAATGAAATCATTATTCTTGTTAACATTATTTTCATAAAGCTAACAGAGGGGGGTCTTGTCCTATCAGATACGAACACATACTGTAACGCTGTAACTGTAAAATGCAATATCGACACAGCTGTCAACAGAAAAATCAACAGAACAGAACCTGTAGCCCAGAAGCAGAACCTAGTACAGCTGAATACTTCATTTTTCCAAAAACAAATTGTTTTTTTTTTTAGTAATCTCTACACCCAACATGGTGCTTGAACCCATGACCCCGAGATCAAGAGTCCCACGCTCTTCCGATGGAGTCATCCAGGTGCCCCTAAGTACTTCATTTTTGATAAAAGTTGCTTCACAGATGAGTGAGGAAAAGAAGGATTTATTACAGAGTACTATGCAGCCAACCAACTATTAAAAACAACTTAGAACCCCTATTCATGCTTCGCACCAAAATAAATTCCAGATGGATTAAAGAAGTAAGTAATTAAAAAAACGAAACCATAAAAAGCTAGGAGAAAGTATAGGTTAATATTTTTCAGATCTCAGACTATGGAAGGACCCTCTAAGAATAAAATGAGCAATTAAAAAAATTGATAGATTTTACTACATAGGAATTAAGAATTTCCAGGGGCGCCTGGGTGGCTCAGTCAGTTAAGCATCTTGGCTCTTGATTTCGGTTCAGATCATGCTCTCACCATTCATGAGGCCTTGCCCTGCATGTGCTCCTTCCTGACTATGGAGGCTGCTTGGGATTCTCTCCCTCCCTCTTCCTCTGCCCCTCCCCCTCCTGTGCATGCCCTCTCTCTCAAAAAAAATTTTTTTAAGAAAAAAATTAAGAATTTTCCCAAGAGCAACATGGTATCCTGGGTTGGATTCTGGGGCAGAAAGAAAGACATCAGTGGAAAAACTGGTGAGATCCAAACAAGGTCTATAATTTAGTTAACAGTGTCGTACTAATTTAATCCCTTAGTTTTGACATCTGTACCATCATTATGTATGTTGCTAACTTCGGGAAAGCTGGGTGAAGGGTATGTGGCAACTCTCTCTACTATCTTTGCAAGTTTTCTGTAAACTTAAAATTATGCCAAAATAAAATGTTAAATGAATTGAGAAGTTCTCTGAGACCGATTCAAATAGAAATAGAATTATAAAGCAAATGATGAGCTAGGGGAAGTATGTGACCAAGTGTTACTGTCCTAAATCTGTAAAGAGCTTTTGCCAATCTTGTCTTTGTCTCCTTGTTCCCGCCTGCCTCTACTCTCCAGAACGTCAGCTTCCTGAGATCCCTCTGTTCTACTCGCTGCGTGTCCCCAGCAGCTGGAAGAGTGCCTGGCACATAACAGGCCCTCAGCAAGTATTTGCTGCATAAATAATTTGACCACAAAAACATTAATACCTCAATAGAAAAACAATTGAAAACGCATGACCAGACAATCCACTTTGCAAGAGAAGGAACATGAGTAGCCCAAAAAAGCTTTCTAAAGATGTTCGGCATCATCAATAAATTAGGCCTTTTCACCTGTCACACTGGCAAAAGAGTTTTAAATGACAGTACTCCGTGCTGAGGAGGTTTGGTGACCCGGACACCCCCACATGTTTCTGGAAGCAAGCTTTCTGTAAAGCAGTTTGCAATTTTGACTGAGGGTTTGCAAACCATTACACCTTTGTCTTTACAGCCCGCTTCTAAGGAATCTTCCCCCAGTCAGTCAAAGATTTTTGTTCACATGTTTCCATCTCCTCAAACAGGCCATGTGGACCCACCTTGCCACTCACTCTTGTTTTGGCAAATCTCTTCTTTTTCAAGACCCTGCTCATGCACACATGGAATTATGTACAAGGACACGAGTGAGCATTATTTCTTAACCTCACATCCCAGCAGCCACTGTTGGAAAGCGGAAACTATCATTTTTTTTTCACTGTTGCTAAAATATAGGCTCCGTGTAAGCATACGGCAGGAGGAAGAGACCTTAGAAGGAGCTCCCAAGGCAGAAACTGGGAAAGAATGGTCATGGCTTTACCACTAATATCAGCTTTGTCACAAGAGAGAGCAGAAGCAGGGGTTAGGGGCTGGGATCTCAGAAGCTCATATGAGGCTTTTTTTCCCTCCAAGTTATAAACAGATTCCTGCCACCGAATAGTAGCTGCCTGCGAGGGCTTTTGACATCAAGCAGACGCAAACGCTGCAGCCAGGATCCGTGCTGGGGGCTTTCCAGACACACAGCTGCTGGAATGCCACGGTCCTCAAGGCCAGAAGGGGGGATGCCCGTGCTGCACCAATGGTTAATAGTTTGAAAATCTCTCCTGGGCACAACTCCAGGAGGTTCGAGTGACTTATGAGGTAGGTTTCTAATGAAACTTAGAGGGAAGGCTGCTTTAGCCAGAGCAGAAACTAGGAACATTCTCAAGTTGTAAGAGGCCAAATGGAACTTATACCTCATAGGTACATTTCTTTACAATCTCCTTTAACATGAGAATAATTCAAAATGTGGGTTGTGGCAGGGACAGCTAGTTACCTGCCCAGTCTCCATCCTCTCCTTCCTTACTAGCAGGTGTCCTGGCATGTTACAGGACCAACGGGGATCTGCTGTCCAACCTTGTTTCCCAGCCTCTCTTGCCAAATGGGTGGCCGAAGAGATGAAGTGGGAGTCACTGGGTGGTGCTTCCACAAAACTCTTGAAAAGGTGCCTACTCAACCAGGACACTGATCCTTTCCTCCAACTGTCTTCTTCATGGTGGAACATGGACATGCTATCTAGAGCTTCAGTAACCTTCTTGGATCATGAGAGCCAAATGCTAAACATGGTCGGGGGAGCATGGGATCCTGATGACCACAAGCTGCCCACCTCTGGACTATTGATTTGGGAGAAAATGAAAGCCTTTACCTAGTTAAGGCGGTGTTGCTTCAGATTTCTCTTAACTAGCAGCCAACAGCAACTCTTGACTAATGCATGTGCTCATACTAATAATCAGTGAACTTCCCCTGTAGACTTTAATGAATTATACTTTTTTTACTAAACAGGAAAATGCACAACATTTTCTTTTGGCTTTGAACACCCATGGGAAGTCTTCCCATTTGCTCCATAAGGGCTGTGCTCCTGGTGGCATAAATGCAGATGTAATGTGCGTGGGAGACGTTAGTAGCCACACCCATCAAGTACACACACCGCTGGCTTGGTCCCTCCTGCACATCACACGGGGCAGGGCCACACTCAGTGTCTCTTCTCTTTACTTACTCTTTCTAAGTCCCCACTGTGACATTCTAAACTTGCCCCCAACGCCATGGTCCCAACCCATGCCCCAAGGTGAGGACTGTTCCTTCCCAAGCATAGATCCTGAGAGCATCATCCAAACCCTGAGAGGGTCACTGGGAGCTAGAAACAGAGCCAAGTCATTACTTCATCTCTCTGGTGTTTTAATAAGATTGGAAAAAAGAAGGGGCCCAGCTCTGATTAGTGTTCCTCTTGTTTGGGTTGTTTTCTGCCCTGTGAGCAGACATCAGTTTTCTGGAGCCCTGGGAAATGAATTCATGTCTTGGTGAGTCGTCTGGGGACATGGCCTGTTGTGTTCCTCTGGAATCATCTTTGAGAGATGGACGCATATCTTCCCAGCCCTGAGTTATGCTGCAGCCCTTATTTCGCTGTGCCGATGGCCCCTACCTCTTTCTGACTCTTCATCTGTTACACCTGCCCCCACTTCCCTGTTCCTTGCCCCGGCCATCCATGCTCTCAGTCAGTTATCAACGCTCAGTAGCCATCTGCTCTGGGCTAGGGCAAGGGTGAGGCAAGCCTCCCTCCTGGTGTTCTCTTTTCTGCCCAGCCTCTCAGAACATCAGAGCTAGGAAGGGTCTCCAAGAGTGGCTCTCCAGTCCTGTCTGTCTTAAGGCAGAGGGCAGCTGGTGGAGGGACTTGCATTTGCCCCATCTCCAGCTCTCAGCACCTCGTCTTCCCCCAGAGCAGGTGCCTCATAAAGGTGGAGCAGAGGTGACTGCACCTCAAACACATCATCCCCCTGCCCTCCTCCAACCCATCCTTCCCAAACTCACCAGCTTCCTGTTTCTAAAGCCTAACAGCCAACCCTTCAGCCTGGGTTCAAGATCTTCAAGGTTGGGTTCTGCACTGCCTTCCCCACATCATCTCCCAGAACCCACTTCCAGAACCTTGTGCTCATGCCCTGCAGCTTCCTCCCTGGTTTGTAGGCCTCTGTGTTTCAGAACCACAGGGTGAGAAAGGAACTTGAAAACCACTGGAGAAAGTGAGGCCTGGAAGGGACACACGGTGACAAGACCTCACATCCCCAAGGTTCTGGTTCCCTGTCCCAGGAAGCATGTGACCTCTCTCTGTAGCCCCACTCTCTAAGAAATGGCGACCGTGATGTCCAACCACTCAGCTTTGCAAAACAACTTGCCATGGGGTTGAGAGCAACTGGGGGAAAGCCTAAAACCAGAAGGATCTATTTTCACCATGTGAAAAGCAACCGAGAGCAGGAGCCACTCCTGGAACATTTGACTCTGACACGTGTGTCTGATCCAGAGCCCTCAGCCCCTGAGCAGGGGAGCCAGTGGTGGGGAGGGCGGGGACTCCCCGGGCACCAACTCCTTCCACCACAAGGAAAGGCTGTTTCAAATCATAGACTCCAAGAAAGGATGAATCATAGCCACCAAATATTAGAAATGAAGCTTCTCAAAATTCTTCTTCCCTTAGTTTCTAGGACATCTGTTGTCCTGGTGTAGGTTCCCTCCCAGACTTCTGCTTGTTCCTGCTCCATCAGCTCTATGCAAATCTCTTATGTGACCATGGACCAACGCTTGCCTCTGGCCTCAGAGCCACTTTTTCCAATGTCTCCCCACGACTCAGACTACAACCCCAATGGCAACCCCATACTCCAGGTCTGTGTGCTGTGCTGTTAGGCTCCAAGATACAGCAAGGAGCAGATTCTTTTTTAAAGATCTAGCCCTCATGGAACATATTTTATTCCAGTGAGGGAGTCTCAAGGAGAAATAAAAAGTACACAGACAGGATAATGCAGGTAGTAATAAGGGCTATGCTGAGAACAGACCATAGGGAAGTGGAGAGAAAGCAGGGTGATGAGACTGGACGCTCTCATGAGAGGTGACAGTGGTCTGGGAGATGGTGGGGATGGCATTGGGGGACAGAAGGGACCAGGTTTGGAGTTTTGAAGATAGAGCTCAGAATCTGCCAGCAAATTGGACACAGGATATGAGAGAGTGAGAGATGGTGGCCCAAGGTGGGTGGTCTCCCAACCTCCATCTCCCGCTCGGACTCTCCCAGACTCCGATCCACCAGCCAACCACCAGCTGACACCTTCCCCAGGATGTCCACACCCGCTCTGCCATTGTCTTGTGACTCGGTGACCACACCGCCACCCAGCTGGGTGTTCAGGCCAGAGCCCCACATGCTCTCACAATCAGCACCAGCCCCTGCTCTGCCCCCTCCTCCCTCCTGCCCATGCCCCCATCCTCCTGTTGAGCAACCCTCAGTCTGCTGTCTGCCCATGCCCGTGGCCACTGCCCTGGCCGTATCTTGGTGGGTCTTCCCCTCCTCCCCCTGGTCCCCTCCACCTCACTCTGCAGCTAGAGTAAGCCTTCTGGATTGTGCCACTTCTGTGTTTCAAACCCATTTCCTGTGGCCTTTAGGACAAAACACAATTTTCAGCCTGGGTCACAATATCCTTCACACTGATGCCCACTCTCCTTCCCCCTGGTGCCTCAGTCACGCTGAGTGGGTGAGGATTTCTCCCTGCACTTTCCCTCTCAGCTCAGGACCTTTGCACAGCTGTTGCCTTAGCCGGGCATGGGCTTCCGTCTCCCCTCCCTCCCACCCATCCCTTCCTTTACCTGGGGCAGCTTTGCCGCCTCTGAACCTGCTCTTTGCACTCACCCACACTCCATACCTCCCTCACCGCAGCCCCTGCCCCCCATGTTGTCCCTGTCTATTTGTGGGCCTTTCCCTCCCCCAGGGCTAGGGCCAGGCTTGAGTGCCTGGCCCAGGGTGGCCACTGGCGGGGGAGTGAATGTGTGATGGAGGGGAGGGGGGTGGCCGGTATGGAGTCTTGGGAAAGGGGGGATCAGATGTGGATGCATCACTGGGTCTCCAGCGCTTTCCTGGGAGGAGGGCTCAGGTCCCTGAAACAGATGGCTAGCAGCATCCACTTGCCTCGGGCAGGGGCACCACAGGGCAAATATCACTGCCCTTGGACTCAGGCCCACACTGAATCCTGGCTCCATGACCTGCCTGCTGGATGACCCTGGAAAAGTCTCGGCATCAATCTAAGCCTCACTCCCTCATCTGTGACAAGAGCACCAATAGGAAAAGGCGGCGTGGGTGTGGCCGCTGGCCTTTCGCAGGGGATGCTGGGTGCGCGCAGCTCAGTCAGTCAGCAAACACCCGCGAATGCCACCCGCTGATGGCTCCAAGGTGAGCTGACCCCTGTCCTGCCCTCGAGGTGCTCCCAGTCTGCTGGAGGCCGACAGTGCGGTGTGATCCAGGTGGGTGGCACGGGTGCTGAGGGACAGAGACACTGTTTGCGTAGCCTTTGTGGTGGCCCCTCATTACCACAGTCGTCAAGAGCAGAGCCTGAGCACCCCTCTCCCATGCCCTGTCCTGCCTCTGGTAGACTTGTGGAGCCAGGCTTGTGAGCCGGCGACCTCGGCCCAGCATGGCGTTCCCAAGCAGGCTGTCAGTGGCGAGAATTACCGGATGAGGTCCAGCAGGGCGTCCGCCGAGCTCATGATGGGCTTCCCGCTCTGCTCTGTCATCTCCTTCTGGGCTGCGCCACCCGGGTGGATGATAGAGACCATGAGGATGCCCACGATGACTGCCACGAAGGTGGTCCACAGGTAGTATGCTATGGTGAGGATGCCCAGGCGGCTGGACGTCTTAGGATCCAGGGAGGCGAGGCCAGACATCAAGCTGCGAGAGCAACGTGGGTCAGGTCTGAGGGCTGGGGGGCGGGGCACGCAGGTGTACCCACTCACACCCCATCCTGCCCAGCACTCTCAGAGTGTGGAGGGACCCTGCAGGCATGGGCGTGCCCCGGCCATCCAGTCTTCTGGCCCCTCTGTCCCTGGTTTTCTGCTCTGCTCTCTGGCCCACAGGTGGCCCAGGGTCACCAGCCACACCCTTTCACACCTCCAGGCCCTTGCCAGCACTGTTCTCTTTGTCTGGTGTCCTATTACCAGATTCCTCCACCTCCCAAAGTGCTACTCACTGGTAAGACCAAGCTCAATGTCACCTCTGGTGAAATCTTGGACTCCCTGCCTCTCCCCCAGGGTGAGGAGCTCATGGCCTCTGTCATGAGCCTGGTTGTCACTGTTTCCCTGTCTCTCTCATCAGACTGAGGGCACGAGAGAAGAGGGGCAGTTCTGATTTCTCCATGGGTCCCCAGTGCCTGCACAGCGTGAGCTCTGGGGACAGGTGGTGGCTGCAGCCTTGCTGAATGAACTCAGGAACAAGGATGAGTTAGAGGCCCGGGCCGGTCCTCGTCCTGGCTCTGCCAACTGGCAGTGTGACATCTTTGGGGCTCAGGATCCCATCTCTGAAATGGGGCCATGGTTTCTCTGAGACGTGCCGCCCTGTGGCCATCCTGGGTTACCCCCAGGGCCCAGGGTCCCCTTCGCTGTCGTTGTCGGAGGCTGTGTTGAGAGAGTTGTGGGTCTCTCTGCCCTCTCCTCCTCCCCACCCCTGCCGCCTGGCCCTGGGCTCTCTGCCTGCCACTGAGGGCAGTTGGGGGGTGGGGTTGAGAGATTAGTGAAGGAGATGCTTGTGCTTTGCTTTGCTGCCAAAAGGATTTTTCCCTAAAGCCCTTTCATTCTTTCAGATAAAGGAAGTATTTGTCTGGTTTTAATCATGTAAACAAGAGTGGATAATCCCTCCCCATCCTGCTCCTCTTATCATTAGACTACACACAGGCAGCATCCAGGGTCAAGTTGAGCCTCTCCCCACCTCAGGCTACAGCTGCTGCCTGGAGTGCCAGCTCCTCCCTGCTCTCTGAGCAAAGGCTCACTCTTCTGTTAAGACACAGTGAAGCTCCCTGCTCCCTGACGACCTGCTGGGTCCCCCAGGCCCTTCGACCTAGCCCCCACCTCACTGAGTTGCTGTTTACTGGAAGTGCCTCCAGGACTGGGCCTGGGTCTCATTCAGTGTGGGGTCCATGGAGCCAGGCACTGGGCCCAGCCGGAGTGTAACTTGGTAGCAGCTTGCTGAATGAAGGAGGGAATAAATGAATGACTCAATGTTTACAAGCTCCGTTCATCCCTTGTCTACCAGTATCCCGTATGTTAGTGATGGGCTTAGGGTGGATCTCAGACTTCAGTCCTGAAGGGCTCCTAATGGGATTGTGTGGGCAAGGGAAATGGGAGGGGGCTCTGCAGTTATTATCCATGGGGGCCATTATCCCCAGACTGGGGCCAGCACGTCAGCGTGGGGCCAAACAGTCCTTTGACCACAACAGAATCTCCCCCAGCCAAGTCCAACTGCTTCAGCTCACAGGGAAGCCAGGGCCCTGAGAAGGAGACCTGCCCGAGGTCACACAGAACACTAGTGGCCAGCTGGACCAGAACCAGGCTCCAGCTCCAGCCCTGTCCCCTTTCCTTATGTCTGTATTCAAACCGTTAGCACACACCCACTGTGTGCCTGCCCGGTGTTCACAGAAAGAAATCCGAATCGTTCCCCAACCTCAAGTTGCTCCTGGTGTGTGTGGGACACTCAGGTACAAGGGAACTCAAGGGACTGGGAGACAGGATGGCTGTATTAGCACCACAAGCAAGGGACTATCTTTATTCAGAGGAGGCAGGGATCACTTCTAGCTAGGAGAGTCCGGAAGGGCTTCCTGAAGGAGGGGGCATTTGAGTTGGTTCTTGGGAGGATGAGGAGGATTTGAAGATGGGGCAGATATCCCAGTGATACAGCAGAAGCCAACAAGGAGGCTGGCGAGGGTGGGCACACTGTGCTGTTCAATATGGTCAGAGCTCAGGTCGTATTAGAGGAACGGTGATATGGGGGACAGGCAGATAAGACTGCCCTCAGGAGGAGAAAGAGGACAGGAGTGGGGGTGGCCTTGAGTGCCAGGGCAAGGGGACAGGGCGGGGGGGGGGGAGTCATCCAGCAGAATTTGCTGGCTATAGTGCACTAAAGTGGTATTTGTACAAGCAAACATTTGGGACTAACCTAAGAAGTCATGAGTGCAGAATTAGATGAAGAGTTACAGCATATCCATGCAATAGAGTTCTAAGCAGCCAGTAGAAGCGATGGCATCATTGGAAAGATGGTCCTATTTAATGTTAAGTGGAGGGGCACCTGCAGGGCACAGAGCCTCCTGTGACCAAGATCTCATTCCAGATGTGCAGTCCAGATGCGGACACGCTTGGAGGATTGCACAGGACAGGGGGTATACATGACAATCGGATTTCAGAAAGGAGCAAAGGACCCCTGAGAAGGCCACCCTGAGGAAGAAGAGGTCTAAGTCAGGGGTGGTGCCAACCGGGACAGACCAGGATGTGGAAGGGTGGGGTGTGGGTTCTAGATACCGCAAGAGGAGCCCTGACCCAGGTGCTCTGGAAAGGAGAGGGCTGATAGATAGAATGGAAACGATTCCAACACCTGGGACCTCCAGTCGGTTCCCCTCTGGGACCTCCAAACTGGGGAGGGTTTCTCTACTGGCTGGAGAGAGGGGTGAGCAGCGGAGAGGGGAGCTGGCGGGGAGGGCGCCGCTGGCAGGAGCCGCCAGAACCGCCAGGCTGGTGCCCGCAGTGCAGGGTGACCGCAGGCCAGCAGACGGCAAGAAGGTTGGAGCTAAGTATGAGGAAAGCCCTGGCCTCCGCGTGTGACAGTGGCCACTGCAGGGACTTACAGTAACAAGAAAGGAGGTTCAAGCTGTTAAAGTGGCTTTTCCATAAACAAACAAGCAAACAAACAAATAATAAGTAAAGTGACCTTTCTGAGAACCTACGAGCTGGGCTATGGCAGTTTTGTGGGGACTCACATGGATATGCACAGGAGAAAATTCTAGAGAGTTGAACAGTAGCTATCTTTGGGTGGTGGGATTATGGGTGATTTTCATTTTGTTTTACTGTTGATTCACATTCTCTGTTCTTTCTAGAATAAGCATGGCTGGCTTGCGTGAGGGAAAACATAATCCCTTGAGTACCCGGCAGCCACAGAAACCACAAATTGTCTGGAGCTTAACGGTCTGCAAACACTGGCCCATCAACCTCACTTGATCCTTAAATATTGTAACTCGGCGCCGCCCTATAGGAACACAATAGAGGCCACAGCTGTAAGATTTTCAATCTCCTAGTAGTCACATTTTTTTAAAATTTATTTTTAAATTTAACATTTCTTTATATTTGAGAGAGAGACAGAGTGTGAGCAGGGGAGGGGCAGAGAGAGAGGGAGACACAGAATTCGAAGCAGGCTCTAGGCTCTGAGCTGTCAGCACAGAGCTCGATGTGGGGCTTGAACCCACGGACTATGAGATTACGACCTGAGCTCAAGTCAGATGCTTAACTGATTGAGCCACCCAGGTGCCCAACATTTTTAAAAGTGAAAAAAAAGAAAAGGTGAGATTCATTTTTTGTGACATCGACTTTAATAATTTAGCTTTATTTAACCCAGTATATGCAACATATTATCATTTCAATGTGTAATCAATATAAAAATGTTTACACTGCTTCAGGTTTAAAAATTTTTAGGTAAATTAATTTTTTTAAAAGTTAAGTTCCTCAGTTGTACTAGCTGCATTTCAAGGGTTCAAGAACTACTTTTTTAAAAGTTTAATTTATTTTTTAATTTACATTCAAGTTAGTTAGCGTATAGTGCAATAATGATTTCACGAGTAGATTCCGTAATGCCCCTAACCCATTTAGCCCATCCCCCCCTCCCACAGCCCCTCCAGCAACCCTCGGTTTGTTCTCCATATTTAAGAGTCTCATGTTTTGTCCCCCTCAATAACTACTTATGATGAGTGGCTATCTTATTGGGCTGCACAGTTTGAGTTACAGAGAAGGGAAATAAAGCTCAGGGCGGTGGAGATAAGTGGCCATGCCACCCGCTGGTAAGCTGGAGAGTCAGGAGTGGAACAGGGGTTTCTGACTGAGAACACAGCGGGGCTTCCTCTGCCCTCATTGCCTCTCCATGGGACAGACTTGGTTTAACCCGTGGGGAAGAAAAGTGTCTTCTAGTTTTGGCTGACCACGATTTTAATGTGATACAGTCCATGTAATGCCTCTGCAGTTCAACTCTCAGAGTTGACAACTTGTCCCATGATAGATTTGTGGTGATGAGCTCCCCATCTTTGGAGGTACGTATCCAAGTGGAGCCTGGATGGCCACCTGTTCGGATCCTAGATCGAGGCTTATAGACTGAGTGGGAGGTTCTGTGAAGATGACCTCCTATGTCCTTTTTGGCTCTGTAATTTATAGGGAGGGGAGAATAGGTAACCTCACCTCACCTACTCCCAGCCTGGCTGGGTGCTGCTTGGGCCCTGGGAAAGAGCCTCAGGGAGCTGGAGGTCTGGGATTCCCTCCTGAGCCATCTGGCCGCCACCCAGAGCCCAGGGATTGTGGATCAAGGGATTACTTTGATTGGGGAGCAACAGCCCTTCAGCCCAGCCTATTTCAATCTGGTAAGTACTTCCCTTGCAGGGGTGGGGGATGGGAGGCAGCGGCTGCCAGGCTCTTCACTGAGGGAGCAGGAGGCTGTTTCCTGACCCTCACTTGGTTCTAACACCAACTGCTAAGGTAAGTATCACGACTCTGCTTGACACCAGGAGGCACCCACCGCTGCCCTTACCTCACACTGTGGACAGTGGACAGACCACCTGGACTGCTGGGGGCCCCTCCCTGTTTCAAGTCCTTGGTGGCTCCCCATTCCCTCAGAACTGGGCACACTCCTTCATGCCTTGGGTCCAGTGTGGCCAGACTCAGTCTCGTGCTCCTCACCCATTTGCTCAGCGACCCTGGCCTTCCTGCTGCTCCCTGAGCCACTTTTGCACGGTTATTCCTTCAGCCTGGAACGCTCTACCCACCCCACCACCCATTCCCCACCTCACACCCATTTCCCCAACCTGACACATTTCCACCTCCCCTTTCCATGGTCAGCTTAGATGTCACTTCCTCTGGGAAGACGTCCTTGAGGGGCCACCTCTGCCCCCAGGGAACCCTGTGCTTCCCAGCTTGTTAGGGGGCACATGCTCCCCTCTGAATCTTCAGGGCCCAACCGGTAGCCCAGCATATGACAGGCTGGTAGGGAATGAGTGCTGGTGAAGCAGTGAGGAGCCTGGTCCCCTCGCCCCTGCCCCTCCTGCGTTCCTTTCCTGTCCCTTTCTATGGCTACTCATCTTTCCAGTCTCCACTCGGGCACCACCTCCCTCTGAAGGCCCTGAGTGCACCTGGGTAGGCTAGGCAGCCCCTGCATTTATCCCTCAATAGCCAGGAGCTCCTGTCTAGTTCCTGAGCCTCTGAGTGCCTCAGTTTCCACTGGAGGATAAAACGGAGGTAAAAGATGGTTTCTTGTGAGGGTTAATCTAGGTTTAGAATAGTGCCTGCTACATAATAAATATTCAGTACATTCCAACTATTAGCATTCGCTCTACAATGTCATTGTCTCATAAGTGACTGCCTGCCCCACCAGACTGTGAGCTCCTCCAGTGAAGGTTTGAATCTGACTCAGTGCCAGGTCCTCAAAGCCCGGGGCCTGGCTTCGCCTGGGTGCAGCTTTGCTGAAGTGTGTGATGTTGAACCCGGCTGCAATTCTAGACGAGACTGTTACAAGGACGCCTTAGGTCTGATGACCGTGAGCGTCCATTGCGGGCTCCCAGCTTTGGTTCCCCTGCCAGGTTTAGGGGGTGCCCTTGGCTCTGTGTGTCTGTGTGATGTCGAGGCAGTCGGCACCAGAACTTCTGGGAACAAATGGGAA
Organism: Suricata suricatta; assembly: GCF_006229205.1. Taxonomy (NCBI): domain Eukaryota; kingdom Metazoa; phylum Chordata; class Mammalia; order Carnivora; family Herpestidae; genus Suricata; species Suricata suricatta. The sequence continues at coordinate 100,291,280 of NC_043707.1, read as the reverse complement.
CTTTTGGAAGTGACTACCTGAGGCGGTGCTCTGTCCTGAATGAGGAGGATCTGAGAGGGTCACTGGAGGACTGTTTCAGGCCTCTTCCTTCAGCCTCTCCTTCCTGGTCATTTTTATCAATGGCTTGGCCGAGGCCACCGACAGCATGTGGATCAGATTTGTAGACGACAGCTAATGTGTTGGATGAGGGAGTTGGGACTAAGCAGACCCCAGCAGGCAGGACCACGGGCCAAGTCTGACATGATAAAACAGAGCACAGACACGTGTGGGGCCAGACTCGGCTTCCACAGCTGGGAGAGCACAAACCCTGGAGGGGAGGGGATTTTGGGGTGTGTTTGCTGCCAGCTTGCTGAGTCAGCTGGGTAATGGGGCTGCTGAGGGGCTGGGGGACCCTCTGGCTGTGAGGCCACAAGCCTGGGGAGCTTGTGGAGAAGGCCATGGACATGCCCTGAAATGGAGACCCACTGGGAAAAGGACAGGGGAGGGAGGTGTGTGTCGTGCAGCTGGAGTAGGTGGCGGTGACAGAGATGCGGGGGGGGGGGGGGGGGGGGGGGGGGGGGGGGGGGGGGGGGGGGGGGGGGGGGGGGGGGGGGGGGGGGGGGGGGGGGGGCTGTGGTGGGGAATGCTGGGACTGGTGGGGAAAGCCAAAGGAAGGAGATCTCAGCTCAGCACCCAGAATAACTTTCTGCCCTGGAATAGACCACCCCAAGAAGTAGTGAACTCTCAGTCACTGGAGGTGTGCAAGCAACTTGCTAAGGCCACCCAGTAAACAAAAACCCTGGTCTACTAGTATGACAACATCCATAGTCGCAACATCCTGGCACTAGGATGTCAGAGACAGGAAGGGGCCCTGAGCCCCATGGCCAAGTCCTTGGGCTCTGGCCTCAGCTGACCCAGTCAAGGAGGCTCCCCCAAACTGGCCCCAAGATGCAGCTGCAGGGAGTCTACCAGAAAGGCAGCTGGGAGGAGGCATCTGGGGGTCCATGACAGCCCTTCAGCCCTTCCAAGCATCATGGCTTGCTTTCTTCCCCTTGAGCAGATGACAGGCCCAGCAGCTGACAGCAAGTGCCACGTTAGCATTGCGTTACTCTTCCCAGATGGCTCTGCTACGCCCCCACCCTCAAGCCAACTCCTTCTACGACTTGAGGCAGGATGCCCAGACTCCCACTTGGCTAAAGCCAGGGTCATCTGGACCTGGTACCCCCTACCAAGGGCACACATTTCTCTGCTGTCTATGCTTGCACACTTCTGAGGACAGAGCACCCACTACCTTCTGTCAGTCCCTCCATATGGGCTAGTTATGCTTCTTAGAAAGTACATCCTGGTGCCAGAATGAAATCTACGTCCAGGGAAGAGAATTCCCCATTCTGGGCCCAGCTCTGCCCTCTGAAGCTACACACACCAAAGTTCTTTGGTTCTACTTTAGATGCTGTGGGGCTCGGAGTGCAGAGGTGGGGTCGGAAAGGATGAGGGACGAGTAGGGGGCAGGCACAGAGCCAGGCATGGGTCTGTGTCTTCCAGGACATTGCTCTCTTGTCATCCCCAACTGCCCTCTGAAGGCCCCTCCTTCCTAGGCCCCTGGGCATGAGGACAATGCTTAACTGGAGCTTGCAAATTACATGCTCACAAATAATGTGCAAATAACAAGCTTGAACTGAATCGAAAGTAAAAGCTGGAGGAGCTAAAGCTGCAGCCCTCAGTGCTTGCAGTCTGAACACTGACCATTCTTAACCATTTTCCACCAGGAAGGCTGTGTTCCCAAGTGTAATAAGGGTCAAGTCCAGTTCCTGATTCCATGAAAGCTGAATGCTTACCCTCTTCTTTCCCACTAGGTAAGGAATGTCAGGTGTGAGGGAGCCAGAGAGTTCGTGGAGGATTACCACTCTGCTCTACCATTAGGAACGACTTCCTTGAGTGCCACCATGCCAAGGTAAGGAGCCCCACTCCAGAGGAAGGATAGGCCACCCCCTGCCCCAGAGTATAAGGGAAGATAGGTCTCCTGCCTTCTCTCCCTCTACCAGTGGGGCTCCTGGTGTCTCCCCACTGAGGGCTCAGGCTGGGCGGCCCAAGTGAGGCTTTATCCACGTCAAATGAGACCCTCCAGTGTGATGGTTTTGCACAGAGAAGGGTAGAGGGAGCTTTTCAAAACCTCCCGTGTGGCCCCAGACTCTCATTTGTTCCCAGCCTGCCCCATATTGAAAACTTTCTCTGTGTGCTCTGGTTCCCAGAAATGAATGAGGTGGGTTTCCAGTTGGTGGAAAGACCTGGATAACACAAAACCCTGGGTCATGGCCATGGTGAGGAGGGCCCAGAAGCAGGACCTAGCCCAGCCTGGGAATCCAGGCTTTCCAGAGGAGGTGGCTGCTGAAGGATCCTTGCAGGAGGAGTAGGAATTCTCTACCAGAAGGGGGAAAGAGCAAGGGAGTCTGCAGCGGGTGATAAAACTGGGGAGCTTTTCGGAGTCACCAGGCTGATGGTCTGACCCCACCCACAGCCCACAGCTGGGCCATGTTCTCCCTCTTGATGAGTAAGGCGGTCAGCTGACTGGGCAAGAGGGCCAGGACAGAATCCCAGGGCTCCCATCAGAGAGGTCAGCTGAGCTCTGCTGAGAAAAGTTGCCCCATGGCTTGAGGGGCGGAGCCAGAACACAGGCTGCCGTTCCTCCTGCCTCCCTTCCCATCGCTGTGTGCTGGGGACCCCCGACAGCTGCCCTCTGAACACCGGCTCCCACACCAGACTTCCACAGCCACTCAGCCCAGGACCATCTCCAATAAGTTAGAACGTGGGTGTTTGGGAGTTTTCTGCCAAGCTAGAGTTCCTCAGGAAGGGGGAGAAGGGAGTGTTAGGTTTCTTTGGCCAAACACGATTTCCCGATTCTAAGAAAAATCAGTTTCAAATTCTTACAAGAAATGGAAAGGAAAACAATAAATACAAAGGAATGCACATGCACACACATACATGCACACCGTGCACACATGTAAAGACACACACCAAGTGCAGTCACACACGCACTTAGATTTCTTTGCTGTGATGTGAAGCTTACAAAACATTCTGCCATGTTCGGCGTCAGTGAATCACAAACACATGGATTCAGTTTCCCTTGAATGATGCCTGGTTTAAGAAATTGAAGAATGAGGGGAGAGGAGGGTTTGGCAAAGAACAAGTGGAGAATTGGAGGCTCTCGCTGGATCCAGATGCTGAGCTGACCCACCCCTGCCTCCTGGTGTCGCCTGTCTGGGGATGTGTGAAAACAAGGCGCAGTTGACTCCTCAAGCTTAGAACCAAACTCCAGCCCAGTTGGGGCATTGATGGGCCACCAACAAATAAAAATAAAAAGGCACCTGCTGGGAACTTTTTTGTAAATTCTCAGATGGCATTGTGTCTATTCTATGGCTGAGGTCAAGCATGTGGTAGAAATAGAACTCTCTGGAGTCGTGGGACAGAGTGATGCTCCCAAAGGCTATCCAGTAACATCCTAAGTGTCAGGGAAAGGAAAAGAAAGGCTTCACAAACTCTGCTTCCACCCAAGTGAAAGATGAAAGCAAGATTATGGAGATGAGGGTACAGCATGGGCAATTCTTAGGACATCACAGTGAGTGAAAAAAGGAAAAAAAGGAAGAAGTAGAAGCACCTAGATTTCATTTTGCAGAAGTAACAGTAAGGTATCCTCCAAGAATGTAAAGGAACAGAAAGTTGCCAATACTCTTTGGGATAAACTACAAATTAAAAGCGAAAGGGATCAGAGTGTCCTCTTACTGATAGGAAACAGGAAAGAAGCCCCCCCGCCCCCAGCCAAGGCTCCAAAGGCTTGACTTTTCCAGCAGAAAAGGCATAATTCGCACGGGATCAGTCAGCAGTAGGGTGAAGAGAAGTGAGCTGAGAGCTGCAAAGCACTCAGGACCTACCCAAGCACCGTCCATGGGATGGGGGGCCCCTAGTTCAAGGTTGCAACAAGGCTGTGGCAGGTCCTGACCATCAAGCTATTGCTAGGCCAATGTGACTGGAGGTGGAATTTTCTAAATTTTGTCTGAGGCTTCTTCTATAGTCTCCTTGCAGCCAATTTCATTTTTAGAAAACATTTTCAAATGACAAATACATGGTAAGAAGGCACACTTAATCCAGGGGAAAGGAGAGGCTTTGTGGTTTGAGGAACACACCTTGAGACCTTGAGACTTTAAGAGCCACATGCAGAGTTATGAAAAGGTGCATCAGTTTGCATGAGAGGCTCAGGGGCCTTCTGAAAGAAAAGACTAAGAACCCAACCCCTGCTTCCTGTGATTTGACGTTAGGGTCAGGGTATACTAGGGTGCCTATGGCCAAGATCTGCTGGCACTAAAAGCCCCTAGGGCTAATACAACAGGAGGGAAAAGGGATCAAAGCTCAGCCCCAAGGAACCAAGTTCAGGGTGTGGCTGCTTTGAAGAACAGTGACTGGGCACTTCAGTGGGGTCTAGGAGCCAGAGCAGGGCTAGGCGCCTGCAATGTGCCAACTAGAACCAGACCATGCAGGACCTGTGTTCAACAGTGACACCACGTGGAAGGAACCAGAGCAACAGGGCTGGTGGCAAGATCAAACGTTCCAGTTCTATCTAGTTGGCTGGAAGCTTCCACTGAAAGAAATAAGCTGACTTTGGCCAATGGTATGAGCCTCAAGAGGAAGACACGAAGCTTCCTGCTGTAGAGAGGAGTAGGACCGTATTCAGCATATTCAGTTCTGAAGGCAGTGCATAAAGGAGCTGTTTCTCTAAGGGAACACCAGCTGAAGCAGTCAGAGTATGCTCAGAAGCCATGATGTAAAGGGGAAAAACCCAAACCCAACCTTCCCCTCGTGTCTTCGAATCACAGTTGCTGCAGTGAGATGCTCACACTTTGAGAGGCACGCGAGGACTGAGACTGGCTTCGTGCAAAGCACACCCACCTCAAGAGCACAGCTCTCTGAATGCGGGCAGCCTCCTGCCTCCTTTAAATTATTTTTCTCTGTTTTCCCCAGCATATGTAATTGATTATGTTTAAATTAAATGCACACATGATGGGATTCTACCAGGTGGAACCCCAAAAATAGTAAAAATGGCAAACCTGGAGTCACACTGGTGATTCAATTAAAAAATCAAGTTGTCTGTCCAGCAAACATGTAACCAGTGGCTTCCCAAGTGGTGGGGCCCCAGGGAGAAATGGTCTGGCCAAAGACTGTGTGCACCTGTGCTCCTTAGCAGTTGGATATATCTTTGTGAATGAATAAATTGGCATTTGGCTTATTTGGTTGCCTCTTGGCAGCATCAGAGGACTGGCCCAGCTAGAGCAGGGGCTCAGATGAGGGTGAGCTTCTGAAGCAGTCAGTCAAGGACTGCACCCTGAACCCTGGGCCCAGTGACTCACTACTAAGAATGATAAGCGCAAGTTTTTATAGGGAAAAAGTAACAGCAGCAGAATGCAGGCTCATAGGAGGATTTTCCCCCCAATTATCTAAAATGCTTATAATTACAGAATTGTATTTATTTTTAATTTTAGAGACATAGAGAGAGCACAAGCAGGGGACAGGGACAGAGGGAGAAACAGGTGGAGGAGACAGAGACAGAGCAAGCAAGAGTGAGACTATTAAGGAGGTTCCATGCTCAGTGTGGAGCCCAATGTGGGGCTCGATCTCACAACCCTGGAATCATGACCTGAGCCAAAATCAAGAGTCAGACAGTTAACCAACTGAGCCACCCAGGTGCCCCTATAGAATTTTTTTAAGTATACAAACATCTTTAAAATGTAACTCCTAACCATCCTCCAAGGGTCAGTTCAAATGTTGGTCACAAAACTTCCATGAATTCTGCCTTAGCTGCCCTTCCACGGTGCTTAACCCATTTGATACTCATTTAGTAGGTATCTACTGTAGAGCAGGCCCTGGGATGTTTCTGTAAAAGAGATAGAGAAATTTATTTTCTTTAAAATTTTTTTAATGTTTGTTTATTTTTGAGAGACAGAGCACAAGCAAAGGAGGTGGAGTGAGAGAAGGAGATACAGAATCTGAAGCAGGCCCCAGGCTCTGAGCTGTCAGCACAGAGCCTGATGTGGGGCTTGAACCTACGAGCCATGAGATCATGACCTGAGCTGAAGTCCAATACTCAGGCTCACTGAGAAATTTGTTTTCTTCAGAATTATTTTTATAGTAAGAGAGTTGTCCTTGTTTAGAAGAAATTCCTTGATGAGCCACTTGTGCTAGAAGCTGAGCAGCACCCCCACCCTGCTCCAGGAGCAGAGCAGGAGTGGAGATGGCTTGTGAAAGACCAGGAGGACAGGATTTCTGGCTTGTCATTGAATAAGGGTGGAGAGAAGGGAGGTGGGAAGAGAGAAAGAAGTGGAATCACCCTAAGTTGACCCTCCAATGATCCACACCCTTGCATACTCTCCCTCCCTAAGTGTAGGTGGGATCTGGAACTTGCTTCTAACTAACAGAATATGGCAAAGGCGATGGGATGTAGCTCCCATGATCGTGCTGTAAAGGACTGTCTCAGAAGACTGGAAAGTGAGAGATCCTCCTCTTGGCCTTGATGAAGCCAAAAACTATGTTGTGAAATGCGTTTGGAGAGAGCCAGAAGGCAGGGAACCACAGGTAGCCTCTAGGACCCAAAGGTGGCCTCCAGCTGATAGCCATTAGGGAGCTAGGCCTTTGGATAAACAGCCACTAGGAAATGACTTCTGCCAACAACTCAATGAGCTTAGAAACAGATTCTTCCCCAGTCAAGCCTTCAGATGAGAACACAGCTCAGCTTACACTTTGCAGCCTCATGAGACCCCAAACAGAGGATCCAACTAAGCCATGCCTGTGCTTCTGAACCATGGAAGGTAGTAGATAATAAATAGGTGTTATATTAGTTGGGTAAGTTTGTGGTAATTGGTTTCATAGTAGTAGATACCTAATGTACAGAGTGAGTGAGAGAGAGAGAGAGAGAGAGAGAGAGAGAGAGAGAGAGGGAGAAAACCAAGAGACGGCTGAAGGGCTTACACTTCTAGGTGTAATCCTTACCTGTGATCTTACTTCCAACAATGTAAATTGCTAAATTTACGTACTGCTCGAAGCAAGGGATATGTGTGTGCATGGGAGACCGGCGAAGGCTGTCCTCTGACTAGCTGCAGGAAGGGGAGGGCAGAGGACAGCTAGAGGTGGTGAGTGCTAGGAATTCATGGAGGGTGAGGAGGCTTCGCCAGCCATCACACCGGGAATGGCTCTGGGCACAGGGACGTGTGTGTGTATGTGGACGTGCACGGTGCCTCGTCCATGTGCCTGCGAAGGCTGCCATGAACACAGGTGAGCAGGACTCAGAGGGAGAAGTGCTACATGCGGGTCTGGATCAGTGTTTCCAGGTGTGCCTGAGTCAAGACAGACTTTCCGGAGAGAGTGACAAGTGAGGTACAGGTGCTAAGTGAAAATACGAAGGAAGAACAGGTCAGGGCTCAGTGGCTGAGCGTCCGACTTCAGCTCAGGTCATGGTCTCACGATCTGTGGGTTCGAGCCCTGCATCGAGCTGTCAGCCCAGAGCCTGGAGCTGCTTTGGATTCTGTATCTCCCTCTCTCTCTGCCCCTCTGCTGCTCGTGCTCTGCCTGTCTGTCTGTCTGTCTGTCTCTCTATCAAAAAAAAAAAAAAAAAAAAGAACAGGTCACCCAAAGGGGTTGCCTGCTGAGAGCAGAAACGGTGGGGAGGGTTTCATGAAGCATCTCTTCTGGGCCTTGGAGAAGCCTTAATAGGTTAGACAAAACTTGTGACATTCATAATATATCAGGAGCTTTGCTGGGTGCTCCAAGTACCTGATCTTATTTTGTTCTGAGAATAACCCTTCGAGGGAAACCCATTTTACAGGGAAGGTCACTAAGGCTCAGATGCTGGGACTCGATTAGGTTCATGCATCCAGCAAGTGCTCTTCCCCTGGAGTCTCAGATTCTCAGCCACACCTGCAGTACTGTTTGCTCACCTCCCTCGCTGTGAATCACGAAGCCACAACCGGCCAAGGGGAGGTTGTGCTCAGCTGGACTGTGGCCTGCCTGTCTGAGGAGGGGGCCCAGGCCAGGTGCTGGTTTAGAGTGGATTCTAGACACAAGAAGCCGAGAGCTGGAAGATGCCAGACTGTGGGAAGACTGACAGAGCTGGCCTCCACCCCAGGCTGGCTGGCCCCACCTCCCTCGAGTTGGGCCTCCTTTTTCTAAAACAAAGTGTTTCTGTGACTGTCCTTCTGCCAGACGGTGAGACCCCTGAAGGTCGGCATAGGGTCATCTCATCCTTTGTGTCAACTGCCCACCATTACCACCCATACTTCTTTATCTCATCATCCCTCTTTGCTTGTCTATTTGTTTTCTGTCTCACTGACCACCACCACTGACAAGGGGGACAATGAACCTGACCTCCTCCCAGTATCTCACATAAAAACACAGTGATGCACATGGTCCTTCTCCACGGAGAAGTCACAGCAACTGGTGACCTTATCAGAGCGAATTCTTAGTATAGAATCGTCCAGATAGGAATGCTGATTTCACGACTGTACAGAAAAAGGAGTCTGTACCCCATCGTGGTATACCAGCTGTGACTGTGAATTCATTTAACTAACAAAGCTGAGTGCATCCAGGGTTACGAGCAGCATCTGTGGTGGAGACAGGTCATCATCAATTGTTATCAATAAATGAAGAGCTGGAAGACCCGCAGACAGAACCTTGAACTAGGTCTTGAACGCAGAGTGAGACTTTGGTTAGGAAGGGAAGAGGACATTCACGGAAGCACGTAAAGCAGGAGCAAAGGTATGGAGGCAGAAAAGCATGTGGCACACTCAGGGACTAAGGACATAACCAGCCTGATCGCAGGGACATGGCATAGGGATGGGGTGGCAGGTTCTGCTGGAAAAGAGGTGGCCTGGAGCCCAGAATTGCAGGTTATTTGACCTGGAAGCAAATGTGCCTTCGTGTGTGTCCTCCCACTGCCCTGGAGCGATCACACTGCAGAAAATCCCTGATCTTGAACTGTCAGGGCAGCTCTGGTGATTTTGCTCTGCCCTGAGTGGTAACACCCAAATGGCTGCTCCTTGAGGGCACAGGTCACCAGCCTTGAAGTGGCCAGGAGCAAGAGCTGGGGTAACTGTGGGCGATCATGGATGGATGGATTGCAGTGGAAGCTAAAGGAAGATGAGTTCGAGGACAGGGTTTGGGACTTAAAATGTGCCCTTTTTCCCCCTTAAGAAGGTGTAACTCTCCCTTAGTAGGAAAATAGTAAGGCGCTTCCATTTTTCAGTGACACGGTTGCTCTGCACAAGCCCAAACTGTATAATAAACAAAGGAAATGTGCGAACACACACAGACTTTCATCAAGTGAGCGTCACATTCCAGTCCCAGCCCACAGAAAGCACTTTCATCTAGTGAGAGACAGGATTTGGAGAGCTCGACAGGCCCTTAGTCGCTAGGTAAGCTGGGTAAACTGAGGCCCAGCATGAAGGCTCCTTGCCTAAGATCACGTGATAATCTGTGGTAGAATCAGGCCTAGGTCCCAAGCTTCTGACTCTGACTCCAGGACTTTTAAAAAAGTTAAATGACTTGCCCATGGTCACACAGCCAGAAACCGGCAGGGCCAGGGTGGGAGCCCAGGTCTGTGTGACTCCAGGTCCTTGCAGACCCTCTGCCTTTGCGGCATTTCTGCTCTGAGTATGCGGTGACACCCGGGCAGTAAAGTACAGTCAATGGCAAAGGACCGTGAAGCCGCCTACCGGGATTCCTGCACTTTATATCCTCATCAAACTGGGGAAAATGGAGAAAAAAGAAGAGTCTTCTTCCATCAACTCTCTTACTTAGCCATCACATAACCATCTGTTTTCTCCCTCACAGCCTGTGAGCTCCTTGGGGAATGACCTTCATTGGTCTCTGTATCTGCAGCACCCAGGTCGGGGCCGAGTGCCGCGAGCACAACGCGTGATTGTTGAATCTCTTCACTGATTCACTTGACAAGTATAAAGGAGTACCTACTATGTGCCAGGCACTTGGGTAGGTCCAGAGGGGAACCTCAGCAGAATACTGTCTCTGCCTTTACAGACTTTACAGTCCTGTGGGAGATCAAGAAACAAGCAAACAAGTGACTACATACAGGATAACAGTGGATGGTAAGTGCCGTGCAGGGAAAGGGACAGAGTGTGAAGAGGCAGCGTGAAGGTAGTAGTGAGGGGTGGGGGCAGGTGGGGTGGACAGTGGCGGTGACATGGAGCTCTAAAGAAGAGGAAGCGGAGGGGGAAACGGGTGATGGGCATGAGAAGGGCACTTGTTGGGATGAGCACTGGGTGTTGTATGTAAGCGATGAATCATGGGAATCTACCCCCAAAACCGAGAGCACACTGTACACACTGTATGTTAGCCAACTTGACAGTAAATTATATTTGAAAAAAAAAAGAGGAAGAGATATAAAGTGTTGGAAGCAGAAGGAACAGCATGTGTGAGACCCTGAGGTGGGGGAGAGTTTGGTCTGGTCCAGTGGGACTAGAGTGAGTGGGGCCTGGGGTGAGGTGGGGTGCAGGCAGGGGAGGATCAGGTGGGGCCTCCGAGATCAGGGTAAGGGCGGGACGCTGTGTTCTAAATGCCGTGGAATGCCACTTCGTTCAGGGTAATGAGCAGCAGGGCCCAGATGGCTTTTCAGGAGGTCATGTGACCGCTGGGTGGAGAATGGGGAGGGAGGAGCGAGGGCCGAAGTCGGAGGCCGGCAGGTCACTGTGGAGTCCGGATCCGTGTGGTGGGGGTGAAGCTGGTGGGCACTGGGAGGCAGGACCAGACGCAGTCACTGACACACGGGCTGGCGGTGGGGATGGTGAGGGAATAAGCAAGGAGGTTTGATAACTGGGTGGATGGAGCTCCTGTGTAATGACAAGGAGAAAACAGGAGAAGGAACTGGTTTGTGGGGTAAAATCTCAAGTTGGTGACACTAAATTTGAGACACCTGTTGAACATCCAGGACTGATGTCAACTAGGTAGTTTGAATGTGGTGCTCAGACGAGAGATCTGGGTGGGAGAGCTGACCTTGGGAGTGTTGGGCTTGCAGGGGGCACCTCAAACCATGAGGATGGACACGAGAGAGAAGTCCGGAGAGCGACAACGTTCGGAAGTGGGGTAGAGGAAGAGAAGCTGGGATGGAGGGCAGGAGCAGGCAAACCCGGGGGAGCGTGAGGAGGAGAATGTCCAGAGGGAAGGGGGATCAGCGGCTCTATCTACTGTAGCAACTGTCGTGGAGAGAGAGGTCACTCAGAGCAGGGACTGAGAGAATCCTTTGGATTTAGCAACATGGAAGCTACTGGTGACCTTGACAGATTCATTGACTCGGTGACTGACTCAAAAGAAAAGATGCACAGGGAGGAGACAACGAGCAGAGTGGGATGAGAAGTCAAGGACAGCTTCCAGAGGGAGGGAGGGAGGCTGTGTTTCAGCAGAGTGTGGGATGGGATGGAGGCTGCATCCTGGGAGACCTAAGTGCTGCCTGCAGAAAGCGAAATTGAACTTGACAAAGGCCCCCTGCAGGGAGCAGAGGGTACCTCCCTGCCCTAGAGGGGAAGGGGAGCCCAACTGGCTGGGGCTCAGCAGTAGGGAGGCTGGGGAAGCACTGACCTTGCCCCAAGGACAGAGCCCACTACTTCCCCCACCCCAACACATACACAGGATTCAGAGATGTGCCCACCTTCCTCCCTGCAGAGAAGTCCTGGGAGGTGAGGATTTCAAACCCACAGCCTCAGAGCAATGAAGGGCTCTTAGACACCACCTGGAGCAGCCAGCTTGTTACAGGTGGGGAAATCTGAGACCCAGAGAGGGGTAAGGCTCGCTCAAGGCCACCCAACACATCATTGGTAGGGACAGATGATCTCCAGTGATTTCCAGTGGCCCTCCAGTGAGTAGAATCTGATTTCTCTCTTTTTTTTTTTTTAATTTTTTAGTGTTAATTTATTTTGACAGAGAGCAAGGGAGCAAGTAGAGGAGAGGCTAAGAGAGCGGGAGAGGAGAATCCCAAGCAGGCTCTGTGATGTCAGCACAGAGCCCATGTGGGGCTTGAACCCACAAATCTTGAGATCATGACCTGAGCTGAAATCAAGGGTCGGTTGCTTAACCAACTAATCCACCTGGGCTCCCCGTAAAGTCTGAATTCTTAAGCCTGGCATGCAGGAGCCTTTCATGCTGGAGCAAGAACCTCCCCCGCCCCCAACTTCACATCCCACCACCCTCCCTCGCACCCTGTGACCCAGCCCTCCGAACCTCTAGCACACACAAGTGTAGAGTCTCCTACAGTCCTCGTAACAACCCTTTGGAGTGGGCGTTATTCTCATTGTATAGATGAGGGAACTGAAGCTCAGAGGAGTTTGGGAACCTGTCCAAGGTTGCAAGGCTGAGCCAGGATATCATCTCATGGGTGTCTCCAAAGATGTCTTTTCCCCACGCCCTGCTGCATTCACCATAAAGAGCGCCTCTGCTGGGAAGCCACCCAGCTACCTGGCCCTGAGCTACCTGGGAGCCAGGTCACGTCCTATGACATCAAATCACTTTTTTAAGTCACTAAAAATTCCATTGAATGGGACTGAAATAGCTGGAGCCCCTGAACGACCCGGGCTCCAGCAGCCCATATCGCAACCAAGTGCCCGTAACGACCCCCAATCACACTATTTTCAGGTCAGCCACCCATGGCAGGAGCAGGGCACCTACTGAATCTGTAGAGAGTCTTCTCCCCGCCAGCCCTGGCCTCCCAGCCAAACACCTGCCCTCCCTCACCTGGAGACCACCAGCGGTAGGATCAGCATCTTCAGCATCCTCATCAGGAGCTCTCCAGGAAACTGGAAGTAGCTAATTTCCTGAAAATGCAGCAAGAGCTGGGGTTATAGCAGGCGGTACTGACTTCCCAGCTCTCCATTCTTTACGGCCTTCAAAACCATCACCCGCCCTCCCGAGTCCAGCACATGGATGGCAGGGTCCTCGGAGGAAGCACTGGTTTTGGAGCCAAAAAGACTTGGGTTCTAATCTTGACCCTCTATAACAAGCTGTGTGGCCTTAAGCTAGTTACTCGACCTCTCTGAGTTTTTCTCATCTGTAACAAAGGGTAACAACCACTTCATAGGGTCATTTGGAGGCTTAAATGAGAGGAGGCACATAAAGCACCTGGTGGAGTGCCTGGATGCGAGAATATGTTCAGTGACCAGAGTAAATGACAGCTCTCCCCCACCTCTGCACCATCCATCTGCCCATTCATGGTATACAGGTGTCTCATGTAGCAGATGGTAAGTGGCTAGAGGGTAGGGCCATTTACTGTTCACATGTTCCTTCAGCCTGGATGGCCAAGCATCGTGCTGGTACCCCAGAGTGAATTAGGCACAGTTCCTGCAATGGAGCTCTCAGTCTAGTTTACAGGGAGACTATTCATCAACAGTGCATAGCATTCTTGAGTCAGTTTCTCCTGCATTTGGGGCCATTCTCTGGTGCCTCCCTGCCCCCACCCCACCCCCACATCATGGGCTCTTGTCAGCCTCCTTGCGGAAGGAGAGAGAATCGGACTGCGTTGGTGGGACACCACTCAGTATAAAGAGCCCTACTGGGCAGAGTTCTTATGCTGGGCTTCCTCACAGGCCACTGGGTCCAGCCTACCCATGGGGACTTGGATTAGGGTGCCCTGTCCTTGCTGTCAGCTGTCTCCAGAGTCACATGCCCTGAAGCTGGAAGCTGAAGTAGAAGGGGTCACTAAACCCAGGTAAATCTGAATTTCATATGAACAACAAATAATATTTTGAGAGAGAGTGCATGAGTGAACATGCTCATGGGGGAGGGGCAGAGAGAGAGATACGGAGGATCCGAAGTGGGCTCCGAGCTGGCAGCATAGAGGTGGGGCTTGAACTCACTAACTGTGAGATCATGACCTGAGCCAAAGTGGGACCCTTAACCAACTGAGCCACGCAGGCTCCCCAACAACAAGTAATTTTTGTTGTTCATCTGAAATTCAAATTTAACTGAGTGTGCCATTTTTAAGATTTTAAATTTAACTTGTTTTGCTATTTCTGGCAAACCTCGCTTGAGACCACCTTCCTGAGGGTAAGGTTGTGGGCGAGGATGGTGCAGGGACTTTCAAGCTCCATCCAAGTTAGATTTTTGTTCTTGCAGCCATATAGATACATATTTAAACCAAAGCTAAACATAACACTTGGTTAATAGTCTGATACTTTGAAAAGCCTCAACTCCTAGAAGTTTGGCGCTGAGAAAGGATTTTAAAGATCTTCTAGTACAGCTGAGCCAAGAGAGGGAGGGGACTTAGTAGCGACGGTGCAGGACCAGAAATCAAGCCTCCTTGTCCCTTTCTATTGTGGTTTCCAATGCTCCAGAAAATCTTTAAAGAATAAGGGTGACTGGGAGAGAAACTTCTGAGTCCCATGAGCATGAGCAAAAATGCCTTATTGTACTCTTACGTCTGAGTCTGGCTAAATATAAGATTCCTAGTTTGAAAGAATTTTCCCTCCACATGTCAAAGGCATTTCCCCTTGTCTTCTAGATTCTAGAATTGCTTATGATGTCGGGAGCCATTCTTCCTCTCCCTGCTGAGACTTGTTTTATTCCCTCAGAACCATTTAAAGATTATCTGTCAATTTCCAGTTTTCTGCAATTTTCATGGTGATGTCTCACACAGCATAAGAGTTTCTGATTTTCTTTCTTTTTTTTTAAATTCATAGTGCTGTGCATATTTTTTGCTTCTGAGAAAGTATCTTATATTCTCTGAAATCTTTCCACATTTCCTGCTAGCTTTCTTTAAAACTCTTGTAAGGGAGCTGGACGTTGGATACCTCTGATTTCCTTATATTTTCTTTCATATCTCTTTTTGCTTTACCTTCTGAGAGATTTCTGCAACTTTATACTAGCTCTTGACATTTTAATCTTGGCTCATTGATTTTTAATTTCAAAAACTCTTTTGTGTTCTTGGATCATTCTTACTTTTTGCATCCTGTTCTGTTTTTCAGTCACGATATCTTCTCTCACGTGTACAAAGAACTTAAGAAATGATTAAAATTTTTTTTTATATTTCCTGCATTGTCTCTGCTTCATTGGAGACCCTCTTTTCTGTTTGTTTAGTCTCTTTCTGTTAGAAGTTTTAACCTTGGCTTCTGCTCCTATGTAAGTGTGAGGCACTGAACTTCTGTGGGCATGAGTGAAGCTTGTCAAAGGATGGCATTTTTACTGGGGACAGGACGGACGGGGAGGAGTCCCCTTGATAGATGTTTTGTCTGAGGCTTCAGTGAGGAGTCCCTTCCTACCTCTGACTAGGGGGTGAGGGTGCGCCTAAGCCCAGGTGACAGCAATCTTGTGGGGATCCCACTAATTCGTGGGATGCATGTGCCTCATCACCTCCCAACCCTCAACACACACAGGTGGGCCTGATTTCCCTAGGTCATACTCCCCTGGTTCCTTGGGACAGGCAGGACAGTAGAGACGGGTGGATAGGAGTTGCCTCACTACATGAGCTGGAGGGCTCATGCTCTGGTTAACAAATTCGAACCAATGCCCCTGATTTCACCTCCATGCTTCACGTGGCCTCCTGCAGCTCTGTGCATGTTCAAGTGCAGAACTTTCTGGATCCCTCCAAGCCAAACTGAGGTGGCATCTACTTCAACAGACACAAGTTCTAGCTTTCTGTGCTCCTACTAAGTGAGATCATTCAAATCTATCCACTTCCCATCTTGCCTAATTTCTTGTATTCCCTCTACTTCTTTTCTCCACTGTCTCCTTTTATATTCTCCTGGGAGTTTATATCTTTAAACAACTCCATTACTTTAATTTTAGTGGAATTCCAGGAAGGAAAGGATGCAATTGTATATTCACCATGGGTTCACTGAAACTTTCAAAACAGTCTATATTTTAAATGAGATACCATTTCCAAAGAGACAATCCATGGTTTTGTAAGTTTTTTCACAAGTAGGACATTCTTCCATTTTGCAAATTGTTTGTGACTTTTGCCTGTTGCATAAGCTTACAAAATAAGGGTTTAGTCTCTGAGTCACTGGCAGAGATCACAGAAACAACTGCTGGATTTCAAAGTAAGACGCTGAGAAAGGCAATTCCTGCCAAATAATTGTTCTAAGACTCCACATCCTTTCCTCAATTTATCTGGCAGGTTAATCCAGACCGGAATACATTTGCATTTCCAAGCAGATGGGGCAGGCCCCTTTGGCAAAGGAGGCCCGGAGGAGCTTGGCTTTTAATGAGAAGCATTCCAATTTGTTTTCACAAAATAATCTTCCTGCAGGAAATACATTTGTTGTTGCTCTGGGAAATTAAAGAACGCAGATTGCAGGTTGTTTGTGCCCTGCCGTTTAATTCGGCAGAGTCGAGGGCAGTCTCTGTGACAAGCACTGAGCGAGGCTCACATTTTGGCTCATGAAAGCCCATGTGATAGTCAGCAAGTTGAAATCTTATGGGAGCCGTAGACACCTGCACCAAGGGCTCTGAAGCAAGACAGCTGGCCGCTGGTGACAATGGAAGTCTGAGCGTGGTGTGAGTGTGGGAGCAGAGTATTAATTCAGAGTGGGACAGGTCTGTAAGAACTTTTATAAGATATGGAATATGAGATGGTTCCTGACATAGGTCGGACTTGGACAGGCAATAAGAGAGGGAGGAGTGAAGGGTCAGCCACTTAGCACCGCTGTCATTCATTCATTAATTCACATGCTGGATGAATCCTTGTTTATTCTCAAAACACCCCTGGTAGACATACAGTGCCCCCCACTCTAGATGAGGATAGTGAGGCCCAGAAAGGAGAAGGGTTTTGCCTAGGGCCGCACAGCCATCCATTTACTAGTAGAGACAGAGTCAAGGGTCGCACTGTCTCCAGAGTCCATGCTTCTCCCTAAAAGCCAAGAGTGGCTTAACAGTGTCACCGTTGTAACAGGGGCTCAGTTCTCAGGGAGGTGGGGTTTCCCTTTTCATGGGCCACCAAATCTGGTGCCTTGAGCCCTAGCTGTATGGACACTTGGTGTCCATGCACTGCAGGAAGAAGAACTGTATGAAATGGGATCTTCCAGGAGCCCGTCGGCAAAGACTCTCCTTGCAAAAACGTGAGACTGGCTACTTTAAGCCCTGTTTTCTGCCAGACCTCATCCTTGGCCTTGTCTTTGGCCTGCCTAGCCCGGTTAGAGCAAAAATCCTGCCGAGTGAGTTCAGTGAGCGTGCCCCCTCTTTACCTTTACCTTCAGCAGGAATCCTGCTAAGTTGATCTAGCAGGAATCCCTCCATGTCTCCTCTTAGCAGTTTTCTATCCGTTGGCGCCCTCACCACGCTCATTGGCTCTAAATCATCAGCTGTCTTTGTTGTGTTCGGACTTGAACCTGATCTCCCCTATTCCCATGGTCTTGACACCTACCACAATAAAATCTCCCTTACTGTTAGAACAAGTGTCAGAATAATCTTTCCTTTAATGCCATGTGAGTGTCCTTCCCTGTCCGTGGGAGATGGGTGCTGAGAGGGAATGGTGCCCCTGCTCAGCCCGTCACATGGGCCGGAACCCTGGAGACCTGGCCTAATTTCCTGCCCCACAGCCAATCTGCCACTACATCCTGAGGGCTCCTCTTTTGGAAACAGTTCTCACAAGTGCCTCATTCATCACCCTGCCATCAGGTCTCACCCCTTCAGCCACCCCCTCACTTGGTCCCCTGCCTGTATCACCACCTCAGCCACCACTCAGCACCCGAGTGAGCTCTCCAAGCTGAGATCTGACCGTTTCGCTCTTCGGCCCAAAGCTGGCTGTCCCAGGGCCATGCTAGGTGATGGGGTCCAGAGGCCCGATGGCCCCTGAGCTCCAGCCCCTGCTTTCTAGCATCTGTTCCAGCTGCCAGGAACAGCCTGCTCCACACGCCCAATCTTTCATGGCCCTACATCTCGCTCCTGCTGTTCCTTCTGCCTGGCATACCCTTCCTAGCGCTCTACTCATCTGAGCTGCTGTAGGAGGTGCTCTCTGATGCCGGCCTTGCACTCTTACCTGTCTCCATTCCTCCTGTTCCCATGCCTCTTCGCCTGATGGTTATCCTACTGAGATGTCTTTGCCTCTCACTCACCTGGTGATGCCATTTGTAACCATTTCCTGCACTGTTTCATTGGCCCTCACTCTAGTCCTGCAGTGTGTTGTCACACCCATGCTACAGATGAGAAAACTGGAACCCAGAGAGGCAAAGTGACTCAGCCCCTCTCATGTCACCAGGGAGCCATGGAGTGGGACTGTGATTCCCAGATCCCTCAGGCCCACACTCCCCTCCTCGATGGGGACCCAGAGAAGCTCTGGGCAGCTGACCTGTGGTGAGAGGCGACGAGTCCTCAGGAAGAAGCCGAGAAGGCAGCCCACGGTGACAGATAGGACAGATAGGATGAGCAGTCCGTTCCGTTTGCACAGGTCCCTCCCTCGTGCCAGGATGGCGCCTGGCACCATGGTGAGCCCAGCCTGCTGGCACCGGGCACAGCACCATTCCATGCACGTGAGGCCAGCCGGGGGCTCAGGGTCCCAGCCAGGGGCTCTGGCCGCTCCGCAGGCAGGTGGTCAGGGGTGCTAAGCACCAGTCGCCAGCCCCACAGCCATGGCCTGCACGTCTGCCCCAGAGGGAAGCCACAATCCTATTACCAGCTGCGTCATTAGGAGCCAGGAACAGATCAGGGCCTGGGAAATTAGAGCAGGCCACGTGGTCCAGGGGTTTGGACCTCAAAGCCAAGTGCACCTCTTAAACAGGGGAGGGGCCCAGAGACTTGTGGGAGGAACAGAGGGACACTTGCTCTGTTGGTTTGATTTTTACCCCCACTTCATTCCAGAAAGAACTGAAGGCAAAGCAATGGGATACTAGCAATCACTAACATTAATTAGGCATTTATCATGTAACAGGAGCTATTCTAGAAGCACTTTGCTTGCATTAGTGCATTTAAACTTAATACCAATTCTGAGATGTAAGTACTATAAGTATCATTTTACAGATGAGGAAACCGAGGCAAAGGACATGTGTTGTGTGCCACTCCTGTCCTAGTTGCTTGACCTATGTGAGTCATGGGAAGTCACCCAGCAACCCTAAGCCTTCAACCTTCGTTTTACTGAAAGGGAGATGGAGACCCCAGGAGTAAGAGTCCCTTGGTCATTGTCACAGAGGTAGCAGGAGCAGAGTGGGATTCAGGCCCATGTTGGTTTGATTTCCACCACGTGAACAGAGAGATGGCTTCAAAAGCACTGAGCAGTATTGTGGGGACTGTAAGACTTGAACCCAGTGGATCTGGGTTCAGACTTGGACCGGCCATTCACTGTGGTGTGTATCACTCAGCGTTGCTTTAAGCCTGAAGCTGGGCACCCTGTCGGCTCTCATAGCCTATTATTTTTAAAAATGACACTGCCCAAGGGACCTATTCAATTCCCAGCTCTGCCACTTCCTAGCTGTGTGACCCTGGGCAAGCCTTATAGGCTCAGGGTGCCTCAGTTTCCCCATCCATAAAACAAACATAATAATAGCATCATTAGCGCCAGTGCGACATCCCTTCCAGAGATCATTTGTGAAAGCAGGGGTGAACTGATTATTTGTGCCGAGCAGGGGAAAGTGCTGTTAGGATCCTTGTCCACATTTAGCCATTTTTTTGAGCAAGGTTTTCTTTTTGCTCTTTTTTTTTTTTTCTTTTTTTGTGGCCCGGCCTGCCCTTTAAAGCTTGAGGGAATTAACTCTAGTCTGTCTCACCCGGAGTCTGTAATCTCATTAGGGGCAGTCAGGCGGCAGCAGGCAGCAGGGAGCGTGGTCCCTGGTAGGGCCCATGTGCACAAGGGGTCCTCCCTGGAGGAGGGGGAGAAGGAAGAAGATGGAGAGGACAGGGCTGAGGAGAGGCAGGGTCCAGGCAGGGGGGGCTGGGGTGCAGGCCCTGAAGCTGTGCGTAGAGCTCTCGCCTGGGAGGGGACCCTTGCATGTTGGCCCCAGCTGAACAAGCTCTGTGACCTTGCCTTTTTTGGGCCTCAGTCTTGCCCTCCTTAGAAATGAGAGAAATGGGTGGGGGGCAGTGCCTGGCTGGCTCAGTCAGTGGAGCATGTGACTCTTGATCTCGAGGGGGCGGGGAAGCTCCTGTATTTGAGCCCCACCTTAGGCACAGAGCCTACTTAAAAAAAATTAAAAATTAAAAAAAAAGGATGAGAGACACAGGCTGGGTGCTTTCTAAGGACCCCTCAGTCCCACAAGCTAACCTTCTGAAGGGCCTGCTCTTTGCCAGTAGCTTTGGGGGAGTGAGAGTGAGGTAGATACCAGTCTGACAGGTGTTTTTGCTCCAACTCTGATTCTTAAAACCAAGTATTTCCTGATAAACCTTTGACTCCAATGAATGTCTCATTTTCCAATTAACCAGTTGGTTCAGTTACTGTCAAAGAGAAAATATTCGAAGCAGAGATTTGGGTTTGTGTTTCAGTGTCCTGGCCTGGCCTTTAGCCAAGCCACTGATGTAGGTGAATCTTGCTCTCCACTTCAGCGCTAAGACTCCAATTCCCTTGAGCCCTCACACCTGTGCCTACCTCCTGTCCCTCCGTTCTGACTGTCCCACCTCCCAGTCTCCAGGCCTTTCCATTCCTCCCACTGTCTTCAACAGGTGAAATTATAATTCATTCAAGCAAATGTTTTTATAGCACCATCTCATGCCACCCCTCTTAGGTAGTGGGGACACAGCAATGAGTTGACACAGCACTTGCCCTCAGGAAGCTTGTAAGAAAATTTAGGGAACTCTAAGAAAGGACTAATTCACACTAAAGTGCAAGTGACTAATAATGCACTTACTAAGGATATTTGCAAATCAAATCAAGAGTCCTGGATGAGAACCTTTTATTTAAGTTTATTTATTTATTTGTTGGGGGGCGGGGAGAGAATGAATCTCGAGGAGGCTCCCATGTGGGGCTTGATCTTATGAACCCGGAGATCAACCTAAGCTGAAATCAAGAGTCTGGACGCTTAACTGACTGAGCCACCTAGGTGCCCCAAAAACCCTTTAATAGCTCCCTTTTGCCCACAGAAACAATTACCCTACAATGTTACTAGATATGCCCATTTTTTCCATAATTAAAAACAAGTTGGGAAATGCTGGATGAAACAAAGTTAAGTAGGTTCTTAGATGGCTCAAAGTCAGACTGTTCAAGTTCAAACTTTAGGTCTTTTGTTTACCAGCTATGTGATCTTGGGCCAATTTCTTGACTTCCCTATAAAATAGGAATGATACACTAGTACCTATTTCATAGGGTTGTGATGTGGGTCAAATATGGTGATGCCTGCCAAGTGCTCAGAGCATCACCTGCTGCCTTGTAGATAATCACAGGTAGTTACTATTAGTCATACTGTCTAGTTTTTACAGCACTAACATATGTTGGAGGAAGTCTCCGAGTGGGGATACAGAATCTTAGCCCTCTTCTGCAGCAGAGAAGTCCATGGGTCTAGTGTTTGGGGAACACAACTTTGGAACACCCCAATCTCCAGGATGAAGTCCTGGCTTCTTAGGGGAGAGTTTGAGGGCCTCAGGGACTAGCACTGGCTCACCTCTTCAGGACACCCCCCTCCTCCTGCTCAAGTGA
>NC_043707.1:100154533-100269612 GCF_006229205.1 Suricata suricatta | reverse complement strand
CTTTCTGCGTGACTGATCCATTCATTCATTCTTCATTCAACATGTTTATTAAGAGGTGGTATAAAATAGTGATTAAGAGCACAGGGTCTTGGGGCACCTGGGTGGCTCAGTTGGTTAGGCGGCCGACTTCGGCTCAGGTCATGATCTCATGGTTCGTGAGTTTAAGCCCCACATCAGGCTCTGTGCTGACAGCTCAGAGTCTGGAGCCTGCTTCTGATTCTGTGTCTCCCTCTCTCTCTTCCCCACCCCCCCTCATGCTCTGTCTCTCTCAAAAATAAATAAACATTAAAAAAAAAAAAAGCACAGTCTCTGGAACTAGATTACTTGGGTTTGAATCCTGGCTCCCAGACGAACTATCTGTGTGACTTTAGACAAGATACCCTGTATCTCAGTTTTCTCATGGAATACGGGGATAAGAATGTCCTATCTTCTAGGATTTTTATGTGAATTAAATGAATTACATGTGAGAGTCACTTAGGACAGGTATTTTATCATAGTAAACACTATAAATATGGTCTTATTATTATAACTATTATGACATGCCGGGCATATTTGAGGGATAGAGCAACAAAGAAAAATAGACCACAGTCTCTGTTCTTATTGAGCCTACATTTTGGTGATGATATTTGTGCCAGATTATTCTTTCTCTAATGGAGTGATGGAGCATTTCTGCCACTGTGCTGATCCTCATGGAGGAAACATGGCTACCAGCAGCTCTCTTTCATGCCACATCCAAAATCCCCAGGGAAGGTTCTGATTGGCCCAGTCTGGACGAATCACCTGTGGCCAATAGTGGCAGGGGGCAGGGTCACATTATTTAAAAGTGCCACTTCTATGGTAACCGTGTGGCTGTGTGCGGAAGCAGTTAGAAAAGTGGATACACTGTGCAGGCACAGCAAAATATCTATCACATCTTCCTAGTCACTCACCTCTTGGCAAATCATGCTTAACCTTGAGTTTCTTTTCTTTCTTGTGTAAAATGCCCAACTTCTCCCGTAAGGCTGCTTCAGAGCTTAGGACCAGCTGCTTAGGGTTCACCATTGCTCTGCCTTCTCTGAGGCCCACCCTTCCCCTTTATGCTACAGACAGCCGTAGACCACGGCTGGTCCAGGTGATTTCTCACTGCTTTCCAGCCTGCTGCTTCACTTGTTTGGGCCCACACAGCCACCAAAGTCAGGGATCGAGGGTTCAAAGCCCAGGCTGGAGGCCCACAGGGAGTCCTGGAGATATTCTGCTCCACTCTCTGAGGCTCAGCAAAGGAAAGAAGCTAGAAAGAGCCACTTGGAAATCAGGTGCCAAGTCAGGAACAGAACGGGGGTCTCCCCCTTCCTACACAGTCCTCCCCAAACCCAGAAACACTTCTCAAAGAATCCTGTCATTGGCTGTTATTTTTCAGCCTTTATGGTGCAGAACTGCCTCCATCCAGGAGGCTGCATGGCAATAACTGAGTAGAGCCTCTTCTGGAGCAACACCCTCCACTACCAGCGCTTCCTGTACAACCTGGCCACACTTGCTCTCTGCTGCCTCCGGCTGCCAGATGCTCATGCCCTTTGGGAAGGTACTGAGGTTAGCGATTGCTGAATGGAGGAGGCAGGATGGTGGGGAGGTGGGGCACAGGATAGCTGCCTGCGGAGCCACAGCAGCCGGTGACTGGGAAAAGGGTGATCTTGGGCAGATGGGACCATAGATGTTAGGGAATCAGATTTAGGAATTGAACAAGAAATGGACTGAGCTTTAGTTTCTTGAAAAAGTCACAATGAGAGCAGGCAATGCACAGAGGCTCTGGGCAGAGAGTGATGGAGTCAGAAGACGGGCAAAGATTTCGGTGCATATTCCGACCCTGAGAAATGGTCTCAGTGAGTCATTTGACCTCCTTGAGCTTTTGCTTTTTCAACTCAAAAATGACTCCTTCCTTCATGAGGCTATAAAGTGGCTGCAGAACAGGCAAACACCATGGTGGAAACAAGGGCTTTGGTGTCGGACAGACTAGGAGTTAATTCCCAGCCTCACCATTAACTACCCCTGAGACTTTTAGGCATGTTGCCTCACTGCTCTGAATGTCTACTTCCTTGTCCAGGAAATGAGAATATTAATTATTCCTAACTCATAGGGTTTGGGGGAAGCTGAGAATCTTACATGAAAAATAATTCATGAGCTTGGCATGTAGTAACTGCTCAGTAAATGGTTGCAAGATATAGAGACCTCTGGGACGCCTGGGTGGCTCAGTCGGTTAAGCCTCTGACTTCGGCTCAGGTCAGATCGCACGTTTGTGGGTTCGAGCCCCGCGTCGGGCTCTGTGCTGACAGCTAGCTCAGAGCCTGGAGCCTGCTTCCAGTTCTGTGTCTCCTTCTCTCTCTGCCCCTCCCCCTCTCATGCTCTGACTCTGTCTGTATCAAATATAAATAAAACATTAAAAAAATGAAAAAAAAAAGATATAGAGACCTCAATTAGGAAAGCTCAAGCAGCAAGAACAATCTATTCAAAAGCTTCTCCACCTTCCCTCCTTCCCACCACATCACTGTTTCTAAGGCCTAACTCCTCAGCATTTTAGAATCTGACAACCATAAACGTTTGAAGATGCAATGGTCTCCCTCTGGAAGTAGCAAACTCTTTGTTCCTGGAGAAAAACAAACAAAAGCTAGACGACATCTTGGGGGCACATAGCAGAAGGGCCTCAAGCAACTGATGGGATCAGGGCGAGGGGAGGAAGGCACTGGGCTGTAGGCCCTCAACCATCTTTTCCAGACCCTCTCTCCCGTGGTGGCGGTGACCACTGGCAAGTCCCATGTGGGGAACACGAAGGAAAATCCTGCTGAGAACTGATCCCCAGGAAAGCCCACAATTAACAGATCCCTCCACATCATCGCGAATGCCTGTGTTTGGATGATTTCCCCTTCTTAGAGCTGGGGGTGGGGCTGGTTCTACAAGGTGGCTGGCCAGTGGGACCCTCGGTCAGAGCCTGGCTAAAGAGGGATCTGCAGTGATCATGGAGAATCTTCAGGCCGGAGATGAGCCTTTGCAAGGGCAGGAATGAGGAGCTCCAGAGAACAGCTCATTAGCCCTCCCTCCCAGACCTTCTCATCCACGTAGACCATCTCCAGAGCTGTGCACAACCACAGACCGGTCATCTGATTAAGTGATCCTCCACTCTGGGAGGGAGTGGGTGCAGCACAACCCCTTGGAGGGCATGGCAGAGCCTCTGAGGAAGGTTTTGCTTTAAAAAGCATAATCAAGGGATGTCTGGGTGGCTCAGTCAGTTGAGCTTTGGACTCTTGATTTCAGCTCAGGTCATGAACTTGTGGTTCATGGGTTTGAGCCATGTGGGACTCTACACCGATAGCATGGAGCCTGCTTAGGATTCTCTGTCTCCCTTTCTCTCTGCCACTCCCCTGAGTGTGCTCTCTCTCTCTCTCTCTCTCAAAATAAATGAAAATTTAAAAAAAAAGCATAATCAATATCCTAATTTCATTTTTAGAAAACAAACATAAATCCTCTTTGTTTACTACAAGAACTACAGGGTAAAGCTCAATAAAACCTTCTTGGCTAGTGAGGCTGTTTCTACCTAACCCCACCAGCCAAGAAAATTCCCAAGGTTGGGGGAGAGGAGAATGTTCCCTGTAAGGTTCACATCATTATCTCTGGCAAGTGTGAAAATGTTCTGTTCCTCTGTATAAGGTTTGTCTTCAAAATGGTCAAGTACTCTGATCCAGACTAAGCAACATTTTATAGAGGAGGGAAGAGATGTCAGC
Organism: Suricata suricatta; assembly: GCF_006229205.1. Taxonomy (NCBI): domain Eukaryota; kingdom Metazoa; phylum Chordata; class Mammalia; order Carnivora; family Herpestidae; genus Suricata; species Suricata suricatta. Next base: position 100,265,863 of record NC_043707.1, on the reverse strand, counting down.
AAAGGGACTTACCTAAGGTCAAAAGTAAACTGGCTCTTGGGGCGCCTGGGTGGCTCAGTTGGTTAAGCATTTGACTCTTTTTCCTTCTTTTATAATTTATTGTCAAATTGGTTTCCATATAACACCCAGTGCTCATCCCAACAAGTGCCCTCTTCCATGCCCGTCACCCCTCTTCCCCCTCCCCCACTCCATCAACTCTCAGTTTGTTCTCAGTATTCAAGAGTCTCTTATGGTTTGCCTCCCTCCCTCTCCCCAACTATTTTTCCCCTTCCCCTCCCCCATGGTCCTCCATTAGGTTTCTCCTCTTCTGTTAGACCTATGAGTGCAAACATAACGCTATCTTTCTCTGCCTGACTTATTTCGCTTAGCATGACGCCCTCAAGGTCCATCCACTTTCCTACAAATGGCCAGATTTCATTCTTTCTCATGGCCATGTAGTATTCCATTGTGTATATAAACCACATTTTGTTGATCCATTCATCAGTTAAGCATTGGATTCCAGCTCATGTCGTGATGTCATGGTTTGTGAGTTTGAGCCCTGCATCAGGCTCCACACTGGCAGCATGGAGGTTGCTTGGGATTCTCTCTCACCCTCTCTCTGCCCCTCCCCTGCTTGTGCCCAGGCACTCTCTCTCTCTCAAAATAAGTAACGAACATTTGAAAAAACGCAAACTGGCTCTGATTTTAATTAAGTCTCATTTTATCTCATTAAGTCCAGAGCTTGTTAATGCATTGATTAGTTGATTGATGGTGAATGTGGCGATAGAGGATGACAATATGGCCAACAGTCCTAAGAATCATTATTCAATTAGCTTAATAATCAAGAGGTCAAGATAAGGGATCTTGTTGGGGTCAGTAAGGCTGGCTTGACTCCCTGGCCACTGACAGCATCCAAACTCTTAGGAGAGTTATGAGTCAGGGCAATTTTGCTCTAGCAAAGGGATATTGTATTTCCCTTGGCCCCAAGTTATAATCAATAAAAGCCTAAGGATGCCACAAATAAAAACAGAGGTCTTGGGGCACCTGGGTGGCTCAGTGGGTTAAGTGTCTGACTCTGGATTTTGGCTCAAGTCATGATCTCATGGTTTGTGGGTTTGAGCCCCACATCAGGCTCTGTGCTGACAGGTTAGAGCCTGGAGCCTGCTTCAGATTCTGTGTCTTCCTCTCTCTCTGCCCCTCCCCTGCTTGTGCACTCTTGTTCTCTCTCTCTCAAAAATAAACATTAAAAAATTTTTTAATAAAATAAAAACAGAAATCTTAATCATCTCATGTATTGATTATTTAAAAGAGTTGTCATTTTATTTCTCTTCTTCTCTCCCAAATTTTGGGTCTTACCATCTCATTGCTTTTCTTTATAGATTTTATTATATTATTTACTTTTGATTGTTTTTGAACTTATGTAAATTGAGTCACATTGCTTTTTTTTACTCACCATCATGCTCTGAAGATTGTTGTAGAGTGTCGCTATAATTTATTTTTTACTTTGCTATGAGGCGTTCTGTGTTATGAGTGGAATATTATTTATTTATCAAACTTGTTGATGGACATTTATGCTTTTTCCAGTTTTGGACTATGATGAACAATGTCAGTATAAACATTCTTGAATGTTTATATCCACGTGTGCAAGACTTTCTCCAGGTTATATACATAGCAATGGAATTATTAGGTCATAGGTTAGGCAGGTGTTCAACTTTACTGGGTGGTTCCACCTGTTTTCCAAATTACTTTTACCAATTGATGCACTCGTCCAAATGTGTGAACATTCCCGTTGCTCCACATGATCTCCAACATTTGGTATTGATTAATTTTGAACTCTTGCCCATCTGGTAGGTGTGAAATAGTATTACATTATGGTGTATATTTGCATTTCCCTGATTACTGAAATTAATACATTTTAATGTGTTTGTGAGTCATCTGTGTTTCCTTGTCAGTGAAATTTCTACTCATTTCTTTTGCCCATTTTTAATTAGGTTGTTTCTCTTTTCATATTATTCTTCATATAATCTGGATATTAACACATTTATAAGTGTTTTCCTGTTTATGGCTTATCTGTATCTTTAGATATAACTTTTAATTTTTTTATGTTTTATTTATTTTTGAGAGAGAGAGACAGCATGAGCAGGGGAGGGTCAGAGAGAGAGAGGGAGACACAGAATCTGAAGATGGGCTCCAGGATCATAAGCTTGCTGTCAGCACAGAGCCTGATGCAGGGCTTGAACCCACCGACCATGAGATCATGACCTGAGCCGAAGTTGGATGCTCAACCGACTGAGCCACCCAGCTGCCCCTCTTTAGATATAACTTTTAATGTAATCTAATGTATCAATCTTTTCCTTTATGATTGTCTGTGTCTTGTTTTAAAAATCTTCCCTACTCTGGGGTGCCTGAGTGGGGCAAATGTTCGACTTTGGCTCAGCTCATTGTCTCACAGTTGGCGAGTTCAAGCCCTGCATTGGGCTCTGTGCTCAGCTCAGAGCCTGGAGCCTGCTTCAGATTCTATGTGTGTGTGTGTGTCTCTCTCTCTCTCTCCCTCCCCCCCCACTCGCACTGTATCTCTCCTTCAAAAATAAACATTAAAAATTTTTTTGTAAATCTTCCCTACTCTAGTAGAGTTACTTTTCTATGTAAATTTCTAAGAGTTAAATACTTTTACTTTTCTCATATAGACCTAACCAACCTGGTTAAAGACTAAAGTAAGAATCAAAAATTATGTTTCTCTTGAGAGTAGCAAATTATCCCATTACCGCATATTGAAAAATCTATCCTTTCATCTGAACTAAAATGCCTTCTCTGTAAGAAAATCATATATTTGGGTCTGCAATACTTTTGTCAATACCACTTTGTCTTAACTACTATAAGTTTATAATAATTCTTGATAATTTGCCAGGCAAGTCTCTTTGTCTTTTTCTACCTCTTCAGGAATGTATAGGACTTCAATAAAGTCAGGCAAAAATTTAGACAAAAACTTGTCAAGTTCCAGAAAAAGAAATTTTGACTTTTATTGTAATTGCATGGAAATTATTGATCAATTTGATAGATTTGACATCTTTATGGTATTGAATCTTCCAATTCATGAACATGGTGTATCTTTGCATTTATTTAGATCTTGTTTCAATTGTTTTTTGTCACTTTTCTCCATAAGTGTTGAATATTTTTTTGTATATCTAAGTCCTATAAACTTTATAGTTTTTGATGCTATTGTAAATAGTATCCAGTTTTATTGCATTTTCTGTTTGTTTATGGTACATATAAGTAAGTTGATTTTTATACCTGGATTTTGTATCCTGTTGACTTACTAAATTCTCTTATACTTTGAGATGTTCTGTGTACACAGGCATATCATGAGCAAATAATGATAACTTTGCTTCTTCCATTTCAGTCCTTATACATTTTATATCTTTGTTTATTTTGTTTTTGTTTTTGCCTACTGCCATGGTTTAAGACCTCTAGTACAATGCTGAATGAAAAAGTCATGATTTGCTGGCATCCATGTCTTGTTCCTGATCTTAAAGGAACAAGGAAATACTTTTAACATTTTGCTCTTAAGTATTTATTATAGGTTCTTTCGTAGGTTCTCTTCATCAGATTAAGGGAGTTCTCTTTTATTCTTAGGTTGCTAAAAGGGTTTCTGCTGTTTGGATTTTTTATATGCATGTTTCTTAACTTCCCGGCATAAGGTTTTCCTATTTATCTTTCATTATTTTTTAAAAAGTTTTAGTTGGGTATAATTTACATACTGTATGATTCACCCCTTTAAACATACAATTCAATGGTTTTTAGTAAATGTACTCAGTTGTGCAGTCATCAGCACAATCCAGTTTTAGAACATTTCCATCATCCCCCAAAGACCCGTGAGGCCTGTCACTAGTCAATCCTCATTCCCGTGTCCATCCCCGGGCAGATATTAATGTGCTTCCTATCTTCATAGATTTGCCTTTTCTGGGCATTTTATATAGGTAGAATCATACAGTGTGTGGTGTTTTTTTCATTTTACTTCTTTCACTTAGGGCTATATGTTTGAAGTTCATCCGTGTTTGGAGCCTGTTATCAATAGTTCATTTTTCTTATTGGCGAGGAGTATCACATGGATGGATGGCATACATTTTGTTTTTCGAAATAATGTTGCTATGAACTTTCATGTACAAGTCTTTCTGTGGACACATGTTTTCATTTATCTTTAATAGTTATCTACGAGTCAAATTACTAGGTTGTTAAAAATACATTTCTGTTTAACTTTTAAGAAACTGCCAAACGATTTTCTAAAGTGGATGTACCATTTTAAATTCCTACCAGCAACGCATGAGGGTTCCATTTTCTTCACATCCACTCTCACAGCTATTATTATCTATTTTTAAAGTTTATTTATTTTGGGGGGGGGGGCAGAGAGAGTGAGGGAGAGAGAGAATTCCAAGCAGGTTCCAGGCTGTCAGCACATGCAGAGCTTAAAATCACAATCCGTGAGATCGTGACCTGAGCCAAAAATGAAAAGTCTGATGCTTAACCGACTCTTAACGACCAGGCGCTCCATCTTTTTGATTATAGTCAATCTGGTGATTTTGAAATGGCATCTCCTCATGATTTTCATTTGCATTCTCCTAATGGCTAACGATGTTGAGCACCCTTTGATGTGCTTATTATCTATTTATATATCATCTTTGGTGAAACGTCTATTCAAATCTTGTGTCTATTTAAAAAACCAGGCTGTCTTCTTCTTGAACTCAATAAGTTCTATACATTCTGGATCTAAGACCTTTATCAGAATTATGATTTGCAGATATTTTCTCCCAGGCTATGGCTTATCTTTTTATCTTTTTAATAGTGTCTTTTAAATATAAACATTTATTTGATTAAGTTTGATTTATCAATTCTTTCTTGTATGGGTCTTGCTGTTAGTATTACATCTAAGAACTCTGCCTAATCCAATGTCAGGAAGAGCTTCCCCTATGTTTTCCTGTAAAAACTTTCTAGCTTTAGCCTTAAATTCTTGGTGTGCTTCATTTTGAATTAATTTTTATGTGATGTGAGTCAGGGGTCTAAATTCATCTTTTTGAATGTAGATATCCAATTGTTCCAGCACCATTTGTTGAAAATGCTTATTACTCATTTTAATAACCCTTTTGTGAACAGAGAATTAAGAGTGATGACAGCACGCCTTTGAAGTTTGTAGAGATGTGCTTTATGCTTGATTTTCATAAACGTTCCACATGTGCTTGGGAAGGATGCGTATCCTGCAGATGATGGTGCCGTGTTACATGTACACCCATTACATCAAACTTGAGAACACGTGAGTCCAAATCATCTCTATCTGTATTTCTTTTTTGTGTCTGTTTGATCTATTAGTTACTGATTAAGGCATGTTAAGATCTACTGATGTAATAGCAGGTTTGTGTTTTTCTTCTTGTCCTTTCAATTTGTAATTTATAAGAGGTGCGTGGCAGGCTCGGTTGAGCATCCAGCTCTTGATTTTGGCTCAAGTCATGATCCCAGGGTGATGGGATTGAGCCCTGCATCAGGCTCTGCACTGGGTATGGAACCTACTTGGGATTCTCTCTCTCTCTCTCTCTCTCTCTCTTTCTTTCTCCCCTCCCTTTCTTCCCTGCTTATACATGCTCTCTCTCTAAAAGAAAATAAATTATAATTTATAGATCTTAATGCTGTATTGTTAACTTCCATTAACTTGTAATCTGATCATTTTATCATTAGCTAATGACCCTTTTTATCTCCAGCAGTTTTTTTTTTTTTTTTTGCTTTAAAGTCTATTTTGTTGGATATTGGGATCTTTCAGGGAGAAAGTTGAGGGAGAAAGTTTTCAGGGGAAAGTTTCAGGGAGAAAGTTGGAAGATTTGACCCAGTGAGAATAAATACTGTCTAAAACATAGTTGGCTTCTCTGCACAATGCCTTTCCTCCCTCCCAGCCAGCCAGCCAGCCTCACTTCCTTCTACTATTTATCTAAGGGCTTCTGAATTGAATAGGCGCATCTTTCTCTTGGGATGCCAGAGAACACTAACAATTTCAACAGGCCATTCAAGTCATTTGTTGTTTGGTATAAGGAAGCCAGGCATGACAGAGAGAGAAGGTTCTGCCTTACAAAGTCACACAGAACTAGGAAACTTCAGTATGCCAATAGAAGTAGGCATATGTCCTGGAGGAAGGTGAGACATTTTAGGTTCTAGATTCCTTGTCTATGGTACAGTATCTCCACATATGTGGAATGTAAAGCCAGAAACGGACGGGCCAGGCAGCTTTTCCTGCAATCCAACCTGGACTCAACAGAAAGGCATGGACCGCCATATTTAACAGGCTCCGAAGCAGTCAGTCCATCAGACAGGTCAGACAAGCAAACGGGAGTGAGACTTTCTTCCCACCCAGACGTCATCCCTCACACACCTAAGGAAAGAGCACCTCCTTCTCCTCACTGATGGAGGCTCAATAACTTTCTTGGGCTAGAGAGGAGACATCTGTACCCTGAGAGAAATAGTCTCCGAGTGTGGATGAGGGCCTTGGTCTCAACCAGCACGCTGGTAGAAAACTCACTTATTCAGCACTCCATTCTTGATGAATCCTTGGCATACATGACTTCCTCCAGTCTATACAACCCCCGGTGAGGAAGATATTGTCACCACTATTTCACAGATGAGAGCACTTAGGCCTGTATAAATGGACCTTCTTACCTTCTTCTTAACAGCACGTCTTACCTTCCTATTTGAAGGAAACCAGAGCACCTGGCTCTGCAGAGAAGCACTTTCAATCCACATAGAAGAGCCAGGAGGGCAGCCTGGGGAGGGGATGGAGGTGTGGCCACCTTCCCTGCCACCCCCTTCTGAGCCAGGCACTTGGGACATCAAAGTGGTACAGTGGGCAGGGAGTGACAGGAAGCTAGAAGTAAACCCTGCTCCACCACCTACCCCCTGCCAGCTGGATGACACTGGGCGAGTCCCTTAACTTCTCAGGAGCCCAGTTTCCTCATCAATAGGATGAGGGTTAGTAACAGTTAATATAATAACAGTCAGATTAATGACAGTTCCTGGTTCAGAGGGTGGCTATGAGCATTAGACAGCACTGTGCATGAAAAGCACTGTTTAGTGTTTTCTTAGATGCTGTATTTATCTATTGGACATCTGTTCATCACAGGGCCAATTACATTAACTACAGTTTCTTGTATTCCTGATGCTCCAGCATTTGGGGGCTTTACAAACCCAGGAAGATGCCGCTTGTCCCAGAGGTAGCTAATTCCTAAAGACGGCAGCAACCTACCCACAAGCTTGCCTTTTATAAGCAAACAGGTGAGTCCCGAGTCTGTTCTCTCTTACCCACCTCCTTATCTAACCCTCACACACGCTTCCCAGGTCTCGGGCAACTAGGGACCACCCTTAGAGCCCAGAGCCTGCTAGAATTATCTAAACTGCTTACCCTGCCTGCCTTTTCCTTCCTGAAGAAATTTCAATATAAAGGTCTGGCCTAGACTTTTCCCTCACTCCTATCTGCTGACCAACACTGGTGCTTTCCCTGTGACCCTTCCCGGCACCATGCAGTGGCCCCTCTCTGGCGTCTGTGAGCATAATGAACATCTTTCCTTCAAGCCCTGTTCTCATTTCCTGCTGTGGCCACACGGAACTTACTGGACCATATCCAAGATGCACTCTCTTAGAACATCGTGGCAGTTTCGGGCCTGTGGCAAATTTTCAGTAATTGTTAGCTGTTAGTGATACTCTTACTGTTATTATTCTAGACCAGGTCTCTATTAATTCTGTGACCATGCACCTGTCTGAGCCTTAATTTCCTCAGGCTACCAATGTGGATTCATGATACCCCAACCTCAGTGGGATGGTTTTGAAGATCAAATATGTAAAAAGTAAAGATTAGTTTATTTTCTCTTTTCTTTCTCTGCCTCCTAAAAGCTTTAGAGAGAGCGGAGAGAGAGGGAGGGAGAAGGGTTATTTTTTTTAAGGTTTATTTATTTATTTTTGAGAGAGAAGGAGAGAGAGAGAGAGAGAGAGAGCACGTAGGTGAGGGGCAGAGAGAAGAGAGAGAATCCCAAGCAGGCCCTGCGCTGTCAGCCCAGAGCCCAACACAGGGCTCCAAACCTACAGGATCATGACCATGAAACTGAGAGTCGGATGCCTAACTTCCTGAGCCACCCAGGTGCCCCAAAAGAAGGGTTATCTTGAGCTCCCAGAGGGTTCTGTGGTCACAGCGGGTCTCCTGGCCACAGGGGCTGGGCTGGCCCGGCCCAGATCGTGATGAACTCTGCACTCCAAGACTCGTTCTCAGGCTCTGGCCAATTGTCTACTTCTCATCTGCAGGAGGTGATCCCAGACCAAACAGTGCAGCCGGGCTCTGACCCAGAAGTAACAAGGGCCCTGCTTCCCAAGGCCCAGGCTTTGGGGAATAGGGACACAGAAGGACCCCAGACCATGAGCCCAGCATGGGCACAGGTGTGGGCACTTACAGGTCTGATGCACTCAGGCCACTTTCTCCATAATCAATCAATTAGTAATTTTTCTAGAAGTATTTAGTGAGCACTGTGGGGTTTCTGCCTCTACAGAACTTACCACTGATGGGGCACCTGGGTGGCTCAGTTGGGTTAAGCATCTGACTTCAGCTCAGGCCATGATCTCACAGTTTACGAGTTTGAGCCCCACATTAAGCTCTGTGAGTCTTGTAATTGATTTTGGATGAGTTACAAAATTCAGATTTTCAGAAACTAAATGTTAGGTTTAATTTTTAAAATTAGAAATGAAAGTAAAACAAACAAGCAATAAAAACTCCATAAAGTCAAAAGGTAAGTGACAAACAGAAAAACTATTTGCAATCCATATCAGAAAGGATGAATCCCACCCCCCCCATATATATATAGGAAGCTTCTAGAAATGGAGGAGAAAAAGGCCATCAAGCTAATAGAAAAAGATGGGCAAGAGATAAGAATAGGTTGTTCACAGATGACCCTTAAACATAGGCACAGATGGTCAACTTCATTCAAAGCAGGAGAAATACAGATTAAAATTATACCAGCTACAATGTTTTACCTAACAGATTGGCAATAGTCCGACACCTTTTGTTGGAAATTTATGGTGACACAAAGCATCCTTGTCCACTGCAGATGAGACAGTAAAAACCTCGTAGCAGCCAACACCACCTACAAAATTTCCAAGTTCATCTACCCTCTGACCTTACATCTCACTTCTAAGCATTCATCCTGTCTTGCACGAATGTGAAATGGCACGTGCACAGGGGTATTCAACTGCAGAATGGCAAATAGTAATAACAAAAGATAGAAATAATATACTGTCGTCAGTTGGGAGCTGGTTAGAATGTATAGAAAATAAAGAACTTTTACATTTGAATGGAACGATTTCTGGCATATATTAAGTCATAAAACTAAGATGCAGAATGGTCATTGTGTAGGAAGGGGGTAAACAAAAATGAATATTTGTGTTATGAGTATTTACAAAACAGGTGCTAGAAGGATACATGAGAAATCCAGAGAAGTGTTTATTGACTAGACCAGGGCAGCAGCTCTTAAATGTCAGCCTGGACCGGCATCACCTGGAAGGCTTGTTAAATGCGGATTCTTGGCACCTACACACAGCGCTTCTGAATCAGTAGGCCTGGGAAGGAGCCCAGAACTACTTCTAGCAAGTTCCCAGGTTGCAAACACAAGTTCGGAATTTGAGACCCACTAGGCCAGAAAATAGGATAGACAGAGGCTGGAGCAAGGCTCCTCCAGGTATGCCTTTTTTTTTTTTTTAATTTTTTAACATTTATTTTTGAGAGACGGAGACAGAGCACAAGTGGGGGAGGGGCAGAGAGTGAAGCGGGTGGGGAGCGGGGGACACAGAATCTGAAGCGGGCTCCAGGCTCCCAGCTGTCAGCACAGAGCCCGATGCAGGGCTTGAACTCACAGACCACGAGATCATGACCTGAGCCGAAGTCAGACACCCAACCAACTGAGCCATCTAGGCGCTCCTCCAAGTATATCTTTTTAAAAATGATTTTGATTTTTTTTTAAACATGTGAATGTATTACCTACTCAAAAAAAATCTTTATTAAAAACTGTGTTCAAGGGGCACCTGGGTGGCTCAGTCGGTTGGCGATCTGACTTCAGCTCAGGTCGTGATCTTGCAGTTGGTGGGTTTGAGCTCTGCATCAGGTTCTGTGCTGACAGCTCTGAGCCTGTTTCAAATTCTGTGTCTCCATTTCTCTCTGCCCCCTCCCCTGCTCCTGCTCTATTTCTGTCTGTCTCAGAAAAAAACAAAAAAACAACTGTGTTCAATAAAACCATCTTCTCCTCAGTCACTCTCTCTTAGGCTGTTTTGTTTTTCTAACAATGATCATTATACCTAAAATGATGTTACGTTGTTTACTTGCTTTTCTTTCTTCCCTGACTAGACTAGGGTAGGGGTGTTGCTTTTCCATTGCTCAGTCTATTTCCAATACTAATATTATGTCTGGCACAGAGCAGGTGCTGAAGAAATAGCTGTTGGGTAAATGAAGCGTCTGCTCAGTTCTCTTAGTATATGCTAGATCCACATCTAGATGCTTCACTGAAAGGACATGCCAATGTCCAAGATCCTCTTTTAGGTGAGGACCAATTCAGGCGTTGAATGCTGAAACAGTTAACTTTAGCGGTCTCCAGGTAGGTTTCCCCCTTGACATTTTCGTTCTGCTGTGAAGCCAGGGGACCTGTGGACTTAGGTGACCCCGTGCTGCAATCTTGCCACACTGTCAGTGTGAAAAGAGATTGGGTTTGAGAGTCACAGACAAATGGCATCTAACCCCATGGACCACTCACCAGGTCTGTGACCTCAGGCATCCCTAGCCCTCAGTTTTCCCAACTGTAGAATGGGGCGTCTAATGCCTATCTCTTGAGATTGCTGGGAGACTCAAATGCTATAATGCGCATGTACTGGCACCCAATTAGTGGTAATTATTTCTTGGCTTTTCAGCTGGCTTATTGCATCAGCTGTCTTTATACTTCTTCCCCCTACCTTGGTGTACTAAGTAAAAGTTTATAATAAGTCACAGATTGGCAGCCTGCCCCCTTGTTTTGATTGGTTCTCAAAGTGTTTAACAAAAATCTGACTTAATTGCCAACACTTAGTAACTAGAGACCTTACATAAAAATCTGGATTTGTGGCTTCATTGGAAACATCTGCATGACCGCAATCGTTGGAGCTCAGCGTTGGCTTCTTGCTCTGCTCACAGTTCCCGTGACTCTTTACCTCCTTCCGCCTCGCCACCTCTCGTCGCCCTGGACAGCTAGCCACTGCAGGCTTTGATCCTTAGTTTAAACCCCCAGTTTATAAACTGTTTCCACTTCCCTCACTGAACTTTACCCTCAAGGGAGATGTTACTACTATTAACCCCTGCGCTGTGACCTACTCAGGGCTGTTAATTTCAGCAGCAGCAAGCGCTAGCCTTTATTGGGTATTCGACATGTGCCACTCCTCATTATAAACATTTTACATGTCTTAATTTAATCCTCACAACAATTTTATGAAGTATTTTCTTTATCCCTATTTTACAGATGAGAAATTGAGGCAGAGAGAGGTCAAGTGACTTTTCCAAGGTCACACAGCTAAAAAGCTCAAAATGAGCCCTTCTCTTCCTCTTCTGTGTTCTCACCTGTGTTGTAAGGTAGTGCAGTCTTTTCTTGCTCCTCCTTTTCTTCCTCCCTTCCTTCCTCCCTTTCTTTCCTTTCCTTTCCCTTTTCTTTTCTTCTTTTCTTTTCTTTCTTTTCTTTTCTTTTCTTTTCTTTTCTTTTCTTTTCTTTTCTTTTCTTTTCTTTTCTTTTCTTTTCTTTTCTTTTCTTTTCTTTTCTTTTCTTTTCTTTTCTTTTCAAATAGGCAAATCTATGGACCCAAGCTTTTGGTAAGATTTTGTAAGAGCTTCTTGGTGGGGGGAGGGAAGTTGGGGGTACATTTTATAATATTCATGCCCTGCTGTACCCCATCACCTAGAGCAATGCCTAGCATGTAGCAGAAGTATATGAAATATTGAAAGAATAGTGAAAGAATAGAGGCATTCATTATCCTTATCCACTCTCAGCACCCCCAGGGTCTGTTAATTGGTTAGTTAATTAGCATAGAGATGAGGACCTACAATGTGGGCAAATGATGGGTTCTCTGCTTTTGAGTAGCTCAAGTTCAGGTGAAAAACACTGATAAATAAAACTCAAATACAGGATGTACACAGACATGTCACTTACAAAGAAAGTTGCGTTTCCCTTTCAAAATGATCAATTTTCAATAAAGGCTAAAAATGGAGTCAAGTCAGTTTAGAATGCTAATCATCTTATTGAGTTTATATTTTCAATGCTGAAACTAGATGCATGAAAGACCTGGAGTTTGGAAAAGTTTTGTAATGAAAACCTGAGACAAGATGCAGTTTGACAGAGTTTCCTGCTACAATATTCTCCTGTCGCTAGGATAGGCTCCCTGGGATCCAGCAGAGACAGTGGAGTTTAATGCGTTTGATCAGACTGATTTCTACCACCGTTTGCCCCATGAGGACTTCGGGAGAGTTCAGGCAAGGACTGTAGACCTGCAGCCTTTTGTTTTCATTTTTTCTGGTATTGCTGTGCCCTGGACTTGGCTCTCTAAAAAGCCAGTCACCTAACATTGTCTGCCCCCCTTTCTCCCTCCTTCCCTCTCTCGTCCTTCACCCCCTTTGCTTCCCTCCCACCCTGCCTCCCAATCTCTTTCCATCTCTTCATCCTTTTCTCTCCCTCCCTCCATTCTTTCCTTCCTTCCTTTCATTACCCATTATTTCATTTTCTCCCACAATGATCTTACAAAGTAGTCTGCTCAGGGATTATCACTGCAATTTAATGAGGAACTTAAATTGCAGAGAAGTGAAGTCATTCTTTTAGGATTACCCCCCCCCCCCTCAGGCTGGGTGTCACCCACCACACCACAGCTTTATTTCCCTGCAGGAGCACAGCCTCCACCAGAACCTTTCTGCTCAAACCACGACATAATTAAATAAAGATACAAGATGGGGAAAAACCCTAGATTTAGGATTCCTCTCCTTTTTTTTTAGGAAAATAGAAATTTCTCATCATTTTCCAAATGGGGTGGAAATTCAGCTGCGCCCCTTGTTGCAAGCACTGGGCGTTCTCCACCAAGAAACCAGCTCCACCTCAGGTAAGAGACGGCTTCCGCTCAGCTCTGCCAACCCAAGTGTTCACCCTGGCTGGGCACCAGGCTGGGCACCTATGAGACTTGACACTGCTTCAGGAACTCACGATCTGTGTGACAGAGAGGGATCTTGGGAGACTAAAAAGGAACGCCAAACACAAGAGCTCCACACGCCTTCTTGGAGGAGGTATCAGCTGGGCTTAGTCTTGTTGATGAACAGATCTTGTCCTCTGGTGAAGATGAGGAGGCAGAGACAGCTCCTCATATGAACAAAAGGATAGAGAAAGGCTGAGTGATGTCCCATTGCAGGTATAGGCCACATTTATCCATTCATCTGTCTATGGGCATTCAGGTCGCTTCCGTCTTTTGGCTGTTGTGAACAATGCTGCTGTGAACATGGGTGTGCAGGTATCTATTTGAGTCTCCACTTTCAATTCCTTTTTTTAGAAAGGTTTACTTATTTATTTTAAAAAATTTTAATATTTATTTATTTTTGAGAGACAGAGAAGGATACAGAGCATGAGTGGGAGAGGGACAGAGAGAGAGAGGGAGACACAGAATCTGAAGCAGGCTCCAGGCTGTGAACTGGCAGCACAGAGCCTGATGCGGGGCTCAAACTCATGGACCACAAGATCATGACCTGAGCCAAAGTTGGAGTCTTAACTGACTGAGCCACACAGGAGTCCCTAATGTTTATTTATTTTTGAGAGAGAGAGAGAGAGAGACATACAGACAGATAAGCGGGGGAGGGACAAGAGAGAGAGGGAGACAGAATCTGAATCAGGCTCCCCATCTGAGCTGTCAGCACAGAGCCTGATGTGAGGCTTGAACTCATGAACTGTGAGATCATGACCTGAGCCAAAGTTGGACGCTTAACAGACTGAGCCACCCAAGTGCCCCTTAATTCTTCTGAGTATATAGATGCAGAAGTGAAATTGGTGGATCACATATATATTGCTGTTTTCTTTTTTCCATTTTTTAAATTGTAGTGAAAAACAACATAAAAATTTCCATCATTTTTAAGTATACAGTGAGTGATACTAAGTACATTCATTTTGTTGTGCAAATATCACTACCATTCCTCTCCAGAACTCTTTTCATCTTGCAAAAACCGAAACATTTTATCCATTCAACATTGACTCCCCATCCCCCTCTGGGGGCCCCAGCACCCACCATGCTCCTGTGTCTACGAATCTGACTACTCTAGGAACCTCAAACGGGTGGAACCATACAGTGTTTGCCTTTCCATGACTGGCTCATTTCACCAGTATAATGTCACCAAGGCTCGTCCGTGTTGTAGCATGTGGCAGAATTTCCTTCTTTCCTTGAATAATATTCCACTCTAAGTACAGACCACATTTTGCTTATCCATTCATCTGTCAGTAGACAGTTGGGTTGCTTCTATGCTTTAACTATTGTAGATATTGCCTCTTAATATATTACGCACGCCTTTTTCTAGGAGTAACAAAATTTCCCCTTTTTCAAAACAAAATACTTTTTTTTTTCCTTAGGGACTGCTTTATAATATGTCCTACCACAGTTTAGTTAACTAATCCCTGATAGTTGGAAATTTGGTTTATTTCTTAATGTTTTGCTATTGCATATAGTGCTGGAAGAAATACTCTTGTGAATAACATCTTTGCCTGCCTGACTGATTATGACCCTCAGATAAAAGAGTGTGCACTGTTACAGTCAGGCCTTCAGGATGTGCTGTTTGGCCCTTGTTACAACCAGCCTCCTCCTTCCTCCCCTGGGCAGTAGCCTAAGCCAGAGCAGGCTTGCTGCACAGGCCCCACCCATCAAGGCTGGATGGCGCCGGAGTCCTTGCACCTCCTAGGGGTGAGTACCATAGGGCTCCCATAATAGAAGCTGATAAGACCTCACCCCTGCTTACCTGTCATGGGGTCCTTGCGTGGGGCTCTCCCCATGAGGTCAAGTGTGTGTCGTGTGGCAAATGGTCTTTGCCAGAGAAAAAGTGGTTAAACAGAAATATGTTCAAACTAGCTCAAACTAAAGTGGGTGTTTTATGAGAAGGGAAATGGAGATAACTGAGAGGGCCCGAAGATGCAGCCACTTGGGCTTCACAAGGGTCTAGAACCAAGAACTGAAAGTTCAGATTCCTTCTCTATCCCTGTAGGGTGATCTCCTCTCTCATACCTGCTTCTCTTGCTGCATCCCCTCAGTCCTCTCTCTCTCTCTTTCTCTCTCTGTACAGACCAAGCTACTGTCCTCCAACATGCCATGGTAGGCCACTCATCCCACACCCAGCAGTAGCTGACCTCTCTGTGTCAGCACCATCATGAGGAATAGCAGTTTCTGGGGCCCAACCCCACATTCCTGGGAGAAGGCGTCTCTGCCTAGAAGAGGGGTCTCCCTGGGGAAAGAGGGCCCAGGAGCCGAGCCCGCACTCCTCATGCAGAAATCATGGCTGGAGGACGGAACAGGAAGATTTGGAAAGGTCTGCATCCAAAGGGATCCCTCACCTGCCTGGCAACTCTCTCTTGCACTTCCAGATCTCAGGCCTCTGTGGGATCACTCACTGTCGAGAAACCTTTGAGCAGTACAACCATTCTGCAGGAAGGAGACCAGGAGACTGCACCCTGGGAAGGTTAACCCAAGGAGAGCATGAGGGTGTCCAGGGAGGAATGGGCAGAGGTAAAGGAGCCAATCAGGGATGGGGAAGGACTCTGGGACTGGCAACAGGAGACCCAGTCCCATCCATATGTGGGCCTGCAGGGGGAGAGGCGGGAAGCTGTCATCGCTGAAACTAGAGAGGACGGAAGCCAGCAGTGGTGGGTAGGAGGGGAGGGGCACAGCCACTGCCCAAACTGCAGGCAGAGCAAGAAATACCCTACCGCTCTCTCCTCCCACTCAACCTGAAGCCAGGGGACAAGGCACTTGGGTAATGATGGCTTTATAGGGTTCAGCCTCCCGGATCACAGAGCAGGACAGAGAAGGATGCAGAGAGGACACAGCTGGGGCGGCACAATGGAAAATACCCAGCCCAGGTGGTGAGGGCATGTTTTCAGAACATGATGGGTGTTTAACTCCCGACTTTGTCATCTCACTCCTGCGAATGTAGTTTGAAGATACGAGACCAAGTAAAATTTTTATTTGTACTAGCTTTGGGAGGCAGTGTGGCTTAATGACAAAGTGTGGGTTTTAGAGTCAGAAAGATCGAATTGCAGTCCGGACTCTCCTATTTCTTAGCTTTATGGAGTTTAGGGGCATGTGGATTGACCTCTCAGAGCCCCAGGTTCTCCATCTGTAATACCTGTCTCCCTGTGGAAGAGGTTGTTTTTATTTTTGTTTTTTTGTTCTTTTTTTCTGGTTCAAATAATTCTTTATTGAAAGGCTTAGATACAACCTTATGAAGTGAAGTGTGTGGGCATGAGGCACACCACGAACGGTGGTTTTTATTGTTATAATTTCTTTTCACTATAACATTATCTGTAACAAAAAGAGTGAAAACAGTCTAGATACCTAACAATGGTGATTAAATAATCAAAGCTTGCCTTCCCGCTCTACTAACCACGACCTGTGACTGTCACGGTGAAGACAATGTCTCCACTGTAGAAGCGGCTGAAAGCGAAGTGTGGCGAATACGAGGTTTACCATACTTAAACGTGTGATGAATGCAAGAGAACATGAAGAAATAGAAATAATCAAAATGCCGTGAGGATCATGGGTATTTTGTCTGTGGCTTTTGGAAAAAAAATGTTAGGTGATTTTAACAGCATTTATATGAACACACAGTATCAAAAATCATATAATTATTTGACCTGAACAAACGTAACTCCTTCCTGTGGCTGACTGTACTCGTTTCCTGTGACTTTTGTAATAAATGACCACAAAATACGGTGGCTTAAAACAACAGAAATCTAGCTTATAGTTCTGGAGGCTAGAAGCTCTAATTCAGGATGTCAGCATGGCCACACTCCCTCCAGAGGCTCTATGGGAGAACTCATTCCATGCCTCCCTCCCAGCTTCTGGTGACTACTGGCAATCCTAGGCACTCTTTGTGGCCACATCCCTCCAATATCTACCTCCATCTTTGCATTGCTTTCTCCTCTGTGTCTGTGTGGTCTCCCTCTGACTCACTCTTACAAGAACACCAGCCATTGGATATAGGGCTTGCCTGGATAGTCGAGAATGATCCTATCTTAAGATAACTTAATTACATCTGCAGAGACACTTTTACCAAATAAGGTCAGTGTCACCTTTGGTAAAGAGGGACCCTTTTACCAAATTAGGCCCCTAACTAGAATTAGGATGTAGATATATTTTGGGGGAGGGGGCGGGGAGGGTCCCATTCAACCCGCTTAAGAAACTGGAGGAGGGGAGATTCAGAAACTTGGAGGAGGGAAGATTCAGAAACTTGGAGGAGGAAAGCCGACTGAAACTTCAGAACAGATGGTGGTTATTGGGGGAAACGCCATAGAGGAAACAGAAGACAACTTTTCACACAGAAATAACAAATAGAAATATTTGTTGGGTGAATAGAATGAATAGAAAGGAATTGAGGGTGAGCCAGAACAAAAGTCTGATATTCTAGACTTGTCTCCCAGCCTCACTGATAGAACCATGGACTCCAGTGTCTGTGGTCTGTCCATCGCTGTGCTCAGTTCCACTTCTCACTTCTTAACCCAGTTTTGTCTCTGGCTTATGTCCTGTCCGATGAACATCTCAAATAGTCTGAAAATGAAAAATGAAAATCAAGGATGTGTGTGTACGAATATATGAACAGACAACGGCCAGACCACAACGACAGTGGAACTCTGACCCACAACCTCAGCAGCAATGAGCTTGGTAAGGAAGACCACAAACCTCTACAGTAATCAGCCCAGAACAGTCAAGACTTGGTCAATGACAGTCAACTTCCTATTCTTTGTCCCTACTTCCAACTCAGGCTAGTTAGCCAGAGAAAGCCAAAGACATCCCCAAGCCAATCACATGCAGATGGCCTGCTTCTCTTCTTCAACCATTTCCGCTTCCCCCTCAATAGCCTCCAGGCAGAGCACCCCTGAAGGTCTCCCTTTTATTTTACCTTAAAGCTTTTCTGCTCCTGTGCCTGCCATTGAGTCTCTACCAAATGTGGATGATGGGGGCTGACTCCTTAGGTACAGTAAGCTCTAAAATGATAGCCCCTGTGTGTTCTCATTCGGATCTTGTTTATTTCCACTGAGGAGTCTCTCCACTGTGCTCTACTGAGTGCACTTAGGCTCCTACCCGTTGGGTATGAGCATTGCCTAGGCTGTTTAACCACTAAACCAGCACAGTGCTCTGCACATAGTAGACACAATAAATTATTGTTAAGTTAACGAATAGCCCTCTAGGTTAAGGTGAACTGTATTGCTGCAATTCCAAGTTCTTAGATTAAGTTTAGGGGAGTCAACTTATTTTACTTCATTTTAGGGAGATTCCAGTGAACTCTTGGTTATTCTGAATTCTTTGAAAAATGGAAATTTTAAGTAATAGATCTTTCTGGTTGACTCAGTCAGAGAGTCAGAATGCCCTTAAGTATGCTCCTCCTTGAAAAGACCATAATACTTGTTAAAGATGCAGATGTTGTGTTATCATTTCACAAATAGTGCTGTGAACCTCTCAATTGCCACACAGAATGGGCAGAAGTTGGATGGTGCTGGCTGTGGGGCTATACCCATATTGGGGGCGATTGTTGAACTAACTGCCCAATTAGAGCTTGTTTTTATTATCATCATTATTATTATTCATTGCCAATTGAAATAGAATGCAAACTGCTCTCATTCCCATTCCTTGATTCTCTTGGTTGTTCAGATTCTGGGTAAAAAGGCTGTGGGGTTGTTCCTGAGGAGAAAGGTTGGAGGCAACAGAGGTGAGGAAGGCAGAGGACCTACAGGGAGGAGCCTCAGAAAAGGCTACTGAGAGGCTGTTGTGCCCATGGGCTGCTGGGGCCACGGGACCCTCCACTTCTGTTAACTGTGCAAGGTGGTGGGCATGGTTTCCAAAGCATAGAGAAGACACTTTCCCTGAAAACTGCAAAAAGTTTTCTTACTCTGACCTTTTTAAAAAAAATTCGAAACATCCTTTTCAAGCTCTGTTTAGCTCTGTTTACAGCCGAGGTTACAGAAGCTGAGCAAATGAAACGTCCGTAACACTTCAAGCGCAGTGCCTTTGGTTGGTCACTGTATATTCTATGTCTTGAATGCAGTTCTGAACTTCACATCAGCAGCAATTCTGACATGAGAATTTGTTTACCATAAAAGCCAAAGACTGTTCTTGTCTCCATCTCTCTTTACTCTCCCTCCCCGCCTCCTCTTCCCATTGTCCCACACATGTAGTAAAATTCTCTTCATTTCTCCAGCATGCTTCTACCCTTTCTTGTCAGTCTTTGCACATGCCATTCCCACCGCCTGGAACACCCTCTTCTTTCAGTCCATCTAATGAACCAAGCAATTCTTTAAGATTAAGCATAAAAGAGAGGGTTCTGGGAAGATGGAGCAAAAAGAAGCATGAGGAATCTGCATCCCGACCTCGACAACAATTGCTCTTGGAAGAATCTGATGTAACTATCTTGGAACTCTGACTCTGCTCAAGGCTTGGAAATTCCAGGGGAAGACTTGGGCAGTAAATTGTAGTGCATTTTCATCAATTTTAGCTCTTAGCACAGTAGCAGCTGCCCACCCCCTCTCCCATTCCCAGCCACATGGCAGGCAGCTGTGCGTGTGCTTCTGGAGGAGACTGCACAACTTGCTGGAGCCAAGGCAGGCAGAAAGCATCCTGTCCCCTGAATATCTGTGCTCTGACACTGACCGCTGCTTCTGATCACAGGAGGTGCAAAGAGGTGGCCGCCATTGCTGTCACACTTCCCCCACTGTTGCAAGCCCCTCTCCCTCCAGCTGAAGTGACTTGCTGGGAAGTTTATGTGCTGGTGCCACCCCCTATATTTTTCTCTTTTTTTCTCTTTTGGAAGACGGACGTTAATGACTAGGTTGTTCAAAAACAACTGAAAAGAAAAAACCAATTGTCAAGGGAAATTAGATAATGCATTCACAGGCCCAGAAAAGACCTGAGCAGATGTGAAGTTTATGCCCCAAGATGATCCTCAGCACAAACACAGTCTACAACAACCAAAACAACAACAAGAGTAAATAAAAACAATAACAAAACCCAGCACACCCTGGGGAAGGAGGAGAATCTGATTTCCAGAGTTACCAGATTATTAGATGCAAATGTCCAGTTTTCAGCAACAAAAGAAAAATCATAAGACATACAAAGAAACAGGAAAGTATGGCCCTCAAAGGAGAAAAAAACCCACATAAATGTCCATGAAAAAGATCTAATGACAGATATACTGGGTGAAGAGTTTAAAACACTCATCTTAAAGATGCTCAGAGAACTAAAGGAAGATGTGGAGAAAGTAAAGAAAATGGTGTATGAAATGAAAATTGCAGTAAGGAGAGAGAAAACTTAAAAATCAAAAAGAAATTCTGGGGCTGAAAAAAGCAGTAACTGAAATGAAAAATTCACTACAGGGATTCAAAGACAGATTTGAGCAGGCAGAAGAAAGGGTAAGTGAACTTGAAGCTTGGACAACAAAAACTGCTTCCTACGGATACGTCCTGGTTCTCGGGATAAGAGGACAGTGGATGCCATGGCTTATGGGAGCAGTACAGGGCAGGACACATCCCCTGAAAATGTCCCCAGAGTGCCCCTGTGGGAGTGTGAAAATAGCAGAAAGAGAGAGAGAGAGAGAGAGAGAATGTCTCTACCGCAGAGGGATGCCCACATCAGGAATGAGGTTGATTTCTTAGAGTACTGTGGTGGTTAATTTAATGCATCGATTTGGCGGGGCCATGGTGCCCAGATATTTGATTAAACATTATCTTGGATGTTTCTGTGAGGATGTTTTTGCATGAGATTAACCTTTAAATTGGTGGACTTTGGGTAAATAAAGCAGATGGCTCTCCATAATGTGAGTGAACTTCATCTAATAAGTTGAAGGCTTAGAGAGAACAAAGACTGATCTCCCCTGAAAAAGAAGGGATTCTATCAGCAGGTAACCTTTGGACTTGAACTCTTGCCTGGGTCTCTGGCTGCTGGCCTACCCTGTAGATTTTTGGACTTGCACCTCTGTGATAACATCAGCCAGTTCCTTAACATAAATCTATATCTCTGTCTCTGTCTCTCTCTCTTTCCCCCGTTAAATGCCCCCCCCCACATATATACATGTGGTATATAAATATCCTATTGGTTCTGTTTCTCTGGATAACCCTGACCAATGCAAGTACCTTCCATGCTAGGAAGTCAAGATAGAAACCAATCAACCACAGCAGAATGTCAGAAGTCCCATTTGAATAAATATTTGTCAACTCTTGAGCAAACAGTAAATTATCCAAAAGCGAGAAGCCAGTTCGGAAAGCAGCAGAACGCCATTCCCAACTTCTTCCACGAACCTCTCACCCCAAGCAAGTCCATGAAGTAGATTTGAAGTGACCGAGCCTTTCTTTTTCCTCCATTTCACCTCTCCTCCTGCCCCCACCCTGGTCCGCGCCGTCCGGACAAATCCCCCGCCCGTGACACAGGACCCCCAACAGCCTAGCCACTGCTGGTTTCCAGCTCTGATCCCTGCCCGTCCCAGTGTTTGCTCCACATGCCAGCTGACAGATCTCGTCCCCACTGCCTGTACGGTTCATGCTCTTTTATGCCTCTGTGTTTTTCGGTCAACTCACAAACCTCTAATGAGGACTGCCCTTGTGTATGACCCTGTGCTAAGGGCCATTCCAGGCCTCAGACACTCCGGTCTGGGGGAGAGACGTGCCTGGGAACACATAGGTGCCACCGCAGGCTGTCAGTGCCCGAGCGAGACCCACACGGGCTACAGAGGGAAGCAGAGCGGCACAGAGTGAGGGCACTTCACAGAAGGCAGGGACATCGTAGTGTCACCCCACTCCCCTCTGCTGCCTGTGCCTCTTGCCCAGGGAGCTTGTTCCACGGCTCTGTCTCACTCACATATCATCTCTGCTCAGAAGAACCGGCGGTGGCTGCGCTCCAGGGACCATCCATGCTCTCTCTCCCAGGCTCCCTAACATTTCATATTCCCACCTTCCTCACTTCTCACGTTGAGTGCTCATACCTCCAAGAACTACTCACAGAGCCTGCTCTGTGCTGAGCGCTGCTGGCCCAGCAGCCCCCCCCCCCCCCCCCCCCCGGGCAGCGGGTGCTGGCGAACCGCCCTCTGCTCACAGAGGTTAAATTCCCCACTCAGTGTCTCGTGGCTCGGGAGCTTAAGCACTTGAGGCCCAGTGCCGAGCACCCTTCCTGGGACAGGGTAGGTAGTAAATGTTCGTAAAATGGAATGACAGTGCATTGCTTTGCAAGCTGAACAGAATGGAATAAAGTAAACTAGAGGTATGTTTCAGGAAAGACTTCAAAGGCAGAATCCATTTGTTTCTCTTTCACCATCGCTGACATTTCTCACTGTCTGGGGGAGGGCCAGGAGAGAGAAACCAGATTGCCTCCGCACTGGTTCAGGTCCCAGCACCTTGCTGCCACCAGCCAGAGCGGGGTGGAATACTGCAGCTTTGGGAACTGCCCAGGCAAGAAACGCTCCCTGGCGCCAGGTTCCTCCCCTTCTGTGTGCCAGCTGGGGTCGCTCCTGGCTGGAGTGGGCCCCGCCGAATGCCAGACATCTGCAGACAGGATTTGCAAACAACTGGCTCGAGGTTCTGGACTTTTGTGATCTCATCCAAATGCCTGGCTGTGGGGGGCAGGCTTGTTTTCCTAGGCTACCAGCTCCAGAGGGTGGGGGTGGGGGTGGAAATTACACTAGACTTGGGCCCAGCGGCCTGGGGTTGGTCCTCAGCTCTGCCACTTTACGGTTAAATGATGCTGAACCTCCGTTTCCTTTGCCATAATATGGAAGTGATGACTGTTCCTACCTCACAGGGCTGTTTTGAGAGGAAAGGCGATACACGTGGGACACGCCCTTGACTGCTTTGTGCTGCCACGCGCAAGGGATTGCCAGTAATTCAAAGACGCCAGCGTTCCTCAGGCCACAGTCTCGGGGCGACGGACCCGCCACGGCAAGTCCGCCCGTGACAGCAAATGCCAAGATGTCTAGACAACCCAGTCGGTTTATCTGAGTTCATTACTGAGATCCACATAACAGAGAAACTACTTGTTGAGTTGACTGGACCAGATTTAGTTATTTATAGAGGCGCCTGGGAACTAGACCAGGATCTGGAGGCAGAAATACTGGAGATGAATCCTAGACCCCCAATTTCTGTTTGTGTAGCGTAAGCATTGTTTTTCAGCTCTAAGGTTGGGACTATAATCTCAATGTTGCGTGTGCCCTGTGACCCAGCAAGCCCGCCCCTTACATCCCAGGGAAGTTCTCTTACAGGGGACACAGAAGGGGACGTGCAGGGGGATTTTCATCCTGGCGGGGTCTGTGGCAGCAGACAGCAGAGGGACTGAAGGTTTTCCCTGTTGGAGGGACGGACAAGCAAGCTGTGGGATTTGGACAGCTGGAGAGGCGGTGGACTAGATGCACCTACAGCAACATGACTCTTCACAACAGCGTTGAGAAAAAATGTAAGAGGAGGAACATAAATATCACGATACCATGGACAGAAATACAAAACACGAGCACACACCAAACAAGAGAACATATTTTACCAGATCACATGCATATTTGTAGAGATATCAAAGATGTTAGAGTAGATGCCTATGAAAGGAGATGAAGAGGAATGGAGGTTAGTGATGGGGGTTAGAGCATCACACAGACTAATGACAGTGGGCCACTAACCAGGAGGCACGGTCCACTCAATCAGAAGTTAAAAAGAAATCCCTACCAGGGTGCCTGGGTGGCTCAGTCAGTTAAGCATCCAACTTAACTGGCATTGTCTCATGGTTCACAAGTTTGAGCCCCTCATTCATTGAGCCCCTCGTTCTGTGCTGCTTTGGATTCTGTGTCTCCCTCTCTCTCTGCCCCTCCCCTACTTATGCTCTGTCTCTCTCTTAAAAATAAATAAGCATTAAAAAAAAAAAAAGAAATCCCTACTTCAAAGTGTGGTCAGAATTATACATAATGTCCACATAGGTCCCTGGCTCAGTACTTGACATTTGGGAGATATCCAGCCACTGCTGCTGTTTTTATTATTCACTCATTGAACACCTAATATGCCAAGTATCTACTTCATGCTGGATGCTGTGCAAGGAGCTATGGAAGAGACAAATCTGGGTGTCTCTCAAGGACTGGAAACCCCCCTTCACTTTCCAGACTAAGGCTGAAAAAAGTGACTTGCCCCAGGTCACACAGCAAATTAGTGACTAAGGGCTGCTGTCCAGATCTCCAGGGCCCTTTCCAGAGCTTTATCAAAGCCAGGACCTCTGATTCCTAGACTGCCGGAAGGACTGTAGTGCTTGTCCTGTCTTTGCTCCGACAATCCTCCCTGAGACCCCTCCTTTGTTTATATACCCAGGAGTGTGAGTGTGTGTGTGTGTGTGTGTGTGTGTGTGTGTGTGTGTGAGATAGAAAAGTAAATAACTCTTTTAAAAATGCAGTTTGAGGGGTGCCTGAATGGCTTAGTGGTTTGAGCATCTGACTCTTTATTTCAGCTCATCATGATCTCATGGTTTGTGGGATCAAGCCCTGCATTGGAATCCGTGCTGAGCGTGGGGCCTGCCTAAGATTTTCTCTCTCTCTCTTTCTCTCTCTGCCCCTCACCCCCGCTCCTGCACTCACTCACTCTCTAAAAAAAAGAAATAAAAGTAAAAGTGCAATTTGGTAGCCAAAACCTTTTAGGTCTATGGGGAGAAAACAGAAAGGTTCTGAAGGCGGGCCGAGCTGGAGCTCAGGAAGCCCCTCTGCCCTCCCCCTTCTGGGCCTGAGCAGCTGGGTTAGCGGGCCCGGGTCAGAGTCCCCAATCAGATGCACCCTCCAACCCCAGCCCTCAAAATTGCCCCCGTTAAATCTTCCCTCTTAAATGTCACTCTGAGGACAGGAAGAAGTGTCCCTGTAACCCCCTTCTTTCCTTTCTCACCCTTTTACTCATCCCTAAAATATGCTGTTCCCCAGAGACAGCAAGAGAGCTTCCAGAGAAGTCTCTAAAGGAATGCAGCTCCCTGAGGGTTTTTAAAATTTTTTTTAACATTTATTTATTTTTGAGAGACAGAGAGAGACAGATCATGAGCAGGGAAGGGGCAGAGGGAAGGGAATACACAGAATTGGAAGCAGGCTCCAGGCTTTGAGCTGCCATCACAGAGCCTGACGCAGGGCTCGAACACATGAACTGTGAGATCATGACCTGAGCCGAAGTCAGAGCTCAACCGACTGAGCCACCCAGGTGCCTGTCCCTGAGGTTTGAGGGAGGGGTGGGGAGCACTCTGGGTCTGGCTCATGGGGTGGGCACTATGTCCAGAGATGTGAGGAGGTGGTCAGAGAAGCTCAGAGAAGGAGGGATGGACATGGCAAAGGAGAAGGACAGGTCCCTGATGACTCTGCTAACATCTTGCAAGCCTTGATTCATGGGACTATAAGAGACTTTCCTATGATTTCAGGAAAATTCAAATTTTCTCATGGATTTCAAAATAAGATTGGCAAGAAACAGAATAACACGCTGATTTTCCGAGAAGACATGGTTAGTTTTATGTCAAATCTGAATAGAGATGAAGAGGAAAGAATTCTCTCTGTGATGGGAAGTCTCTGTCTCCCGGGGATCTGGCACAGCCCTGAGCTGTGAGGATGGCACTGCTGAGGAGGAGAGTGTGGCTGACATTTAACGAGCGCTTACTCTGTTCCAGGCGCTGTGATAAGCCCCTAGAGGACCGTTGCCATTTTGCTCTCACACGGCAGCCCTGAGTGCCAGGCACTGCGAGGTGCCCGTTTTTCTGATAAGACGCAGAGAGTTAATGCGTCTCCCTGAATCACGCTGCTGAGAAGTGGTGGGAGTAGGATTTGAACCCAGATTGTCTCACTCCATGGCCCATGGACCTCACTGCTAAATGAACCAGCAGCTAGGTCATAGTCTGGACAGTAGAGATCTCCCAGAAGATGGCCGAGAACATGAGATAAACGAACCCTTTCTGTTCAGGGCAGGAATCCCAAGTGCCCATCACTCACTGCTCATTTTCCCAGAAGCATACTTCTTAGGGAAATGCATTCTAAGAAATTATCAGTCAACAGCCTCTGTTGCATACTTTTGCTTTGTATTATCTCAGTATTATCTCTAATATTTTATGATTTCTGCTAATGAGCAGCAGAGGGTAGCATCCGGCTTTACACAGCTAATTCCCCTTTATTATAATCAATTCAGTAGCACTGCTGCTTACGGAATGTCTGGATGACATTGTTAGAAGATATCTGAAGAGATTTTAAGGCACAAAAAAACTAAATAAAAGCCACCACAACTACTAGAAGAAATTCTGTAAACCACAGCTGGTTCAGGCAATACTGACAAGGACCCAGCAAGGATTTCTGTTTACTGGTAATGTGGCGCCACCGTGTGGCAGGAATGTAAACACCAGTCACACTATACCCCTGTTTGGAAATTGTGTCCTGATTAAGTTTTTAAAATTAAATTAAATTAAATTAAATTAAATTAAATTAAATTATTATCTTTTTTTAATTTTAGAGAGAGCGCATGAGTCGGGGAGAGGGACAGAGAGAGAGAGAGAGAGAGAGAGAGAGAGAGAGAGAATCCCAAGCAGTCTGCACATTCAACGTAGAGCCCAACTCAGGGCTCAATCCCACTGTCCTGGGATCATGACCTGAGCCTAAATCAAGAGTCAGAGGCTCAACCAACTGAGCCACCCAGGTGTCCCCTGGTTAAAATTTTTTTAAATTCCAGTGAGTTGTATTATTTTAAAGTTGTATACATAAAGTCAGGCTTTACTAATATCTCCTGTTACACTATCATCAAGGAGGCTGTAAAGTACAACATGGGTGACACAGTTTAGAATCGCTCCTAATGCCATGTTCGGCTGATTAAAGAAGCTTTGTGAAGCACATGGGAATCCTGATAATCTGACACTAGGTGCATTACAGAGAGACCTTTGTGGTGACCCTTCAGAACAGAGTGACCCAAAAGGTGTGGTTATGGAGAAAAACAGTACACAGAACTAGATAATGATTAATAAATTATTAATATAGCTTTCAGAAAATACTCATTGCAGTGTGTCTCTGGGAAAGTGGTTGATTTATGATGATGCAGGAGCCGGGCAGCCAGGAACGCCTGGCCCGCCCTGGGCAGAACGCCGCCTGCTTCTTTTGTGTCCACTTCTCTGCTTCCTCAGGGACCACCTGTTTATATGAAACTTATTGATTATGCCTGATCGATCATAACGTACCTGCCTGAGAAAGTTCTGTTTTTCTCATGAGATCTCTCTCTGATCACTAAAAACAATCTTGGCATTGATTGACTACCATACTCTAATAATAATGTGGGACTGCGGAGTTGTTCGGGGGACAGTTGTTAGAAGCTGGCGTCCCCTGCTCCCTTTCTCTTTTACAGCTGACTTGTTCGTGCCTAATTCTTCTCCCATGTGCCGTTACAGAAAGCAGCACCCCATCTATCAGGTCCACAAAAGTATGGTAAGGAATTGACTTAAAGTAGCACTCTGAAATGGAACCAAAAAGAACCTTGGGTGCTCGCCTCGGCAGCACATACATAAAAAGAACCTTGGGATTTCTGGACCAAAAAGAACGTGTCAGACAACATGGTGACCCTACAGGAAGGTACGTGTTAATCACGTGACTTTCTTCACAGTCACAAGCTTGCTCTGGCTCAGTTGGCTATCTTTAAATAAATCTCACTTGGGGCACTTGGGTGGCTCAGTTGGTTGAGCATCTGTCTCTTGATTTCAGCTCAGGTCATGATCTCGTGGTTCATGGGATCGAGCCCCACGTAGAGTTCTGTGCTGAGAGTGTGGAGCCTGCTTGTGGTTTTCTCTCTCCCTCTCTCTGCCCCTCCCTCATTTTTCCTCCTCCCCCCTTCAAGAAAATTAAATAAATCTCATTTGGGAACTCATCCTGGATGGATTTCACTGGTCAAGCTCAGAGTTCTGAGAACACTCACTGGAACCACATATAGATACAGTACATGGCACAGGGAGCAGGCAATACTTTTGGTTGCCTTTCCTTTTACTAGTTGAAATGTGCTTTGTAAATGACAAATGTACACATGTTCCTGGTTAGAATGAGGTAGGTGGTACTGGTCCAGTGGAAGGGACCAGTGTTTCTCAGAGACTGATGTATCTGACTCACCTGGAGACCTGTCTACCCTATGCCTCTGCCATTTACCTTCAACGTGTCATTGCTGTCTGTCTATATCATATCCCTCTCCACCTGTCAGTCATTCACCTACATATCCCAACAGCTCTCTGCACCCAGGGGTCTGTCCCTTTAACCTTTCTCAGATAACATAGTTAACTGTTAACTAGAAATAATTAGAATGTGAATATTGGCCAGCTCTTATTTCAAACCTAAATTGTTCCAAATGCCATCATCTTATTGGCCTGTATAGAGACACTCATTATCTTAGATGGGCATTTTTGCATTGCCTCTGGGTCACCATTAGGAAGCACTGATCTCACTGTAGAGTTAGAAGTTGTGTGTGATTTTTATCTTAAAATTTTGTGTTTTTTTTAAATTTTTAAAATGTTTTACTTATTTTTGATACAGAGAGAGGCAGAGCATGAGAAGGGGAGGGTCAGAGAGAGAAGGAGACACAGAACCGGAAGCAGGCTCCAGGCTCTGAGCTAGTTGTCAGCACAGGGCCTGATGCGGGGCTCGAACCCACAAACGTGAGATCTGACCTGAGCCGAAGTTGGAGGCTTAACCGACTGAGCCACCCAGGCGCCCCCTAAAATTTTGTTTAACATTTATTTATTTTTGAGAGAGAGAGTGAGAGAGAGAGAGAGAGAGTGAGAGAGAGAGAGAGAGAGAGAGAGAGAGCAAGCAGGGGAGGGGCCGAGAGAGAGGGAGACACAGACTCCAAAGCAGGCTCCCAGGCTCTGAGCTGTCAGCACAAGCCCCATGAGAGGCTCGAGCCCACAAACCATGAGATCATGACCTGAGCCGAAGTCAGATGCTTAGCTGACTGAGCCACCCAGGCGACCCTGTGTGTGATTTTTAAAATGCTAAATTCTTGACATCAGCTCCTTTTGTCATTGTTTGTTCTTTTCTCATAGAATCTCAAAAAAATCTGAGGTTTCTGTGTGGTTGAATTCTGTGAGGTTTTTATAACCCAGGGTGCATGTGCGCGCGCACACACACACACACACACACACACACACACACTCCCATTAAATGTCTTGTCTACTGAAATTGCCAAAGGGGCAAAAAAGAACCAGGGCCTGAGGACTCTGAGGACAAAGATTTCCAGTAGAAAATGGTCTTTTATCATAATCCCATCTTACCGAGGAGATAGGACAAGGCCAGTATTTTTGTGCCTCGAGACTCACCTTCCCTCTTTCTGCCCAGTGCTGACTTGGGGCTCTGGGCGGAGAAGCCTGCTCCTACCAGGGAAGTCCACGAGGGAAAACGGCCACAGCTGGGGGATGCTGAAGTTGAGCTTAACCTTCCTCACTCTGGAAGAGCTGAGTGCACACAGGGGTGCAAAGGGAGTCAGGGATCTATTGTCACAGGGTCCAGAGAGAGCCAGGTCTCCCTGAGCAGGAACTTTCAGCCATGGGTGAGGGCTCCAGCTCCCCCCAGCCCAACTCAGTCCCCTTTGTAGCCACCTTCTTCATTGCATCCTTATAACCAGAGACCCGGAGGCCTGCCAGCTCTCAGAACCAGAACCCATGTCTCAGTGCATGAACTTGGTCCTCCGGCCCCCTCAAAAGGGGCACCTTCTACTACCTGAAGACTCTGTAAGTTCTTTACGCTCTGGCCCTCTGTTTCTTTCCTCCAGTAGTTCTGGGCACTGCTTTAAAAAAATAACTGTCAGGGGCACCTGGGTGGCTCAGTCAGTTAAGTATCTGACTTCAGCTCAGGTCATGATCTCACAATTCGTGGGTTCGAGTCCCGTGTCGGGCTCTGTGCTGACACCTTGGAGCCTGCTTCTGATTCTGTGTCTCCTTCTCTCTGCCCCTCTCCCGCTCCGTTCTCTCTCTCTCTCTCTCTCTCTCTCTCTCTCTCTCTTTCTCTCTCAGAAATAAACATTAAAAAAACCTTTTAAGTGAACATCAGGTTAGTAATAAGTTAAAAGGAATAGTGGTTTTTTTCACATACCACGATTTCTCACTCACTAGTTTAATCAAATATCTAGTGTATCCACATGTGAGATTTTTGTTTGTTTGTTTTTAAATATTTATTTATTTTTGAGGAGGGAGAGGGAAACAGAGGATCCGAAGTAGGCTCTGCACTAACAGCAGAGAGCCCAGTGTGGGGCTCGAACTCACAAACCATGAAGTTCTGACCTGAGCCAGAGTCAGACCCCTAACTGAGCCACCCAGAAGTCCCTTTTTGTTTGCTTTTTAAGCTTGTTTATTCATTTTGAGAGAGAGTAAGTGAGCAAGCAGGGAAGGGGCAGAGAAAGAGAGAATCTCAAGCAGGTTCCACACTGTCAGTGCAGAGCCCAATGCAGTGCTCCAACTCATGAACTGTTCATGAGCTCATGACCTGAACTGAAACCAAGAGTCAGATGCTTAACCAACTGAGCCACCCAGGTGCCCCCTCATATCAATAATGAGTGTATTAGTCAGGGTTCTCTAGAGAAACAGAAGCAAAAGAATATATATAGATATACAGAAAGAGATTTGTTATGAAGAAATGGCTCATAACAAATGAAGCCCAGGAAAGCTGATGATGTAGCCCCATCCAAGCCTGACGGCCTGAGAACCAGGGGTGCTGACGCTCTTGGGCAGGAGAAGACGGAAATCCACTTCGAGTAGAGAACGAATGTACCCTCCCTCCACCTCTCTGTTCTGTCCAGACTGTCAGTGGACGGTGCCCACCTGCACTGGGGAGGGCAATCTTAATTAGTCTGCTGCTTCAAAAGCTAATCTCTTCCAGAAACACCTTCACGGACACAGCAGAAGTAAGGTTTTACAAGCTCCCCGAGCGTCCCTCAGCCCGGTCCCGGTCCCGTTGGTGCATGAAATTAACCATCACAATGGGGCAGCGAGTGCATTTTTTATACTTGGGTTTCAATTTTTTTTGTATTTAAATACTTTCTCACACACTGTTTCTCTTTAAAGGCTTGAAGTTCGTTATGACAAATCCCACTAAATCAATTTTTTGAGGGCTGGCTTGCGATTTTCCTTATTTCAAGCCACATTTGGTCCAGGTAAGAGTCAGCAGAACGGAAGAACTTGGGACTGCCGGGCCGACTTGAGATGCTAGTTCTTGGCATTTCTTTCAACATCTGGATCTCCTTTTCATTGACATGTGAAATCTTCTGATATTTATTTAAAGTTCATTGTCCTTAAGGATTTTAATTTTGAATAGGAACATTACTTTAAAAAAAAGAGTATTACTTTAACCTGACCATGTTCTGCTTTTTCATATTAATTTGAAGCAAAGCAGAACTCTGGGATCACTTCAATACAAACAATTTATTCTTCAGGATTTTTCTCTAAGTAGAGGAACTTTCTTGACCCCTACACAGCAAAATTTGGTGTTTCCAGTCTTCCAGCTCATGGGCACCCTTAATGGGATACAGGCACCGAGGCCATCCCACAGAAAAAGAAGAAAAACATCTCTTCATGATATGCCTTGTATTAGACATCCGGGTACCTAAAAATAAGATCTCTGCCTTGGAGGACCTCAAAAAGTTTAGTATGAGAGATGAAGTATTAAATAAGTCATAATATAGTCAGGTTTTACATATATGACGGTAAAGGAGGATGCAAAGTGCTGTGAAGTCAGAGAGGGAGGGATGTGTTCTTGTGGGGAGGAGGACGGATGAGGCTTGAGAAAGATTTCCTGGAGGTTATGTGTTTTGAAGTGGAATCTGAAGGATGTTGGAATGTACTAGGCTTAGATGCATGGAAAGGACATTCTAGGAGGCACAGTTAAACAAAAGGCATGGAGTAAGGACAAGGTCTGGGAACGCTGAGTCGTTCAGTGTTACTACAGCATAGGGTCCTTGGGGTGACATGGTGGTATTGAGGAGCAGGAATTCCTCCCCTCTTCAAGGTCCGTCTAGCTGGACTAAGAATCACATTGACATGAGACAGAATAACTGGAGAAAATCCGATTCAATAGTGTATGTATGGGGAATCCACGCAGACATGGATATTCCAAAGACAGTTAGGTAAAAGGATGTATGTACCTCATCCTGAAGTAAGGAGAAGCAGACTAGGAGTCTGGGATGTCAGAGGAAAGAAATACACTTCACGGACGATAAGAACAAGAGTAGATGTTTGCTAAATTAGATATTTGCCCTTACAGATGGGTCATCAGATTAAATTTATGGTCATCAGGTAACCATTATTCTGGGACTGCCCCCCTGTCCCCCACCAATGTAGATTCTTCTATGTACTTAAAAGGGGGCAAAAGTTTCTCTTGAGTCTGCAAGGTCTCAATTGCGTTCAGCTCAAAATAATCTTCATGCCAGAGTGGTCCATCTTGGGGCAGCCTGCCTTTGACCCTACAGTGGGGATTGGAGAAGGAGGTGGGGACCAGAATTAGAAAAAATTGGCTATTGGTGTGAGGGGTTAGGTTTATCCCAATCAGCCACGGACCCACAGAAGGCTTTTGAGCCCCTCTTTCAGCTGTTATATTGGGTAATACTATTCCTTAGCTCTCTGTCTCTAAAATGTTTATATATTTTGAGAGAGAGCGTGTGCAGACACATGCAAGCAGGGGAGAGGGGCAGAGAGACAGGGAAAGAGAGAATCTCAAACAGGTGCCACACTCTCAGTGCAGAGCCAGACTCGGGGCTCAATCCCAGGAACTGTGAGATCATGACCTGAGCCGAAATCCAGAGTCGGACACTTAACTGCCTGAGCCACCCAGGCACTCCAGCCCTTTGTCACTAAAAGTAAGCCACTGCCCTTCTACTGCGTCTGCTGTTTCTTCCGGGTCCCCTGATTTCCTTAGCTCTACACAGCTCCTAATATTTGCTTCAGGTTTTAAGGTTTTGAAAACTGTCTGGACTTGGTAGAATGTCCTAATTTAGAAAAGAAATTGATATTCTCTCTCTGGCTCTATAC
This sequence comes from Suricata suricatta, assembly GCF_006229205.1. Taxonomy (NCBI): domain Eukaryota; kingdom Metazoa; phylum Chordata; class Mammalia; order Carnivora; family Herpestidae; genus Suricata; species Suricata suricatta. Next base: position 100,232,578 of record NC_043707.1, on the reverse strand, counting down.
ACCGTAGGGCAATGGCACTGATATTTTAGGTGTGGGTCAGCTCTGTCTGTTCTCTCCTCAGGGAAGGAGGATTAGATATTCAGTATCTTCGAGTTTCATGTTCAGTTCTTAAGGATTTCTAGTCACCACAGAATGAGTGTTAGAGCTGGTTGGTGATTTTCCTGTTCAACCAGGGGTAAGGGGGACCTAACTAGATTAAAGACAGAGCTGAAACAAAAACTCAGGTCTTTTGACTCCCAGTCTAGTGCTCTTTCTGATGCACTCCAGCTTCTGTCACTGCTTAGACAACTGTGGGGCAGACCAAACGTACCTGGCTACCTCAAACATGCGGGGCCATGACTGAGAGCTGGGAGCTAAGGCCAAGTTCCCAGAATGGAATTCTGCACCTCAAGCCAGCCAACATGGTTTTATGTCTTTGATACTTCCCTTTCTTGTGAAATGGGAGCAGAGCCTACTTAATCCTTCAGCTGCAGCTGAGAGCAGGGATTGGACTGTGGTGGGGTTATCTGTTTTGTGAGGGACAATAGACGACAGATCTCTGTTCCAGTTGTATAATCTTAGAGTTAGGGTTGGAAGGAAACTTGGAGGTGATCTGTGAGAACAGGCAACCTCATGTAGTCGACAGAGCATGGTTTATCAGATTCCAAGCTCTTTTTTTTCGGCTTTTCTTTTCCTTCAGCTCCAGTTTCTATCTTGCCCCAAAACAGAAGGGGAGTGGCTTTAGGAGTACCGTCTCCCGCCGCCTTCTTAGCAGAAAGGAGACCAGCGGGGAGCAGTGGCAGTCCCCGCCAGCAGCGGGCTCGAGCCCGGAAGCTAATGGTGCTCCTGGGGGCGGGGCCGTTCGTGGGCGGAGTCGGCCTCTGGCCCTTCGTGGGCGGAGCCGGAGGCCGGAAGTGGCTCGGCGGACAGACTGTAGTCGGACCCGCGACGCTGACCCGGGTGCCTTGTCTCGGGCCTCAGAATCCCCATTCCCTGCCTTCTCGCCGCCCGGGACGATGGTGGCCCGCCTGCTGCTGCGCGCCTGGACTCGGGGCCATGCAGTTGGCCCGGGGCCACTGTGTCGGCCCCTTAGCTCGGACTTGGGGTCCGGAGAGTACCTGCAGCGCAGCATCGTGCCCACCATGCACTACCAGGACAGCCTGCCCAGGTGAGCCCGGCTTCCCGGTCCCCGCTGCCCTCCAGGACCGGCCCCAGCCTTCACTGCAGCCAGTCACTCACGGCTCTTCTGCTGTACCCACTTCCACCCGAAACCCCTCCCCGGGATGCTGTCCTAACACGCAATCTGGAAATCCTGTCACTTTGAGAGTCTCCTGGCAGAGAAAACGCAGTACATTCAAGTTCTCTACCAGAACCGACCCTTTCCCCCCAATTGCTCTCTCGGATTCTTCATCTTGAACCCCTCTCGAATTCTCTCTCCAGTGACCCAACTTCCACCCAGATACCGAAGAGTCCTTCACATTTTTTTTCCTGGAAAATGCCCAACCTGCATATCTCCAACATCACCCTTACCCCTCCAACTGGGGTGCCCCCGAAGTACTTTCATGACTGCCCCGCGTTCCAACCCAGAATATGGACAGGCCAGTTCCTGATACATCGTAATTACCCTGCCTCAACTTTCCCCAGCACTCCACCCTCAGGTCTGTCGCTCAGCAACAGCACACTTCTTCAATGTTCACCTTACCCTCCCCCAACATCAGCACTCTTAGTCCCGGCTTCACCTGGAGGCCCTTCCCCCTTCCAAACCTTTCTCAGCTACCGCTAGGTTTCTCCCCCTAAAATATCCTTTCTAACCCACCTTACCCTCTTCAACTCCAGCCCCCTCGCAGAATTCTAGACACCACCCCTCAGTGCCCCTCTCAAATTCTTACTCAGCTTGGATCCTGAACTTCCCCAAATTCTGCTATTGTTCTGTATTCCTCCTCACCTTAATCTCTCTCTCCACCTTCTAAAACACTTCACCCTGAGTCTACTTCCCTATGAAAACCCAATAAATCTTCCTCTCCCTTGCCCTCACCCAGTATTTTCTTTTTTTCACCCAGTATTTTTTTTCTTTTCCCTTCCTTCCTCCCTCCTTCCCTCCTTCCATTCATTCTTTCTTTCTTTCGTTCGTTCTTTCTTTCTTTCTTTCTCTCTCTCTCTCTTTCTCTCTTCCTTCCTTCCTTCCGTCCGTCCGTCCTTCCTTCCTTCCTTCCTCCCTCCCTCCCTCCCTTCCTTCCTTCCTTCGAGGGAATGCATGAGGGGAAGGGCAGAGAGAGGTAGAGAGAGAGAATCCCTAGCAGGTTCCTTGCTGTCAGCACAGAGCCTGACACAGGGCTTGTTCTCAGAAACCATGAGATCATGACCTGAGCCAAAACCAGCAGTCAGATACTAAACCTACTGACCCACCCAAGCACCCCTCACCTAGTATTTTCTTTAATTCAACTCTCGGTTTTCCCAGTCTTTCAACTGCCAGCTTTAATCTGAGCTGCCAGGGCTCCTTTTTCAGTGAGAGATTTCCTGAAGTTCTTTTACCCTCTAAAACTAGACTTAAACTAATCTACTTGCTCACCAGTTAGTCCCTGGTGCCAAGTCCCAAATTTGTCCCGAAGACCCTTCTCACTTCCTTTCTCACCAAACTGCCATCCGGGATCTCCCAGTCCAGGGGCTGGAGGCCAGGGCTCCCCATCCCATGAACAGAACAGAGACTGTATCGCAGGCAACATCCCTAACTACTAGGGTTGCTATTTTTCTCCACATCCAGCAGCCGTTTAACCCACTGTCATCCCTGCCCGCCCCCACCCTCTCAGGAATATTACTTGAGGTGATTCTTGTGAAATAACTGCAGACATCTAAAGTGGACTAAAATGAGATTTCTAGCCCCAACCCCACTGCTTAAATTTGGCAGGAGGACGGGGTGCCTGGGTGGCTCAGTCGGTTAAGTGTCCGGTTTCGGCTCAGGTCATGATCTCACGGTTTGTGGGTTTGAACCCCCCATCGGGCTCTGTGCTGACAGCTAACTCAGAGCCTGGAGCCTGCTTCAGATTCTGTGTCTCCCTTTCTCTCTGACCCTCCCCTGCTCGCACTGTCTCTCTCTCTCTCTCAAAAATAAATAAAAAGCATTAAAAAAAATTTAGCAGGAGGAAGGGAGAGAAAGAAAAAGTGGTTTTTGTGCCTGTGGGCGAAGCCTGAGGCACACCTCCTCTTTAGTGCCCTGCGTGTAAGCTGAGCCTGTATGTGGGGGAAAGGTGAAGAATGACAGAAGCTCTCTTCACTTGCCAAGCCCATTAGCATCTGACTTTCAGGCAGTCCTGGGCTTAAGATCAGAAGGATTTTCTATTAGAATTGGAAAGCTGGTAGTAATACTCAAGATCATTTCCTCCAAACGGCAGCAGAAAAACATGTTGGAACTGAGCTGTAAACAGTAACACTGAGTCATCAGCATCAATGTATAACTTTCAGCAAGGACACTCACGCCTCTGTTAACCTCAGTTATAACCTGTGGTTACATAAGATGGGATTCCTTTATCTCTGAGATTCTAGGTTGGTAAAATGTATGATCTTTAGTACTCATTTTGATGTCTCGCTTGGTGAAAAACCCTGGCTTTGAAGTCTGGTAGAACTTGGCCTCAGATTCTAGATCTGATGCTTTGTAATGTCAGGCAGTTCTGTTAATTTCAGTGAGCCACGGTTCTTCCCTGCACAGTAGGAATGGAACACACACCGGATAGGGCTAATGTGAGGATAGAGTGAGGTGAGATGCCAAAAATAGGGAACTATTCTAAGTAGTTGGCCTGGGGAAGGACTAATCCCTTTGTGGTGGTCCAGTTGGATCCTCCTCCCTCCCTCTTCCTGTTCCTGTCATGTCACTGCTGCCTTAGGACCTGGTGGCCTCCGGCTCACTTTCCTCTAAGAACCTTGCAGTGTCATTTGCTTGTTTTTTAGGTGTTAAGATTTTTTTCTTTGCTCTTTTTTAGTGTGTGGTCAATATACATCACGTAAAACTTAACTTTTTAACCATTTTTAGATATATAGTTCAATTAGGTGTTATTTTTAAGGGCTATATTTATATACACTGAACAGTTAGCCTCAGAGTATAAAACTGGAAGTCTTGAGGGGGAAAAGGGTGGGTCAGCCTGTGCTATTCATTCATGTTAATTTGAGAAACATTTCTTGGTAAGGATTTGGAGACCAGTCAGTCATGCTGAGGAGTGTACATATAGGGAGGAGATTTGACAGACAGTTAACATAGAATGTGATAAATGGGAAGCAGCACTTCATGGTGGTTAAGATTGTCAGCCTGAAAATAAATGGCTGCAGTAAGAGGCAAATGAGTATTTATTTGGGATTAAATAATTGCAGTGCAGGGAGCATAGACTCAAGTAAATACCCAAATAGGATTCCCACTTGTAGGGTAAAAGCAACAGGTTTCTGTAAGGAAGAGGTAGGGGGCAGTTACATGAATTAAATTAAAGGGAGGAAAAAGGTTTTCTATACATGTTTACAAGCCAAACTATTCCAGGTTATATATTAATTGCTGACGTTTCTGTTTTTCTGGAATGTCCGTAGCCATCAGTCTTGTGATCAGGGTGTTTGTTCTCCTGTTGACTTCTCAAACAGTTGTTTAAAAACAGTTACCATTCTGTCCAGAAGGTTTTGGCCATTTCAAACAAAAGCAAGTAAGGCAGTTTCTCTACTAAGGCTGCTTCAACTCCATTTTAAAATGGCTCTAGTTCTGTCAGTTTTTCACAAGATCATGAGGCAGGAGTTAGATCTTATTTTTTAAAATGCTTTTTAAAGTTTGTTTATTTATTTTGAGAGAGAGAGAGAGAGAGAACATGAAAGCAGGGGAGGGCAGAGAGAGAGAGCGGGACAGAAGATCTGAAGTGGGCTCTGTACAGACAGCACACAGCCTGACGCAGGGCTCAAACCCACAAACCGTGAGATCATGACCTGTGCCCAAGTCAGATACTTAACTGACTGAGCCGCCCAGGCGCCCCAGATCTTATTTTTAATCCAGCCCCACTTCATACTAACTGCATGGCTATAAGCAAGTCATCTAACCTAAAAATTGGGAGGATTATATTACCTTTCTCTCAGGATTGTGAGAATTAAATTAAGCCTCATATGGAGCACTGAGTACAAATCTGGTAAGTACCTAGATATCCGTAAGTACTGTAGCTGCATTAGGCGAACATGTTGCATATACATGATGTGCTTGACGACAACTCTTGTGTGGAGGTCGGAGTGACGGTGCCTGGGGACACTTCACAGAGGAGGTGACGTTTGCAGAATTTGAAGATCACTAAGTGAGAGACACAGAGAAGTGAGGGAGGGGTAGAGCAGCCAGTGCCCAGGAACAGAAGCCTGAAAATGCATGACATGTTCAGAAATGTTGAGACGTTTATGGAGGGACTAGCCCAAAGTAAAGAATCACCGTTTGGGCCCTAAGTTATAAGAAGTGGGCTAGGGATGTGTGTGTGTGTACACTGTTTGGGGGAGACCCATTGTGTCTTTAAATATATATATATCAGTCATCATTTTAGTTGTATAGTTGACTCACAATAAATGTCCATCTGTTTTTTTTTTTTTTTTTTTTTGTCTTTTAATCTCTAATCACTTTAGATGATAGTCGGTGTTAAAACAGAATGGACAGGCTCTCTAGAATTCAAACAGGGGTGGAGACCGGAGGCCGGAATGTCCAGGGTATGGAGGGTAACAGGTAGAAACAGTAAGGTTCTGGGCCGCCAAGGCATGTCTTTGAAATGGATTGGCTTTATTCCAGTGACAACTAGATTGTAAAAATGACAAAGGGTTTTTCAGTTGTGTTCTTGGCAGGAAAAACAGTGGAGTGCCTGCTGCTTGGAAGCTGGGTAATGATAGTGTGTCACTTACACAAGGGATAATTAGTGAGGTAAATCTGCTTGCTGTTTACTTTTCTTCCATCTTTATTATAGCAGATAATGTTCAGATGGGGATTCTCTAGATTGTGGGCGGGGAAGGAGAGCCCACGTGGTCATGATGGGCCTGCCAGGCATGTCTCGGGTCCCTCACTCTACCTCTCTCAAGGCACCGGATGAATTACATCACAGGGAGCACAAGGAACTACAAGTGTGCAAATGAAACCATTTTTGGTATTCTTTAAGGAGCTGCAGAGAGTCTAGGGGGGACCTTGGGACTTGATTTCTAAAGATTAGAGAATCAGTGTGGACCATAAGTGAGCACTTACTGGCCTTTATGGTAGCAAGTTACAGAAACCCCAGTTAAACTGGCCTAAGCAAACAAGAGTATAGGGACTCACAGACCTGAAAAATCCAGGTTGGATTAAGGGCTCAAATGATGTCATCAAGACTCTTGCCTTTCCACTCAAAGCTGTACCTCTGTGTGATTCCATTGTTAGGCAGGCTCTCTCCTGATGGTGACAAAGTGGCAGCCATCTCGTAAGACACCCTAACCTCTTAGTGACCTCAGCTAGTAGAGCTTTGCCTTGCCCCTCCTAACTGTTCAAAACAAATCCTGTAATTAAGTTTTATAAGTTCACCCTAAGTCTCATTCGGTCTGAACCAGTAAGCTGTAAGCGCTTGGCGTCAGCTCCACCTGAACCAGAGGGACTTGAGTAGGAGGGGGGCTGTTTCCAGAGAAGAGAGAACACATGAAGGCAAGCCGAACAACAGAAGTGTGAAACGTTGTGCCAGGCACTGAGGAAGAGGTGACAAGCTAGTTCCCTAGGGACGTGAACAGGCTAGTGGCAGAATTTGGATCTGTAAGACTTGAAGACTGAGTAGATTTTAAAAAACCTAGTATTTAATTGAGGGCTTACTATGTGTCAGGCACTGTTCCAAGTCAGTGACATGTATTGCCTCATTTAATCTGCACAGAACAGAGGTACATATTAATATTTAAAAAATTTTATGCTTATGTATTTTTGAGAGAACACATGAAGGCGCAAGATTGTGCATGAGTGGGGGAGGGGCAGAGCGAGGTGGGACAGAGAATCTGAAGTGGGCTCTGCACTGACAGCACAGAGCCCGATGTAGGGCTTGAACTCACAAACTGTGAGATCCTGACCTGAGCCAAAGTCAGACACTTAACCGAGCCACCAAGGTGCCCCTAGGAGGTACATATTAACATTATCCCCATTTTGTAGATGAGGAAAGTCTGGTACAGGATGCGGTGATGTGCCCAAAGTCACATAGCTGTGAATGGTGAAACCAGATTAGCCACTGTGCAGCTATGCTGCTTTGCAAGGGGAAGACTCTATTCTGATATGTTTATGGCTTCCCATTATTGGTTTGTTTGTTTTGGAAGGAAATGAATTATCCAGTAATTATTTAATTAGTTTGGGTTATGAAGCTAACGGACCTCTTCCACATATTGTCACTCTTACACTTATTTTCTTTCCAGGCTGCCTATTCCTAAACTTGAAGACACCATTAAGAGATACCTCCGTGCGCAGAGGCCTCTCTTGGATGATGACCAGTTCAGGTAAATGCTGAGAACCTGGAATGACCACAGCTGGGTGGTTCAAGTGAGGCTGGCAAGTAGTAGCTTCAGGAAGTGCCTGGGATTCAGTTGGGTCTCCAACGGGGACCTTGCGCTTACATTTTCACGTTTAGGAAATAGATGTTTGCTCAGGAGGGGCTGAGCAGGCCCTGCAGTCAGTCTGTCTGACCACACTCAGCAGGCAATGGTTTACAAGCCAGGATGCCGAATGTGTGCTGTATCTTGTCAGGCGGACCTGGTGATGGTCCTGGCGATGGGTGCATGCTCTTAGAGGGAGTTCACTGAGGAGAGCGCGTGGCAGAGCCGCAGCGTGCTTGCTGAGCACGTGTACTGAGCCGGCTCGTATGCGGCCGCCCCCCACCCCAACTCGTTCCCTTCTGGGAACCTTACTGTGTGGCTTCATTTGGGAAGAGGGTTGTTGCAGGCGTAATTAGTTGAGTTCACACTGGAGTAGGGAGAGTCCTTAATTTGGAATGACTGGCATCCTCATAAGAAGAGGAAAAGAGACTCAGAGATAGCGTGTGATGATGAAGGCAGGGGGAATGCACCAGTAAGCCAAGGGATGCCCCGGACGGCTGGTCACACCAGAAACGGAGAGCGGGCCGTGGGGCAGAGAGAGAAGATGGCCCTGTCAACACCCTGCCTCTACTTCAAAGAGCTGTAAGAGAATAAATTCCTATTGTTTCAAGCCACCCAGGTTGTGGTATTTTGTGATGGAGTCCCAGGACACCGGTTCAGCATGGAATCGGAAAATAACATTGGATATTGTCAAAAGTGGGTTGCATTAAGCTCTTATACCCCGGTGTAGTTCATTTTTCCATAATGGAAGGTGCTGTGCAGATAACTGGCACTGTCACTGGAATCCGAGTCCTTCACTGGCGGTGATGGAAAATATAGATGAATTGTTCACAATCTAGTCCTCTGCTTTTAAATATTCCGTATTAGTCACTTGAAGCTTCTCTCAACATAGAAATGACTTACTAGCTGCCAGTTACTAAATGTTAGGTTTAAAATGATCCTGAATCCTTAGCTTTAAAAATATTTTTTAATCTTGCAAGGTGGTATATTATTTCTGTTTTACACGTGAAGGGACTGAGACTTCGAGAGATCAAGTCACATGTCCACAGTCCCATAGTTTGACAGTGACAAAGCTAGAATTAAAACTCAGTTCTCCTTGACTCCAAAGTTTGTTTCTCCATGCCGAGCTGCCTCCTAGATTACAGATTGTTTGTGAGAGGCCGATTGATCTTCCCAATCAGTCATTTTAAGAAGATATCCTGCATTTATCTGTTTGAGATCGGTGGCTGTTCTTCTGATCAGAGGGCCTTTCTGATCCCAGTCCCAGGTTCTAGGGTTGTGCTACAGGGGACCCACAGCTCTGTGTAAGAGTTCTTGGCCGTGAGTCTGGAAATCATGTGTCTCCTGCCATGGTTTGATTCGATCTCTTCTGGAACATTTCAGGAAGACAGAACAATTTTGCAAGAGCTTTGAAAATGGGATTGGAAAAGAACTGCAGGAGCAGCTGGTCGCTCAGGACAAGCAGAATAAACACACGAGCTACATTTCAGGTAGGCGGGCTGGGCTGTGGGCACAGTACCCCCTGAGCCCTCCGCGATGGAGAGTCAGGCGTCTTTTCTCCTGTTTCGGTCTCAAAATATTTTTGGCGAGACCAGCCCACCAGAGTAATGTCTCATCCTCTCTTTCTGAAGTAAACATGAAGGCCAAGTGATTCCTCCTCCACTCCGATCTCGCCTCGAGTCAGTGCTTAGAGGCAGTGTCTGGCCTGCTTGTAGGTAGGATCGAGACGGAGCCTAATCATTGGTGCTGTGTGAAGAGAATGCAGGATCAAGCCCTGTGTCCTGTGTGTGTCATCCTAGACCCCTCGCACTCTGGCCTGACTGCCCTCTCCAGCCTCGTCCCTTAGGATCCTCCCTGACACCCTCCTGCCTCAACAAAACTCCACTCACGGTTTATTTAGTCTTTCATTCTTCTGTGCCTTTATCCATGTTGTTCCCACTACCGTTTTTAACCTGTCAGATTCTTTCTTTAAGACCCAAGTATGTGGTTGCCCTTGATGGCGGGAGTGGGGGTGGGGGAGGGGGACAGGGAAAATGAGCAAAGGGAGGTCAAAAGGTACAAATTTCCAGTTATAAAAGAAATACGTCATGGGTTACAATGTACAGCATCGTGACTATCGTTAATACTAGTGTGTTGTATATTTGAAAGGTGCTAAGAGTATAGATCTTGAAAAGTGTCATCAAAGGAGAAGAAGATTTTGTAACAGTGTGTGGTGGTGGATGCTAACCAGACTTACTGTGGGGGTCATTGTGCAGTGTACACAAACACCGAATCACTGGGTTGTACACCTGAAGGTAACACGTTTTATGTCATTTACGTCTCAATTTTAAAGAGAAAAGACAAAAAACGTCCCAGGTGGGATGATTTTTCCAGGCAACCTTTCAGTTCTCCTCCCCCTGCATTCAGAGTTGGTTGTTTCCGCCTCTGTTTCCACAGGGCTTCTTCTAATTTAGTTTATATTTAATAAGGTTATACAATCACATAGTTTAGAGAATCAAATGGTTCCACCAGTCTTGTTTGGAAACAGCAACTTCCTGATCATCCCCTCGTTTCCCGCTTCTCACTTCTGGCTGCTCAGTCGTCTGCTCTCTACCCCGATTCTGCACATCGCATGCTTGTATCGCTGCTTCTTAACTTTTTCCGTTGTGGGCATCATCTGCTGATGTCTCACTGTGGCGGACCAGGACCGGGTGGTCCCTCGGGTCCCCACACACATACCAGTGTGCACGCACACGTCCCGTTCCCTGATTATCGCGGTGTGGTTATTTGTTATTTTGGTTTGCTCAGTACTAAGTGTTTATACTATTAGGACCGTATATACCGTATTGTCAGCTGAGCCGTGGAGCATCCTGAGATGGTTTTTCCTGTTCCTGTGTGAGCTTTTCCCCCCTAAGTTAATAATGATCTTCTACTTTATTTTGTTTCATTTTCTATATGCTTCAAAATATATTGGGGAATTTTTTCCCTCATCTTCATAGTCTATCTCCAAGTTGCTTTTTTTCCTGTTTGTTTTACCCTCTTTTCTTTCTTCAGATTCCTTATAATCCTCTGCTGTCTCAGGTTTGAGTGAGGTATTGAAAAGCTCTGCGGCTGAGGGTGGGGCTGGTCCCTCGGAACTTCACTGTAAGGTGACTCGGCTAAACCATGTCCCTGGGGCACCCTGTGTCAGTGTCTCTGGGTCAGACTCCCAAGAAAGGCTTTTCCATTAAGCTGCCGAATGGTATGTTCCCGGTGGCTGCTGTTGTAGGAGTAGCGTAGGGGACAAAGGCTTGAGACCTCAGCTGTGACTGAGTTAAGACTTAAGTTTTACTTTCTCCGGAAGGAAACTTCAGTCTTCTCCTGGAGTGGGGAGGGCGCGGGATCTGGAGGGTGGGAGTAGGGTCTAATTAAACAGACTTTCAACCAAATATATCATGGCTGCCAAATACTGAGCATTCGGGGGTTCTGCTGTGTAAGTCATGTTATCTCTTTGGCTTTCTCTGCCACTGGCTTAGGGTGGCATTCTTTTTTTTTTTTAATGTTTGTTTATTTATATATTTATTTAGAGAGAGAGAGAAGCTGAGAGAGAGGGAGAGAGAGCAAAAATCCCAAGCAGGTTCCTTACTGTCAGTGCAGAGTGCAACATAGGGCTCGAACTCACAAACCTTGAGATCATGACCTGAACCAAAATCAAGAGTTGGATGCTTAACTGACTGAGTGACCCAGGTGCCCCTGGTAGACACATTTTCTGATAAAATATTGCTTCTGGAATTTTTACAGGTAAAATATCCACAGGAATGCAGAAGGCTAGTTTGGATGATCCACATGCACTGTTATTTCTAATTGTTTTTTTTGAGCATTTCTTAAAAGAGGGACTACACAAATGTGCGGAGTACACAGAATGATGGTGAATACTCTCTCTCATGTTAGGGAGACAGTCAAGTGTGAGTGTCGTCCCTGAAAGGAGATAAAAAAAGAGAAATCCAAGGAAATGGGGTGGGAACTAACACCTGTTCTGATTGAGCGTGACTGCAGATGAGGTGTTTATTACTGTATTTCTTTGAGAGTCAAGAAAGGAAACTGAATGAGAAAGAAAAAGCAGTAAACATAGGGAAATGCAAATCAAAACCACAAAGATATATCCACCAGAATGGCTCCAGTCAAAACGACAGACAATAATAAATGTTTCACAGGACACGGAGAAATTGGAACCCTCATACAATGCTGGTGGTAATGGTGCAGCCACTTTGGAAGACAACCTGGCGGTTCCTCAAAAGGTTCATCATAGACTTACCACGTGACCTAGCAGTTTCATTCCTACCTGTTTCCTCAAGAGAATTGAGAATATCCGTTCACATAAAAACTTGTGCACACCAGCATTGCTCATTAATAACCAAAAAGTAGAAGCAATCAAAGGTCAGTCAACTGATGAATGGACAAACAAAATGTGGTATATTCATGTAATGGAACATTACTCAGCAATGAAGAGAATGAAGAACGGATACACACTGCAACATGACTGAACCTCGACAACACAGTCAGTGACAGAGCCATAAGCAAAAGATCACAGGTGATGCCGTGTACAGGTCATGAATTACTGGAGATCGAAAAAATAATTAGGAAATTTCACCCTCTGGGGGTTGATGTCATTTTTTTCTGCATATGCTTGTTTTTCTTTCTCAAATTTTATTTTTAGGGACTACATTAACTTTTTATGTTGTTCTTTTTTACTTTCCTTTTTTAGGCCCCTGGTTTGATATGTACCTAACTGCTCGTGACTCCATTGTCTTGAACTTTAATCCATTTATGGCATTCAACCCTGACCCAAAGTTCGAGTATAATGACCAGCTCACTAGGGCAACCAACATGACTGTTTCTGCCGTCCGGTTTCTGAAGACACTTCGGGCTGGGCTTTTGGAGCCAGAGGTTTTCCACTTGAACCCTGCAAAAAGCGACACTGATACCTTCAAGAGACTCATACGCTTCGTGCCTTCTTCCCTGTCCTGGTATGGTGCTTACTTGGTCAATGCATATCCCCTGGATATGTCCCAGTATTTTCGGCTTTTCAATTCAACCCGTTTACCCAGACCCACTCGGGATGAACTCTTTACTAATGAGAAGGCTCGACACCTCCTGGTCCTAAGAAAAGGACATTTCTATGTTTTTGATGTCCTAGATCAAGACGGCAACATTGTGAGTGCCTCTGAAATCCAGGCTCATCTGAAGTCCATTCTCTCAGACAGTAGCCCTGCCCCCGAGTTTCCCCTGGCGTATCTGACCACTGAGAACCGAGACGTGTGGGCAGCGCTCAGGCAGAAGCTGGTGAGTGGTGGCAATGAGGAGGCCCTGAGGAAAGTGGACTCTGCTGTGTTCTGCCTCTGCCTAGATGACGTCCCCATTGAGGACCTTGTCCACTTGTCTCACAACATGCTGCATGGTGATGGCACAAACCGCTGGTTTGATAAATCCTTTAACCTCATCATAGCCAAGGACGGCACTGCTGCTGTCCACTTTGAGCATGCGTGGGGTGATGGTGTGGCAGTGCTCAGGTTTTTCAATGAAGTGTTCAAAGACAGCACTCAGACCCCTGCCATCACCCCACAGAGCCAGCCAGCCCGCACAGACTCTTCTGTTGCTGTGCAGAAACTTAACTTCAAGCTGAACGATGCCTTGAAGACTGGCATCAGCACTGCTAAGGAAAAGTTTGATGCCACTGTGAAAACCCTCACTATCGACATCATCCGGTTTCAGAGAGGAGGCAAGGAGTTCTTAAAGAGGCAGAAGCTGAGCCCTGACTCGGTAGCTCAGCTGGCCTTCCAGATGGCCTTCCTGCGGCAGTACGGGCAGACAGTGGCCACCTACGAGTCCTGTAGCACCGCAGCGTTCAAGCACGGCCGCACGGAGACCATCCGCCCAGCCTCCATCTTCACCAAGAGGTGTTCCCAGGCCTTTGTCAGGGAACCCGCCAAGCACAGTGCCGGAGAGCTTCGGCAGATGATGACCGAATGCTCCATGTACCACGGTCAGCTGACCAAGGAGGCAGCGATGGGTGAGACGGGGTTGGGGAGCATGCCCCTGGGTCGTGTTGCCCTCAGCTCTGGGGTAAGCCTCAGCAGTATTCTACTCCGAGTCTGATTTCCACCACCACCCCAGTGTGATCCATGCGCCAGCTCCCAGATAATGATTATTTTCTGCCCTAGCAGTCTAAACAGCTGGACTAGCCACTAGGGATCAGAATGTTCTTTCCTCCAAAGCAGGGAGGGATGGAGAAATGCACCTAACTTCATACTTCCTTAAGGTCACTTTCAGTTGGGACACATGATTCTCCTCCTATTATTTATTGGCCATCTAACTCGTGACAGTTCAGGGTTCCTAAGCCTGCAGCCCCTCGTGCTTCACCTCACTTGTGTGTTGGCTCCCTCTAAATAGGCCATCTTGGAAGGTCTTCCCAAATCTAAGTGTCATCCTTATTTGCCTCTTTGTGGTAAAATTGGAGATCTGGAAAGAATTTGGAGGGTCATATAGTCCTGTCCTTTTCATGCAGCCAAAAGTTCTAGTAAAAGCAATCTCCCAAGACATTCTGGTCTCATCCTTCTCCATTTTAGGGGCAGGAAAGCTGAGGCCACCAGCCCAGCATTGCACCACAAATTAGCGGTAAAGCTGAGATTAGAACCCTCGTCAAATACCCTTTCCATTTTATTCCAGTGACTCAATCTTGTCTTTTACACCTGACTTGGACTTTGGGTTTTTTTTTTGTTTGTTTGTTTTTGAATCCATCTCTCTCTTTGTGCACTTTTCTTGACTGACTAATTCAGTTTCAGAATTTTTAAAGATTTAAAAAAAATTTTTTACATGTATTTATTTTTGAGAGACAGAGAGAGTCAGAGCACAAGTGGGGGTGGGGCAGAGAGAGAGTGAGACAGAATTCAAAGCAGGCTCCAGGCTCGGAGCTGTCAGCACAGAGCCTCACGCGGGGCTCGAACTGACGAACCATGACGTGAGATCATGACCTGAGCTGAAGTCGGACGCTCAACTGACTAAGCCACCCAGGCACCCTTGATTCAGAATTTTTAAAATCATACTTTGATTTTAGGCCCTGCTGCAGAGGTTAGCGAGTTGGAGGTGTATGTGGGGTTTTACTAAGGTCTCTTTTGGTTCTGGATTCTGAGACTCTGGTTTTCTATTTTGTCTGTGACAGGCCAGGGCTTTGACCGACACTTATTTGCTCTGCGGTACCTGGCAGCAGCCAAGGCAATTGTTCTACCTGAGCTATACCAGGACCCTGCATATGGGCAGATAAACCACAACATCCTGTCCACGAGCACGCTGAGCAGCCCAGCAGTGAACATTGGCGGCTTTGCCCCTGTGGTCCCTGATGGCTTTGGCATTGGGTATGCTGTTCATGACAACTGGATAGGCTGCAACGTCTCCTCCTACCCAGGCCGCAATGCCCGGGAGTTTCTCCAGTGTGTGGAGAAGGCCTTAGAAGATATATTTGATGCCATAGAAGGCAAATGCATCAAAACTTAGCTTCTGAGTGGGTGAACGACTTCCATCACTTCATTGACATGAAAATTGGCGCCTGTTAGCCAATAGGTGCTAGTATATGAACGAAACTAATCATGAGGTGCCTAAGCAGCCAGTGCTGTAAGACTTGAGCTTTAAGGTCATGGTTTTAAAGCTAAAGATGTAATTTCCATGTGGGACTAGATCACAACTAAAGATAATGTGAGATTTCAACTTTAAGGGCATTTAATCAGAAGGTGGGATTTGGAAAAATAACTCTCAGGTGTATTTATTGTTGAAGCAGAAATAAAATTTAATTGTTGCTTGGAGATGGATTCTTTCAGTCGTTGTTTAACTTAATTTCCTAATCCCCACAAAGAACAGGTACCAGTAAGTTCTCTTGGCTCCTGGCTCTTCAGGTGAGGTGGGAGCACTGTTTCATCCTCCCTGTGAACTTGTCTCTCTCTCCTGGGGACATCTACTCTTTAATTTTTTTTCCCTAACATTTATTTATTGTTGAGAGACAGAGTGCAAGGAGGGGAGGGGCAGAGAGAGAGGGAGACACAGAATCCAAAGCAGCCTCCAGGCTCTGAGCTGTCAGCACAGAGCCTGATATGGGGCTCGAACCCATGAACTGTGAGATACGACCTGAGCCGAAGTTGGAAGGTCAACCGACCATGCCACCCAGGCACCCAGGGACATCTTTAAAAACCCTCTTCCATTTGTTTAGCAAATGGTCTTCTGTTGCTTCATTCTGATAGTCCTGCAGCAGTGAAGGATTGTCCAATGGATGTGGGGAGTGCTATTTGACTACTCAAGCCAAATCATGATTTATAATTGGTGTGTATTTATTTTAACCAGTTGGATCTAGCATATCGGTGGCCCAACGTACACATGACATCTTGCACTTGAAGTCTCTGGTTTTGAGTGAACACAGAATTTTACATTAATCTATTATAACACTGCTGTAACGTGAAAGGAAGGTGTATTGTTCTGTCTTGTGTTTTGAAAAAGAAGGGTTTTTGTGTTTAATTACAGCTGCATTCCCCGTGGACCGCCCAGTGGCTTAGTGGATTTTATTTTCAGCTGCATTCCCGGTGGATGGCCCAGTGGCTTAGTGAACGGCTGGGATTTGAATTCCGGGATGAGCCATCACGAAGCGCTTCCAAAGCGTGATCTCACTTAATTCTTCTTACAGTTCACGTAAATATGCTCGCCCCCCTTTTTAGTCGATTCCACTCTTCACTCAGTAATCATTTAGTGACGACACAAGTACCAGGTCCCCTGTATTCCGTGGTTTGATTAGAGAGGGCCATCTGATGGCTGCCAGTGCAGGTGAACATGATGTTGCTCTCCCTGGTGAACCACTATCAAGAAAACCTGATCTAGAGCCTCTCCGCATGCGACCGGAAGCACTCGCCGAGGCCCCGCCCTGCCGTCGATACCGCTGCCCTCTCAGCTGCCCGCGCTTCCTCTGCACTTGCGCCAGTGGTGGCATCGGTTTCCTTTCAACCACCGAACGACGCCGGCGGATTTGTGCACCGGTATGGACGGCGGAAATGGTTAACAAGATGACAGGCAAGTTCAAAAGCACGTTTGAAACCTATGCTGTCTGTGGGGTCATTTGCAGGGTGGGTGAGTCAGATGACTGACTCCAGTTCTCCCACTGGCCAAGAATGATGGCCTCACCTGTGTGCTGTTTGTCATAAGCAAATAGTGACACCCCCTACCTCCCCAAAAAACTGAACTCCTGGTAACCAGGTTCTACCATGTTCTCACTATATGACCAAAGGCAAGTTATTCTATCTGCTGTGTGAGTTCCTCTTTGTAGAATGAGGACAGTTCTTATAGCACGGGGATGTAACGATAGAGGTAAAGCAAATGGCATACAGTTGGAGCTAAATATGTGTTCTCTTGCTGCTCTGTGAGCTCTCCGTTGTTCTGTTCCTTATCGAAGCGAGTTAGTTTCAGTCACTTGGATAGTGAGTTCCCCATAGCATAAGCTCAAGACCAAGCTTTGATTGGAACATGCAGGGCTGAGATGTTTATTTCATGCATATGTTCTGGGTGAATGGACCCTTGGGCAGTACAGTGTTCAGCATTCCTATTTACAGCTTATCCCACCCTCTGGTCTTGGATTCATGCTTGGGTTCGTTCATTCAACATCTGAAACTAACTGGCCTCCCAACCCAGGAGAATGAACTTTGTTAAATTAATCCTTGCTCCTCCTGACCCCAAGGCCGCACCCATGTGGAGTTTCCCATGTGAGGAGTGGGCTTTGGGAGGTCAGCAAGTTTTGTCCAGGTGGCTTTCTCTGTTCATGACTCTGGGGCAGGTGTGGCACATCTCCAGATTCACAGCCATACCAGCCTTAATGGAGATTATTTGCTTTTTTTTGAGATGCCCCCCAGGACCTGTAGAGTGACTTTTGTGGATATCACATAGTTTATGTTTTTTTATAGCTTTATTGAGATATACTTCACATATTATACATTCCACTTATGTAAAATGTATCATTCAGTCATTTTAGCATATCCACAGTTGTGCAGCCATCACTATGATGAATTTTGGAATATTTTCTTCCACCCAATAAATGCTGTACCCATTATCAGTCCCTCCCCTTTTCCCCAACTCCTCAACTCCTTCCTCCCCACCCACAAACCCTAGACAAACACCAGTATACATTCTGTTTCCATAAATTTTCCTATTCTGGACGTTTTATATAAATGGAATTATGCAATATATATATACATATATGGCCTTTTGTGTTAGGCTTCTTTCCCTTAGCATGTTTTCACGGTTTACCCACATTCTAGTGTGTGTCAGAGCTTATTTTCTTTGTATTGCTGAATACGTTTTCAGCATATGGATAGACCACATTTATTCATTGTTGTTGGTTATTTGGGTTGTTCTGCTCTCTGGCTATTAAGAATAATTCTGCTGTTAACATTGTGTGTAAGTTTTTGTGTGGACATGGTTTCATTTCTCTTGGGTGCAGACTTAGGAGTGGAATTGCTGAGTCATGTAATAGCTCTGTTTGGTCATTTAGGGAAGTGCTAGGGTGTTTTCCACCGGACACATTTTACATTTCCACCAGGAGAGTATGAAGGTTCCAATTTCTCCATTTTCTCACCAACACTTAGGATCCATTTATTTGCATGTGGTCATTGTGGTGAGTGTGAAGTGGTATCCCATTGTGGTTTCTAGTAACTTATGTTTTAAGTCAGACCACATCAAACATGCTTTCCAAATCTAGCGACACCTCTCTAATTATCTTCATGTGACACAATGACAAAGAATGGAGGCTAGAATTTGAGGAGGTAGACGTGAGACAGCTGGTGGGTGGAGGAAGTGAGGGAGGTCAGCGTGTGGCGGTGTCATCCCTTCCTCCATCCTCCTGCTACTCCTTGCTCTGACTTCTGGTTTAGCCATTATGGGCCCTGACACACAGTGGGTTATTGCTGGAGATTTCTCGTGTTCCCTCCTGGCACCCACACCTTCGCAGGGTAACTTTGTCGCTTCTCCTGTCACGAGGTGGAATCTATTTCTTCACTCCTGACTGGCCCTCCTGCCTCCGGACTCCACTCATTCCCGCCAGTCCATTCTCCCTCCTCACTAGCCCGTGATTTCTTCCCCCCCTGTTCAAGCCTGCTTGAAATATCCCAGCTTAAAGTTCTAAAATGGTTTCTCATTGCCTCGCAAAGAAGTCCATACCCCTTAATGGGACAGCTGAGTCCCTGGTCTTTTCAGCCTCGCCTGTCTTACAGCTTGTACTTCCTCAGGGATGCCAGGCCATTTGCTGTTGCCTCTGCTTGGAGCATAACCCCCTTTCTGTCCTGTTGGCCATCTTCTGCTCATCTTTCAAGTTTCAGCTAGATTTCACTTCCTGTAGGAAGCCTTCCCTCACCCTATCCTGAGACTGAACTAGTTAGTGCCCTCCTGAGTATGCCCCAAACGTCCTGACAATTTAACCTTTCCCACGGCACTTTCAGTTCCTGCAGTGGTCTCCATGGTTAGGCTGTGGGCCTAAATATTTGGGAACTGACTGCCTGCATATCTGCCTGAAGCCCGGTGCTGTGATTGTCTCTTTATCTGTCCCAGCAAGTGTCTTGAGGGCTGTATCATTCATGCCCACACTGAACACAGTGCTTGGCTTCTGAGCCTTTGGTCCCTGCAGGTAGAGGCTCTGGAGCCAGGCAGGCGAGACCGAACAGTGGCACTTACAGTTCAGTATGCAGAGGGCACCAGCGCAGCCTCTCCACACTGATGCCGAGCGAATCGGAATCGGAAGAGTGGCAACAACCCTGGAGACCCGGGTCTTTCAGAGGAACTAGCTTCATTGAATTACATTGGTTGCAAATTCATTTTCCTCTATAGTTATTGTTAAAACATTGCTATTGGGGTATTTCAAAAGAGAAAAAGTTTCTGGTGTTCTCACCAGCTAGCTTTGACAGTTGACAGTTCTCCTCCGTGTATTTGTCTGTAGTAGTGATTCTTAACTGAAGGTTGTAAAATTCCTAGTATCGTCTAGCCCAGTAATTCTTGCCTGGACCATCAAAATCAATTCTGATGTGATAAATCTGGTCTTGTGTTAAGTCACATCTGAGGCCTGAATCCTCATAATCTTATCTTGAAAGCCTCCAAGGATTGGGAGCTCATGCAGTAAAATGTATCACATTCCAATTCTGGATAGACTTTAGGAGAGTCTCCTTTATATTGAACTGAAATTCCCCTGAAACTCTACACCTGGTGCTGGTTTGCCCCTAGGGAGTAGAATTTGTCTTTGCACTTTTCCACATGCCAGTCCTTCAGCTCTGTCGTGGCTGATCACCTCTGCCCCTTCCCCGAACCCCATCCCCTTCCTAATGGTTTCTCCTAGAGAAACCTCCCCTGTTCTCACACTGTACCTCACAGGAATGATCTCCAGGCCGACTGAGTTTGTTTGTCACTGCATTAAAGCGCAGAGCACCAAATGAGACCCTTCGTCACAGCACGGACTGACGGGGGAGAGAGGGCCTGCTCTCATACTACTTCTTGCCATTCTTTTTTTTTTTTTTTTTTTTTTTTTTGGTTTTTAAAGTTTATTTTTGAGAGAGCGAGAGAGAGACAAAGTGCGAGTGGAGGAAGGACAGAGAGAGGATGACAGAGGACCCGAAGCAGGCTGTGAGCTGTCGGCACAGAGCCCGACACGGGTTCAAACCCACGAGCCATGAAATCATGACCTGAGCCCAAGTCAGACACTCAACTGAGTGAGCCACCCAGGCGCCCCTGCCATTATTTCTTTTGATCTAGCCTGTGATCACTTTTAATTCACAGTTGGCCTAGGGTGAGTTTATTATGATTAACCCAAAGCCCACAGGTCTTTGTCATCTGTAACTCAGCCCATGTCTGCTGTTAGTCAAAGTAATTGGCTTTTATAAGCAACACCTGGAGTTTGTCCTGTCTTGTTAGATGGTATCTTTTCGTTTCAAACCAATTATTTCAAAACAGGAAGCAACAGGCTCAGAAGAGGGAGCTGTAGCAGCAGTACAGCACTTGGGGAACTAGGGAAGGTTGGGTATCCACTGCTGTTTCCCAGTTCAGGGAGCAACTCCATGTGGGCAGTCAATAGAGAATAGCCCAGACTGTCTGCGTTTCATTATTGTTTTACTTATTGAAAGAGCATGTGCACGTGAGAGCAGGGGAGGGGCAGAGAGAGAATCCCAAGCAGGCTCCAGGCTCCGTGCTGTCAGCACAAAGCCCAGCAAGGGGCTCAGTCTCACAAACCTTGCAATCATGATCTCAGCCAAAGTTGAGTCCAGACACTTAACCGACGGAACTACCCAGGTGCCCTAGACTGTCTGCATTTCTAACCAAATTGGAACTGCTGCCATTCCTTCCTGAGTGCGGTGTCCCTGATGCTGTGCTGAACATGTTGCCTTCATTATCTCATTTAGTCCCTGCAGCAGACCAGAGCACATCCTGCTAGGAAATCTCTGGGATTCTGGTGGTCTAGAAACAACAGATTCATTTGAGAATGCTTTTATTTTTATTTATTTATTTTTAAACAGTATTTATTTTTTAAATTTATTTTTTTGAGAGAGAGAGAGTGCGAGCAGAGGAGGGTCAGAGAGAGAGGGAGACAGAATCTGAAAAAGGCTCCAGGCTCTGGGCTAGCTGTCAGCTGTCGACGTGGGGCTCGAACCCACAAACTGTGAGATCATGACCTGAGCTGAAGTTGGATGCTCAACCAACTGAGCCACCCAGGCACCCCCGAGAATGCTTTTAAATAAAAGAAAATCTCAGGTCTTAGCCCAGAGATTCTAAATCAGGAATGATATGAGGTCAGAAAACTTAAACTTTTCAAGTTTTCCCAGTGGCCCAACGCATGTGTGTGTTTAGGAGTGACTATTTTAGTTAGTGGCTTAGTTACTTGGCTTTTGAACAGTACAGCATGAGTCTGATTCATCTTCCTCCCCCTAGAGCTTGCTGCAGAAGCCCTCAGGGAAGATGGCCGAATGAAAATCCAGATGGATGGTGTGAGGAGAGCGAAGGTGCCCAGTGTCGTGGGTCCCGAGCTTTCTGACGGCCAGCCAGGTATGCAGCCTTCTCTAGAGCACTAGTGGCTAACGAGGAAAAGGACTCAGTCCGGGGGAACTTGGCTCACACAGGAATGGGGACGGTGTTGTGAGATGATTGCTCAGGCTGCCTGGCCAGGCAGGGATCCTGGGTGCTTTTGCCCTTTCTGGAAAGAACAGAAATGGCTGTCGTACACGAGGACACAGCCTAATGTTACCCAACCGTCATCTCACTGCTATTCACAAAAAGCCAAATGTTTATACACATGCCTAGTTTTAAAAACTACTGGGTAAAGACAGTGCCTTTTAAATGGCTGTTCAGGGATCCTGTAAGAGCACGCTGAGGACTGCTGCGGACGTCCAAGATGCCAGGGAACTCAGGACTCACGTGGGCTTCTTGTCCTCTTGTCCCCAGACCTAGCTGCTTTAACGTCCAGCACCTGGACAGGAGACCACAGTGCTGGGCTGTGGGGCCAGGAACTCACTTTCCTGGTGATGAGGGGCAGGCCTCAGACATGCCACCACCATTTTGACTAATCTTATTGAGCAACAGAATGTCAGAGCTAGAAGTGCCCTTTTCTGTTAGATGGAGAAAATGGGGTCCTGAGAGGAAACGTACTTGCCCAGGGTTTACAGTGAGCAAGACACTGAGCCCAGGATTCTTCTACCCGCATAAAGCTGTGCCAAAGCACCCGAGGGAACTAACCCTGGAACAGGCTTGTATGCCAGTGAAATAAGGTCCCGGTTTCACTGAGTGCACAGATGTCAGCAACTGCCCCAGCACCATTTATTGGCAAGTTAATAATTTCCCATCTGACTGGCAATACCACCTGCCGTAAACCATGCAGCTTTCACACATGCAGGGGTGTCTGCTGTTCCACCGGCCTGTTTGTAGATCACCAGGCTAGTGTCATGGTGGCAACTGCCATGGCTTTAGAACTCCATTGTCTGGCAGAGGGAGTCTCCCACCTGTTATATCCTGGATTTCAGAATTAATTTACATTCTATTAAAAAAATTGAGATTTCGACAAGAACTTTATAAATATATTTGTTGAGAAGGATCTTTATAATTTCAAGTCTTCCTATCCGTCAATAATAGTATCTAGGTCTCCATTTATTTAGGCTTTAACACCTTTCAGCAAAGTTTAATAATTTTCTCCACTAAGGTCATGAACATTTTTGATAGATTTAGTTCCTGGTTACTTTTGGAGGTATTTTTTTGTTACTATTACATATGGAACTTTTTTCCTACATTTTGCATATTGCCAGTGTACTGAAATGTATTTGGTTTTTGTGTATTGGTCATAAATCCAGCACCTGTTTGTGCTTTTAGATTTTCTAAGTGGAAAATCAGTCTGTGAAACTGGGTTGTTTCTTCCTTTTCAATACTTTCCCCTTATTTTCTTTTTGCTGTCCTAGCACACGGGGTGGGACCGCGAGCACAAGGAAGAGGAGCAGTGACCAAGGGGATCCTCATCTGACCATGGCCTTGCCTGGAACTTCACACATTTCATTTGCTCCAGGTTGTCTGCCAATTTACTTTGTGAGATGAGGGTAGTTCCTTTCTATCTGTGGTCTGCTAAGAGTTTCTACGGTTTGTTGTTTTTGTTGTTGAATGGTGTTAAGTTTTACTGAATATTTTTCTGCATCTATTGGCATAATCTATTTTTCCTTTAATCTTTTAATGCTTATTTGGTTCCTTCTTCCTGCCTGAAAAATGAGAAAATAATATAAAATCTAAAGAAAACCTTGAGATCGTTTTAGTGTTTGTCTTTATGAACAAACACACTGGATGTTACAGAGGCTAAAACCCAGAAAGGCTGCTTCCTCAGGCCGCTACCACTTGTTTGCTTTTAGGCTGGGCAGTGGACTTGGGCCTGTGGTTGACAGACTTCATGGACCTGCTGCCTGAGGGAAGACCAAAGAAGCCCTGCTTTATCAGGTGCAAAAAAGCAGGACCAGGGGCCAGGAACACAGAACCTGGAGGAAGCACGACGTATGTGCCAGACTGGAGAACGGACAAGGTAGGAATCTCTTCACCACCTTTACCTGAAATCTGAGGTAGTGTCCCCCACAACCAGTCTGGAAGGGGGCCGCCTCTTTGCCTGTAGGCCTCTCAGAAATTGAAGTTAGTAATTTTTATTCCAAAGAATTCCTGGCTCCAGCAGAACACTGGAGAAATAAGGCCTCTCACAACAGGCTTTCCACATGGTGGATTCCCCAGGGTGAAGGCATTAGCATGTCCTCCTGACCTCACTGTGCACTGACCTCGTTCTACTCTGCAGGGTGATCCTGGGACCTCCACGGGGCGGCACGACCACGCAGTGACAACCCAGGACCAGCAGGGGCTGCAGGGAGCACACAGGCTGACTCCCCTGATGGGAGAGGGCTGCCCCACCCCAGCAAGTGGGCAAAGACCGAGGACCATCTGGCAGGAATCTTACAGAGCAGACTCATGCCAGGACTGGACTGCTGACTTTAAAGTCCCTGCCGGCCCTGGAGTATGAGTGACAGCAGCTAGTGAGGCCTGGGTTTGCCTGTGAGCAAGGTGGTCAGTGCAGTGTTTTGGTTCAGGACTTAGGTCCTCTGGGTTGAGGGAGGAGGAGCGCCCTGGGAAGTACAGATTGGCTCCTGTACTGCGGGAAGGTGCCAGGAAGCAATCAGAGGCTTCCGACATGGATTCTTCTTCGTGGAGGGAGTGGCTGTTACCCGTCTTCATGCACCAGTGTAGCACAAACAGGGCCTTTATTGGTGAGGCTTGGCAAGCCGTGGCAGAGCCCAGAACGCAGGCTGTGGGGGCTCAGCCAGGGGCTGAGGAGATGAGCCTCAGTGGGCTCTGCTGCTTGGGGCACACTGTCCCTTCTCAGTCCTTTGAGGCATGTGTGCAGGAAGAGGGTTCAGCACTTCACGAACTGGTGGGTGACCTCGTAGATTCCCACAGATTCTTGAGCTTTTTCGTCATAGTCAGTCCAGTCCTAGGGGAAGAAATGGCCATATTAGCCTCATGAGATAGCTTGGGACAGTGGTGGTGAACTGGGCCTTCAAACATGTATGACCCAGAACAGAGCCAGACTGCATTTTGGGCAAGTCACTTCTCTGAGCCTCAGTTCCACCCAAGAAAAGAAAGGGACAGGGGGTGCCTGTTGGTTAAGCGTCCAGCTTCGGCTCAGGTCATGATCTCACAGTTCGTAGGTTTGAGCCCCGTGTCATGCTCTGTGCTGACAGCTCGGAGCCTGGAGCCTGCTTTGGATTCTGTGTCTCCCCGCCTCTCTCTGACCCTCCCCTGCTTGCACTGTCTCTCTCTGTCTCTCAAAAATAAATAAAAAACATTAAAAAAAAAAAAAGACAATAGCAGACTTCATCTTGAAAGAATTAAAGGAGGGAACACACATAAAAGTATTTAGCACAGTGCCGGGCACATCTAAGAGCTCAGTAAATTTCCGTTACTACTGTTACTAGGTGCTATGCAAACTGAAGTTTCTGTTCTTTTGCTGCCTCACCACAAGGCCTATGTAAGGCAGTAACGTGGCCAGTAATACAGTTGATTCTTATTATTCATGGCAGTTACAATCTACATAATCCCCACAAACACTGGATTAGCAAACAGTGAACCACTATTCCCAGGGGAAATACAGGGTTAGGTTCTTAGAAGCAGCTGATCATATTTTCTTCAATCAATACATAACCCTTTTTGGCTAGGTTTTTGTTTAATATATATAGTTGACTCTCTAATACTGAACTCCTACTGACAGCACTATTACTCCTGCCTAAACAAAGCTGACCTCACATGCATTTTCTCCATGAGGCACATCCCAGACTTCTCGCTTGTGGAACGCTAGACGGCGCTTTAGCGCTATACTTGGAGCCATTTAAACACCAGAATCATCAGCAAAAAAAAGTGGAGGCAGCTTTGTATTGATCTTTGTTCACCAAAAGGGTTACCCCACCAGTACACTACAGCACCCTGCAAGGCCCCCAAGTCCCGTACCTTCTCCTGCAGGTTAATATCACTGAAGACCGTCCCCGAGTCCACGCCCTCAGCAGCAAACCCGGCCTGCAGGGGACAGGAAGGCAGCAGATAGTCTGGGCGAAAGGAGGCACTAGTCTGGCCTGGCCAGCGAAGAGGTTCTTCCCACCACCCTTGGGACGGGAGGACCTGCTCTGGAATAACTACTGCGCTTCCAGGGCCTGGCAGCTGCCCCAGGACTAGAGTGGTTCCTCCAAACTAGAGCCTTGGACCTGAGGCAGGAGGTGGGGGGCAAACCTTTCCACTCCCCGATTTTCTGAGAGCCAGGGCACGTCACTCCCCTCTCTAGACTTGAGTCTTCTTGTTTATGAAATGGTGATGACAAGACTGTCTCATCTCCCTGCCTCACAGATTCGTTGTGAGTTCAAAATTCTGCACCACTAAAGTGGGATGAGCACCGGCTCTGGAGTCAGACCTGGGTTCAAATAACAGCGCCAGTGCTGACGAAGTCTGTCCCCCTGGGCACACTGCAAAATCTCTGAAGTTCTTTCCTTGTCTGAAAAATAGGGTGAATAACTATACAAAGTTACTGTGAGGGTTAAAAGAAGTAAAAGTGACCAGAGCATACCCTTCATATATATATAGTAGGCACTTAATAGCAATTATTACTCTGAGAAAGAAATCCTAGTGCATGGTCTCTGCATGAAGCAGAGTTGCGCTGTCACTTTCTATATGTCCTCCCCAAAGACAGGTTCCCCGGGAAAACACACGCACCTGAGGCTGGAAATCAACTGGTTCAAGGCCCCGACACTCAAACTCTACAATTGTCTTGAACTTCTCATTGTCTTCAGCCTAGAAAAGAAGTGTGTTGAGGTGGCAGGCCCAACTGGGCCCTTAGGATGATCCCACTGCCCCTGCCCTTCCTGCCAAGTGGGCCCGGCTGCCCTTGTGAGCCCAGAATGGGACTTGGGAGCAACTCATTCCCTTGTGGAGGAAGCATGCATTGGTCACCTGCTCCTCATGAGACCTTCCTGTACACAGATGCTGCAGAAGGAAGACTGGGTTCCAGAGTCAGCCTGCCTGGGTATGAGCTCAGAGTCCTGCCTGTCTTCCCATCTGAGCCTAAGATGGTCAGACTGGGCCGAGGGAACCACCGCAGGCTTGTGAGAATCTGAACCGTGTGTGAAGTGCCCAGCTATAGTCCCTGATGCCATGCTCAATAAATGACAGAATTCTCAAACTCTATGAACAAGAATGTAAGCTATAAAGTCTCCAGATCTTCCAAATGGCCCAGTACACTTAACTGCAGGCTTCTGCTAACCATATGCCATGCTGTGAGGCAGGAGCTTTGAAGGGTGCCTGGGTGACTCAGTCAAGCGCCTGGCTCTTGATTTCAGCTCAGATCATGAGCTCACAGTTCGTGAGTTCGAGGTCCTTGCTGGGCTCTGCAAAGCCTGACCGTGCAGAGCCTGCTTGGGATTCTCTCTTTCTCTCCCTCTCTCTGCCCCTCCCCTGCTCATGTTCTCTCTCTCAAAATAAAGTTCTCTTAAAAAAAAAAAAAAGAGCCTTTGAAATGGAATTTTCACATGGAGGGGGCACCTCTGAGGGGTGGTTTAGTGAGGAAACTCATGCCTACCTCACCCCTGGGCTCAGAGACGCCAGGCACCACACCATACATTCAAGTGCACTGTCATGCACTGTAAAATTTCCTGTACAGCCATGTGCCTGGCACCGATAAGACACTCTCTGTTGGCCCTGGTTTGCTGTATTATCAATTACTTGAAAGCAAGGCCTCGTGACTTCTCCCCTTTAACTTCAGAAAAAGCCAAGCATTTGGCAAAAATCAGACATGTTGGTTCAAAAATACTAAACAAGGGAGGGGCACCTGGGTGGCTCAATCTGTCAAGCATCCGACTTCAGCTCAGGTCATGATCTCGTTGAGTCTGGAGCCTGCTTCAGATTCTGTCTCCCCCACCCCCCCACCTCTCCTCCACTCGTGCTCTCTCTCAAAAATAAACATTAAACATTTTTTATTTTAAATACTAAATAAGCAATAGGTGAATACAAGTAACTACCCTTTAAACAAAGAGACCCAAAGCACACACTCCCTGACAGGTTGGAGCCTGGAGCCTGCTTCAGATTCTGTCTCCCCCCCCATATCTCTACCTCTCCTCCACTCATGCTCTCTCAAAAATAAACATTAAAAAAAATTTTTTTAAATACTAAATAAGGGATAGGTGAATACAAGTAACTACCCTTTAAACAAAGAGACTCCAAGCACACACTCCCTCCTCCCCTTTGGACTACTTTGTTAACACAGTAATGTACAACTAGCTAATGTCAACATCAAGGATGGGATGCACCAAAGGACTGTCCCACCCATAGTTTCAGAGAAGGCTCACTAGTCCCCCAGGGTAGACAAAGTAAGTGCTCTCAGTAACAGAAAATGAGTGGCCTCAGGGTCAGAGGTACTCTGAGCTCCCACAGCCCAGTGCTTAAAAAGACGACACTGTAATGGCCTGTTCATGAGTCTTTTTCCTACCAAGCACTCAGCCAGTATATAGTAAATAGATGACTAGTACCGTGACAGACTGAGCAAATGAGCAAACAAGTATATGAATGAATGTCCCATGGCAAGTCACCCTGGTGTGGACAGAGCTCTAGGACCCAGGCCTCCTAGCTCCTAGCTTGGATTTAATCCCACCACACCTGCCACGACAGCAGGAAACTTACATTGTAAGATTTGATGGTGCTGCTCAAAATCTCTGAAACATAAAAGAGAAGACAAAGTTGACTTGAGTCCGTACCCTGGCCCTGTCCAGGTGCTCAGTGTGCTCTGGGAAAAAGAGCCTGCTGCAATCTCTTGGGCACCTCAGGCCTGGGTGTCCCCAGGGTAACATGAGCTTGCTTTTGGTCTGGTACCAGGAAGATGTGGGCCTGGTTGGGGGAACTCAGGATTCATGACCTGACTTACCGATGGAGTTTTCCCTCGCACACAGCTTGCACTTCTGGACCATGGAGGCGCTGCCACGACCTCCCTTCAGTGCCACGCTGTCCTGGCAAGGGTAAACAGAACCTCTAGTCAAACATCAGTTACATGTAAAGGTCTCAAAGAGACTCAGTCCTACCACTTATTAGCTAAAGAGACTAAGATCAAGAGAGGGAGAGTCACCTGTTAAGACAAGAATCCTGGGGAGGTTTTTTCAGACTGAGAAAAGGACTCCTTTTGGTTCTGAGCTCTGCCTCACATCCCAAAGAAGCCTGTTCTTCCCACTGTTGATCATACTAGTACCTGCCCTCCCACAACACAAAAAGTAGGGTCCAAAGGCCTGAGAGATTCGGGCCACAGGCTCCCTCCCCAATTCCCTGCCCAGAGGCATATGTGCGTTTGTGTCTGGGTATGGTGGTAGGGAGTAGTTACCATCAGCCGAATATATTGCCACTTCTCCGAAATCTCACCACAGTTGCCACATTTCATCTTGGGGGAGGAAAAAAAGGATCAGTAAAATAGCCGGCTCAGCTGGGCAGACACTAAGGGAAGAGTAAGAACAGTGTGAGGTGGGCAGGCTCAACCTACCTTCTTGTCCACAGTCTCCCCTCATCCTTACAACCAGGACGTAAGCAAATTTCTTTCCAGGCAAAGAACAGATCAAGTGTTCTTGTGCTGGCATGCACCCCTTAGAAGTGCCCAGTCTAGCTGGAAATTCAAGGCTCGTGTAGTACAGAAATGGCTTCAACAGCCCTCACCCACACCCCCTCGTTAGGTCTGGAGCTTCCCTTGTGTTCTCACAGGCCTTGTAGATTCCTAGTAAGAGTACTGATCATTCTGCGGTTACTCTATTTCTGTCTCCTTAACTAGACTGTGTGCTTTTTTTTTTTAATGTTTTATTTATTTTTGATACAGAGAGAGACAGAGCATGAGAGAGGGAGGAGCAGAGAGAAGGAGACACGGAACAGGAAGCAGGCTGCAGGCTCTGGGCTAGCTGTCAGAACAGAGCCCGACGCGGGGCTCGAACCCACGAACGTAAGATCTGACCTGAGCCGAAGCGGGAGGCCCAACCGACTTAGCTACCCAGGCGCCCCGACTGTGTGTTTTGAAGCAGAAGGACATCAATTCCTCAAATAAGCTCTAATACTGGGGCTTCAAAGTATTTGGTAGTAAAAGTGCCAACAAAGCTTTCAGAAAGAGAGTTTTTGCCAGGTTCTGAAGGATGCTGGGATTTAGACGAGGAGGGAAATAAAGTAGAAGCTCTGAGATCTGGGAGAGTGAGGGGACCTCACACTGCTCAGATAAGACGGGGAGCCTATGTAGACCGAGCCGTTAGAGTACCAGATTCACCAGTATGGAGTGGAGAAGGAAGAGGGAGACCACGCACAAAATTAATACGCTTTCACGATAAAGCCTAATCAACAAATAGAACAGAAAGTTAAATTCTCCTCCTTACTAAATAATCCCAAGCTCTCTTCATGTAGTCTTTCGGTGTTTACCCAATATGAAATATTTCACGGAGTAAAAATTACAAAAGGAATTCCAAGAGACTACCAATTAAGAATTAATACATTTAAAAAAGCAAAATTCTATCCAGGAAAATAACATCTGATGGCTACACATTTCCGATCTTGCTGGAGAAAAAGCTCTCGTTGGACATGGACTTCGAGACTGGAAAGCTATTCCTGGGCCAGGCCCCCTGACGCCCCGCCCCCTTCCGGAATCCCTCCGGGACCCGGAACCTCATACCGCCTACAGCCTCTTCGAGGCTCCTCCCTTCTCCCGCCTAGGGCCCCGCCCACCAAGCCACACCTTCAGGTACCACCGGAAGTCCTCGCCCAAGGGTCGGAGGTTGGTGACATTCTCCAGCGTGGCTTTGAGCTGCAGCGCAATTTTCTGTGAGGGAGGGCCAGAGCAATTGCAAACTACTGCGTCTGCGCAGCCTTACCTAGCCCCAGCCCCGCCCCTCCCGGTACAAGCCTCCTTGCTCCTTCTCCTCGCGGGCCCACTTCTCTCATTCCCTCCTGGCACAAGCTGCCGCCTCCTAGGTTCTCGCCACCTCCCCATCCCTGCCCCGGGGGCAGTTCGTCCTCGCCTTACCCCCATAGTGGCCCGACTTGGCCCGGCCAGACCCGGCACTGGCTGCAGCCGCTACTTTCCGGCCCGTCGTAAACTGTGGGCGCCGCCAGCGCACCCGGGTGCCGACCTCCGGCGTGCGTGGGGTGGGGCGGGGCCTCCACGCGCAGCGGCTTCCGGGGCATGCTGGGCCTTTTTTCGATTCGGCGGACCTGTGTAGGTGTCTTGAATCAGCAATTAGCTTGAACTCAGATTCCCCCGGAGCCTTCCCCCAACGGTCAGCAATTTGCTGAACGCCAATCCCGTGCCAGCACTACGCTAGTCTGAGGGATTCCGTAGCAAACAAGTCCCTGCCCGAAATCTCTACCAGGGTTTTTTCGCGCTCCACAGTTCTTTCCTGGCTCCTAGCTATTCTTGTCTTCTCTCACCCAACAACCACGTGGTTCCTGCTTGCCTTTTGAGGTTTCTTAGATCACGTCGTTTCTCCTTGCCCACAGCCAGCTTCGCAGATTTGGGGGATGTTGTCTTTCATCTCTAAACTGCTCTCCCCTTACCGCCCCCCCCACCTCCCCCGAGAGATCTGCCTTCAGAGGGTTGCTCGGCGTACACGTCTCTCACTGCAGTCTCCAAGACAGGACACTCCCTTTCAGGGGGTCTTCTCTGGGCTCCTTGTACGTTTACTGAGCCTTGTCTTAACTCTCCTTTTATCCAGGACACATCTAAGACCATAACAGAAGCTGTGAGCGTCCCAAGGAACATTTGAGACCTAGAGACCTTGAGGTTCTCATGGTCATTTAAAATTTGGAGTGACTATTCTTGGCTACTTTACCACCAATTTGATTCATTGCCCCGGGTACTCTTCTATTGTGGGGATATACACGGAGTTAGGATTCCTGACATCTCCGGTCCCAGACCTGCCTGTTAAGTTGCTGCCCCGCAATTTTGGAGGCAGTGTGTGTGTTGGAAGGGTCGCGGGAGACACTGGCCTAGGAGTCAGAAGACTTGGGACTTGTCCCAAGCTGGCCTGTCTTGAGGGATGAGCCTAATCACTTCCCCTCAAATGAGATTTGTCAAGCCCAGCTCCTTTCAGCGCCCACAATCTATTCAACAAGCAATCTAAGGAAGCATGGAATTTAGCAGCAAAAAGAGTTCCTACAAATCTACCTGCTAAACAAATCCCCACAGTATCCATATCAGCTAGGTCTCAGTTGTTAATGGGTGTTGGTATTTCTGATTTTAAAATGGATTATTAGAAAACTTCTGAGACCAGGCATTTTATCCCTTGTAATGTATTAAACCAAAATGTTTTCCTCCATACTGAACTAACAACTGATGTATCAATAAAAGATGATTTAAAAAACTTCAACCTCAATTATATCTCAAATAAAGCTGGAGGGAAAAAACACCAGTTCACGCCTAAAAATTTAGCAATACTTGATTAATATAAAATATGCAATGTTCAAATTTCCTTAATGATGTCAATTTTATGTTTTTTGAAAAGCAGGACCCAAATAGGGTCAAATAGTATACTAATTATGTGTCTCTTAAATCTCCTTTAAGGTCCTGGTTCCCACTCCATCTCTATTTATTTTATGTCTGCAATTTGTTGATTGAAGAAACCAGATCCTCTGCCCTGGAGTTTCCTCTGGATATTGGTGATTGGATTTCGATTGCATTTTCTAACTTTTTCTCTCTTATTCCTGTAAAGGATTAGTTATATCTAGAGTTGATTAGATTTTGGGGACACTTCACATAGGATATTAGTGTTTTTAAAAAATAACTGAAAGGAGTTCACATATTTAGTTCTTTATAAAGTAATAAAAAATTTGCATTTTGTTATGTATTTATTAAAGACGTTTATAGTTTATAAAAAAATATTGCCCTGATATACACAAGAATTTCCTGATAATGGTAATTAAAAACAGCTACTCCCAACCCGCCTGTGTCCACACCAGTATTCAATCTAGATTGGCTTAATCTTGAAGTGTAATCCAATAAGACTGAAGACCAAACACTTCAGGTCCTGGACAAGATAATAAAATACTCGTAGGCCTTCTGGATCCCTATAATGCAAGAGGAAACATTATGTTTAAAAAGCTGAAAAAACTGGCAAAACCCTGACACATTAAAAAACTTGTATGACTCGTGTACCAAGATATTCCTCGTAAAGGTATATACAGAATTAAAACTTTTATATACATATGGTTATATATTAAAATAGACTCTTATGAGGTCATTTAAAAGGTTAAAGTTTTTAATGGGGAAATATTTATATTAAATGAAAAAAGTCATGATTAAAATAGACTGTTGATCTATATTCTTGTGCTTTTTAAAATATAGTTTTTAATGCACAGAAAATAGACAAGAAATACTTGAGGATATTAATGGTTGTCTAATTGGTAAGTTTATGGGTGATTTCCCCCTTATTTTTCTGTATTTTCTACAGTGAGCATGTATTACTTTCAGAATTAGGAAAACTTTTTTTAAAAAGAAGTACCACCACAGGACGAAGGGGCTGAAGACTACTGTGGCACCACTAAGAACAAGAGGACTGCCCGAGGGAAGGCAATTATGGCTGACACGCACTAAACATGAACCGTATCTAAGTCCTAATCCTCAAACCATAGGAGCCACAGAAGTTGCCAAATTTTAAGGGCTCTTTGTAGCATACAAACTCATATCTTAACTTTATAATTTTCCCTGACAACATGAATTTTTAAATTTGTATCCTAAATAATTTCAGGTTTCACCATAGATTTTAAGATGTGCTAGTCTGAGTGGCCAACACTGAGGAAGGTGTTTGGATCGATCCACTGACTGTACAATTCATCTCAGGCCCCTTTTTGGTATATTTCATTTTCTCTTCTGGCCAGAGTCTTACCTACTTTGGCTGCTCCTGTGACATTACTCTGTATGTGTCCCTGGTAAGCTGTACATACGAATGACGGAATAAAACATCAAAAGCAACAGGAGCAAGCCCCCAAAATAATTTGGACTGTCTTATGAGAACAAAGCTGACAGCTTCTGTATTGCATTTGTACAAGATCTTACCATGAAGGTCCCAATGTGGTTAGGGCTTCTTATCAATCTGCTTTAAAAGACACATCTGGATGTAAGGATCCTGTGTACTTACTTGGATTGATTGACATCAATAAGAGAACCAATTTTTGATGTTGTGAAAGAAATGTGTTCATCTCCAATGACAATTTCAAGCTCCTAGAAACATTTAAAAAATCCAAGTCAAGCCAAGTTGGATTTTTCAACAACCCCACAGAAGATGCATCATCTGTCAAATCATACAAACTCGATGACAGATGGCCACATAAACAAGACCAGTTCACTCTGATCACTAAGCTGTGCTGGGTACTAGAAACAGAGATGAACTAAATACTGGTTTAGTCTTTGCGTAGCTCATACTCTTGTGGAAGATGTGCTTGGGATTTGGGAGAATTTATATGCTGTTTTATAGGAGTGTTCATTGTTAAGAATGTGAAGTAGCATGTATAAACCTCGTGTTTTACAAATACTAAGAATCTAATCTTTCTGGGCCACATGGGACAAAGAAAAGAATTCCAGATCTTGGGTTTGGTCCCAGCTTGGTCACTGCCCAGCTGTATGCTCTTGGGTCTCAATTTCCAAATAGCAGGAAAACATAAATCTTTAAAAACTATCTAAGGGGAAGTGCTCACTGTGTGCTAGCTACTGTTCGTGGTGCTTGGGACGGATCAGCAAAACCAGACAGACAAAGGTCTCTGCCCTTGTGGAATTTACAATCTAGTGGATCCTACGTCTTTTTTCTTTAAATTTTTCCTATTTCTTTTGATTTATAGTTTTCAATTATGAAAAGACTTTTCTCTTTTTTTAAATGTTTTATTATTTTTGATAGAGAGAGAGAGACAGAGCATGAGAGGGGGAGGGGCAGAGAGAGAAGGAGACACAGAACCAGAAGCAGGCTCCAGGCTCTGAGCTAGCTGTCAGCACAGAGCCTGACGTGGGGCTCGAACCCACGGATGTGAGATCTGACCTGAGCTGAAGTCGGAGGCTTAACCGACTGAGCCACCCAGGCGTCCCTATGAAAAGGTTTCTAACAAAAAATATAAAAACTATGAGACTGATGTTCTTAACACCCAGATATGAAAATGTTAATAGTCTGTCAAACTTGTGTCAGATTTTTTTTAAAGAAATAAGACATTATACAAAGTTTAGGTACAGGTCTACCTCCCATTCCATTCTTCCTGCATCCCAGAAGTTGAGGTGTATTCTTTCCACTCATGTTTTTTGATTTGGGAGTATTTGGTTTTGATTTGGTAGATTTTACACTTTTACATAATCGTATTATATGCATCCTTTTGCTTTTTTCATCAACTGGTTTTGTATGTGATCTAGTTCATGTTTTAAATGCTTCAGAATATTCCATTCCTAGTCTTACTGAACGACTTAAGTTCCCAATTTATTTTACTGTAACCAATGTGGCAAGAATATTCTTCCATGCATCTCCTTGTATGTATGTGAAAATGTCTCTAGAAAATTCCTAGAAGGTAGGTTTTTTTCAGTTTTACCACATACTATCAAATTATTTCCTAAAATGCTTGTATTGAGGTTATTCCCACTAGCATGTAAGATACTTTTCTCATATCCTTTTTTAAAAAATATATTTATTTATTTTGAAAGAGAGAACACACGGTGGGAGACAGAGAGGAAGAGAGACACAGAGACTGACAGAGACTGACAGAGACAGAATTCCAAGCAGGCCTGGCACTGTCAGCAGAGAGCCCAATAAGGGGCTTAAACTCATGAAACTGAGATCACGACCTGAGCCAAAATCAAAAGTTGGACACTTAACCAGCTGAGCCCATTTCTCAAAATGAAAATGTAGATATTTTCATATATTTATCGGCCACTTGTTTTTCCAGTTCTGTAAACTGTCTACTCATAACCTCATTCTTACCTTTTTATTATTAATTTGTAGTTCTTGCTATATTCTGGATATAAACCCTTTGTCAGATGTTTTGCAAACATCTTCCTTTAGTCTGTGGCCTTTCAACTTTATCATGATGTTTCTAAACACAAGTTTTAACTTTAAAGAAGTAAAATCTATCAATCTTTTCCCTTGAGGAATTTGAAATATTCCTTCTCTACTCAATAAAAGATAGTTTAAGTTTTCTTTTGTTTTACTATCTTGCTTGAGTTTTATAAATGGTCTAACTTAAAAATATTCTGTAAACATACTGCAAATTGTACTGGTATAATTTGTTAAACAATCCATCCTGTTTCTATTAATTTGAAAGCTCACCTCTGCCATACACTGTTCTGGGTTCCCATAATCTTCACAGGGTTGTTTCTGGGCTCTATTCGTGCCAATGGTTTATTGGTCAATTCTGAGGCAATACCACAGTACAAAGGACTACACCTTTTCAAGAAATCTTCAAGATTATCTTGGTTACTCTTGTCCCTTTGATCTTCCAAGAAATTTTTTTTAAATGTTTATTTACTTTTGAGAGGGACAGAAACAGAGACAGTGCACAAGCAGGGGAGGGGCGGAGAGGGAGGGAGACACAGAATCGGAAAGCCTCCAGGCTCCGAGCTCTCGGCACAGAGCCTGATGTGGGGCTCAAATCCATCATGACCTGGGCCAAAGTCAGATGCCCAACTGACCGAGCCACCCAGGTGTCCCCGATCTTCCATGAATTTGTTCTCTTAGCTCTTAGGAAAAATCTTGTTGTGATTTTGATTTGAATTGCAGTGAATTTATAAAGTATTATGAATTTTTGAATTTATACATTTTAATGAAATTGATAGAGTATGCAGTCTTTCTGTCCATAAAAATGATACATATTTTTGTCCTTCATAAAGCCTTTTCCCATAAATTTTATACATCTTGTTAAATTTACTAAGTTTTTTTTTAATGTTTATTTGTGAGTGAAAGAGAGAGTGTGCGTGGGGGAGGGGCAGAGAGAGAGGGAGACAAGACAATCTGAAGCAGGCTCCAGCTCTGAGCTGTCCGCAGAGCCCAATGTGGGTCGAGCCCATGAAACTTGAGATCATGACATGAGCCAAAGACACTTAACCGACTGAGCCACCCAGATGTCCCCCACATTCCTTTTTATTCTTATTTTGGAGAAGCATGAGAGCATGAGAGCAGGGGGGCAGGGGCAAAGAGAGAGAAAGAGAATACCAAGCAGGCTCTTCGATGTCGGCTCGAAGCCAGATGGGGGCCTCTATCCCATGAACTGGGAGATTCATGATCTAAGCTGAATTCAAGAGTTAGATGCTTAACTAACTGAGCCAGCAGGTTTAAAAAAAATTGTTTTTTTTTAATTTTTAAAATGTTTATTGATTTTTGACACAGAGAAAGAGCATGAGTGGGAGAGGAACAGAGAGAGACAGCCAGACAGACCAAATCTGATGCAGGCTCCAGGCTCTGAGGTGTCAGCATAGAGCCCAACGTGAGGCTCGAACTCACAAACTGAGATCATGACCTGAGTTGAAGTCAGACACTTAACTGACTGACTCACCCAGGCACCTCAAAAAAAATTTTTTTTAATTTAAAAATTTTCATTTACTCCCAAGTATTTCAATTGACGAACTGAATTTTGCTGTAATTACCCTATCTGAAAGGTTGTTGCTAGCACACAGGAGTACACCATGTCCTCTTCACAGGATTACTGTGACTGAGTTAATAGAGCTAGAAATGTTATCAATGGTAATGCAAAATATATATATGATTCCAAAATCGTATGGACATAAATTAAAAATTAACTTTAGAAATTTACTTTAGAAAGTACTGAAGATTTTTTTCACTCTTCCTCAAGAGTTGCCCATCCTTCTGAGGTGAATTAGGAATGAACTTACCTTGGTTTTTATATTAATTTAATAAATGTAATTATTACTGAGCTTTTACCATACACTGGCACTATTTTAATCATTAGAGATACAGCAGTGAAAAAAATAGGCAAAATCCTTGTACTGAAGGACTTGTGTGGGTACATGCGTGTCTGCTGGGGGGAGGGGGAAAAGGGATACATAAAAGCAAACAAGCCAATTTCAGACAATAATAAATGCTATGAAGAAAATAAAACAGATCTTATTAAAAAAAAACAATGGGGAGCATTTTAGATTGGATGGATAGGCAAGACATCACTGAGGAAGTGATATTTAAAGCCGCAATAATAAAGACAGTCTTGGATAGAACATTTCAGATAGCATGTAGCAAATGCAAATGTCCTAAACTAAGAACAACCTAGTTGTGTCTGAGGAACAGAAATTAGGTCAGTAAGATCTTAACACAGTAAGAGATTCTGTGAATGGTCGAAGATAAGGTAGGAGTTTGGATTTTATAATTTATTTATTTAATAAATGTTTATTCATTTTTGAGAGAGAGAGACCGTGAGCAGGGGAGGGGCAGAGAGAAGGGGACAGAGGATCTGAATTAGGTTCTGTGCTAACAGCAGTATGCCCAATATACGGCTCAACCTCACCAACTGTGAGATTATGACCTGAGCTGAAGTCGGAGCTTAACCAACTGAGCGACCCAGGCGCCTCTGGATTTTATTTTAAATGGAATGAAGGCAGTATAGAATTTAAAATTAGTGGAATACTACATTTACATTTTAAAAGATTAGTCTGGCTTCAGGATGGAAAAATGGGCCATACAGGACAAGAAACAAAGAAATCAATTAGACATCTGGATTAGGAAGGGAGCAGCTGAAGCAGAGAGACAGAGCTTCCCTATTAACAGTCAAATATGACCCTGGCTCTTACTTTAATTACCACAACGGTCTTCAGAATAAATATATAAGCCATGAATTTAAGCACATATACTTAGTTTGGTGAGATAGCTGTGTTCTATTTATCTTTGTCCATAATAGTTACTCATAAGTGAGGTGGGCAGTGAAAACTGAGAAGGGCTGTGGGGAGCGTTACATGAAGAAATCCCGGGCTGGGCTCGAGTCGGTCAGAAGCACCACCTGCTATCTGCGTGTCCTCCCTGTGGGATGACTGCTTCCTTAGACAAAGTGCTGGTAATCTGCTTTGCGTCGGGATCCATGACAGACAGACAGACAGACAGACACACACACACACACACAATGTCATAGGCAGAGCAGTAAACCTCATCTTATGTGTAAGATTTCTGCACTACAGGATAGTTGCTAAAACACTCACCTGCCGGCCTACTCGGTCAGGAGGAGGCCACAAAGCATCATCCTCTTTGGTAATTTCACTGTCATCAATTATTCTCTTCAGTTCCTCCATTACACTTTTGTGTACATAAGCCTGAAAGCGAATTGAAAACTGGAATTTCAGTTGCAAGTGTTCTGACTCAGACAGTGATGAAAGATTAAGGCTTACAAAACAAAATCATGCATAATATACCAAGTGCCATGCCTGGCATCTAACATGTGTTCAATGATGTTTTTCCTTTTTTTAATTTTTTTTCATATTTATTTATTTTTGAGAGAGAGACAGAGCATGAGCAGGGAAGGGGTAGAGAGAGAGGGAGACACGGAATCAGAAGTAGACTCCAGGCTCTGAGCCGTCAGCAGAGAGCCCAATGTGGGGCTTGAACTCACAAACTGTGAGACCATGACCTGAGCCAAAGTCGGACCCTTAACCAACTGAGCCACCCAGGCGCCCCTTCAGTGATGTTAATAAGTAGCAGCTTCAGAGTTTAAACCAACACTTGCAAGACTTTAAATGATTTAGTGATTGGTTCAGCACTATGAAAGAAAATATAAACTAAAAGAAAATGTGAGAAAAACTTCAGGTGTCTACAGATATGTTTATACTTCTCTATTCTTTTTCAGTACTACTTCCAGAAAGAACAAAAATAAGACAAAAGGCTAAACTGTAGTGAATGAAAGGCTCTCAGAAGGCTCATTACCTCTTTTCTGATCATGACATCATTTTTGTAATTGCTGTTGTTGGCATATCTCAGTTTCCCTGTGAGGAGTAAAAAACATTCAATGTATAATAAAAACACACAAAAAAGCATCATTAGCTCACCAAGACTATCAGCTGTTGTTTAAAATGTATACTCGCTTTCCCTTCAGTGTCTAACAGATTTACTATTTATACTTTCGGGGTTCCAACACCACCAGTCTTTTCAGTTCATCACTTTAGGCTCTTAGATAGCTTCAAAAATACTGCTGACACTGAATTATAATTCTTGCAAAAGGCAGTCAGGTGTGATAAAAGAACACAAGCAAATCCTATCTGCACGTTAATGTTCTCAGCTGAAAACAGGAATAGTAATTGGTAATTTACTTGCAAACAGGACCTCCAGAGGCTCAAATGAGTTGAAAGCAGCCTGAAAAACTGTAAAATGCTGTTTACATATTTTATGTGATGATGCAACACTCTGATCTACTCGTGATGGAAAAATTGTGATTTTATCATTGAGCGTATTTGGCGTATAAGGCCCTTTGTGTATGTGTGCATCCAAAAGACTAATCAGGGTATATGGTGGGTATGAAGAAAAAAAGGAAATAGGTGATTTTTTAATCTTTAGAATAGAAGGCACACATGTAAAAAGAGTCAAATTAATTGATGCTTCACTGCTTTGGCTCTCTCGGTTCAGTTCATTCTCCATACAGTAGACAAAGTGATATAAAAGATCAGTCTAAACAGGTTACTCTAATACTCTGATACTGACAATAGTTTCTCACTGCCTTCATGATAAAATCCAAATTCTTCAACATGGCAAACTGCTAAACTGTGCCCCTGCCTGCCTTTTAGGCATTCTCCTGCAATAGTCCTTTCTTACATAGCTGGAGTTAATCACACTACTTGGTTTCTGCTTGGAACATCCCATGCTATTTTTGGTTTTCAGCCTCTCTGATGTTAATGCCTGTCCAAATGCCTTCTTGACTTATCCGCATAACCAGCTCCTACACGTTACTAAAGACTAACACTCCCCTTTCATCAAATCATTGTAGGCCGGCAGCTTTCTCTGACCCTCA
The DNA here is from genome assembly GCF_006229205.1 of Suricata suricatta. Classification (NCBI taxonomy): domain Eukaryota; kingdom Metazoa; phylum Chordata; class Mammalia; order Carnivora; family Herpestidae; genus Suricata; species Suricata suricatta. The sequence continues at coordinate 100,191,988 of NC_043707.1, read as the reverse complement.
AGCTAGATTAGGTGCCTTATTTTAGTTCCAGAGTCTGATCTGTTTCTTTCTACCACAGCACCCAAAACGCTGTCTTTTCATTGTCCACAGCTGGAGTTTGTCTGACTCATCTTTGTGCTGCTTAATGGGAGTTTTCTTTCATCTTTGATCCCTTTTCCTTCACCACAGTGGCCCTTCTCCCAAATCCTATCGAACAGCAACGTCCTACTTGGTTCTGCCTCCAATAGTATCCTAAATCCTTCTGTCCACTTTTACTAGCACCCTAGTTCCAACCAACATCCTTTTGTCTGGAACATGTAACTGTCTCCTAATAAGTCTCCTAATAAGTTCCACTCTTGCCCATTCTGCACCCAATAATTAGAATGCTTTTTCAGGAAGCGATCACATCTCTTCTCTCCTTACAACTCTCCAAATGCTGGGGCGTCTGGGTGGCTCAGTCCGTTAAGTGGCTGACTTCCCGCTCAGGTTATGATCTCCGGGTTCACGAGTTTGAGCCCCGCGTCAGGCTCTGTGATGACAGTTCGGAGCCTGGTACCTCCTTCAGAACCTGTTTCCATCTCCCTCTGCCCTTCCCCTGCTCACGCTCTGTCTCTCTCTCTCAAAAATAAATTTAAAACAACAAAACTTTCCAATTGCTTCCTGCTGCATTTAGAACAAAAATCCAAACTTTTTACCAAGGCCTATAAAAACCTACATGTTGTGCTCTTGGCTACTTATCTGACATTGTCTCCTACTATTCTCCCCAGAGCTCACTACTCTTCAGACATACCGGCCACCTGAAACATGCCTAGTTCATTCATGCTCATGCCCTGCAGCCTTAACACTTATTACTCCCTCTGTCCAGAACGTTCTTCTTCCGGAGGTTCACAAGGCCGGCTCTTTCCTGTTAATCAGGGTTCAGTTCAAATAATACCCTTTCAGAGAGCACACGCTAGTGGCTACTCTGCTTAAAAGCAGCCCATCAGCAATTATTCCATCATTTTGTGTTCTGACCACTCTGTCACTATATGACATTTTTAAAATTTATGATCTCTCTCCTAGCACCAGAGTACATGTCCCACGAGAGGAAGTTTATCATTCACACCTACACCCCAGGCTGGCAAAATAGGCACTCAATCAATGTTTGCTGAATGAAGCATTCTAGTCAAAAATGTCACCAAATGGAAGTCCCTACGTATGGAAAGAACCAGTGGAAGGGACACAGGAGTGATCCTTTCAGATCCGAACAGCAGGCATCAATCCCTTCCTCTTCTAGCTCCTCACACGTTCCGGAACCCGGCCTTCCCATTCGCACGACCCCACGGCCAGTCCACGCTCCTGGAGACCAGAGGACGTTCTTACCGTCGGGTCGGAACTCAAACTCCAGGAACTCGTGGCCGAACTTGCCCTTGTGACCCACGTAGTAACGCAGATAAAAGTCACTCTCCATGGCTCACAACGAAGCAACCAAACTTTACCAGCAAACCTCACCGCCGCTGTTTGCGCCCAAGACTGACGTTTACAGGGCGCGCGGAAGTGACGTCAAGGCAACGCCGCCGGCCTTAGCGGAGTGGCACGCTCGCCCCGCCTCCCAGAAGTGGGGGCAAGTGTGGCAGGTTCCTGGGTGGAAACAAGGCTCCTTTCATCTGGAGGCGGGGCCACTGCAGCCCCGCCCCCTCAACCAAAGGCGGGAACAAGGCTCGCTCCCCAGGGTTTTCCTACGCTTGAGGATGGTGGCAGCTCCAGGGCCTCTTGGGTTTCCTCAGCGCGTGTGGTTGGGGACCTTGTTTCGACTTCGGGCTGAGCATCCCCAGTGCCGCGCCCTTCCGGGTTGCGCCGTTCCAGGCTCGACTTACACATAAATCAGACAAGTTGTTCACCGTCTCTGGATCTAGGTCTCGGTAGTAAAACGTGGTAAAATGACCGAACTCCACGGAATTCACACGATGGCACCTGTGTCAAAAGTTGGCTCCCAACTAAATTTTGCTGTTTACGGACCAGTTCGAGAAAACCGTTCCCAGAGACGCTTTTCCAGAATCCACGGTGGAGATTGCCATTTCCCTGGAACTAACTTATATCCCATTTAATATCTTAATACTTTTTATTTCTACCTTTACCTTTCTACCTCACTGGTCTCTAGGGAAGGTGCCGTGAGTAGAACTTTAATTGAATATTTGATCTCCTACTCTTGTTTTCTATACACTTATTACCCAGCAGTAATTCTCAACCCTGGCTGCACAATGGGGTCATTTGGGAACATCTAAAAATACTGATGCCTGAGCCCCACCCCAAAACAGTTAATCAAGGTCTCTCACGGTGGACCTTGGTATATATTTTGTTTTGTTTTGTTTTGTTTTGTTTTTGCAAAGCACCCCAGATAAGCCACGTTTGAGGGCAAATGCCCCAAAGGCCCTTGTCTTTTCAGGCCCGAGTGGTTGATCTCAGTGAAGGCTTTCTGGCTGTGGAAAAATTTCCCTCTTTGAGTAGGCAAAGGACAATCAAAATTCTAATTATTAGAAGCCTGCTTTAGCTCATTTAAGTTCCAGCCAGAGGAGGTAATGAAATCAGTTCTAGAGACAGTGCTGAGAGGGCATCATTCCTGGGGCCTGGCTACTGTGACTGTGTACTATTCTGTATTCGGGTAGGGATCTCTGCGTCTCATTCCCAGTCTTACCATTACTCCTTTTCTAACTGAAAAAAATAATCAGCAGCAGAGTAGAATGTGTGTGATGGGGAAACATCACTGGAGGCTAGTGTTAAAATAATTCTCATATGACTGTGATTCACTGTGACTGAGGTGAACTGATTAACTTTTTGGACCTCAAGTTTATTTTTCAAATGAGCAAAATCATGTTATACATCTGGCAGGACTTTTGTAGGGATCTGAAACAATATTTTTGAAATTGGAAAAATACTTTGCAAACTGTAAATTGCCATAAAACCATAAGGCATTTTCTTAAAAAAAAAAAAAAAAGAAAAGAAAAAACACTGGATACAGGCGGTACCAAGGGAATGTATAAAAAAAGAGAAGGATGGGCTCCGTGCTGACAGCTCAGAGCCTGGAGCCTGCTTCAGATTCTGTGCCTCCCTCTCTGCCCCTCCCCTGCTCACGCTGTCTCTCTCTCTCTCTCACAAATAAACATTAAAAAAATTTTTTAAAAAGGGAATCACCAGGTATTAAGCACCTAATAAATGTGAACCCACTTATAAGTGCTTGTTCTTTGAATCCTCACAACAGTCTTGAGGTGGTAATTGAAATTAAGTATATAGAGATATTGGGTAATTACCATGAGGTTATTTTCCAAGAATTAAATTATAAAAATTATAATGTAACTGCTGAATCTGGGCATCTGCAGATGTGGCAAATAATAAAAGTTTTGAGAAAATTTAAAGGATACTGGACTCAAATCAGGCTGTAAAGTGACCCATGGTAGAGCTGAAAGAATAAGGTCTGTGTATTCGATGTGCCTGAATTCCGATGCGCATTCACTGTGCTATGTGCTAGGAATACAACAGTGAGCAGGACAGACCTTTATAGAGCTGGCAGAGGAGGCAGTTAAAGAGCATACAAGTAATTATTATGTAGAACTAGAGGTTACAAATAGGGGAAACACAGAATACTATGGAAGCACATAGGATGGCTCCTAATCCAGTCTAGGGGCTTGAGGGATATCTTCCTGAAGGAAATGTTCCCCATACAGGGCCCAGAACTGTGTGGTTAGAATACAGAATGAAGTTGTGCATATAGTAATGAGGTTGGAGACAGGGCAGAGGCCAAATGGCTTACAAGCCATATTAAGGCGTGTGGGCTACAGCCCAAAGGTATTGGATTTTAATGCAAGGGAAGCAGATGAAGAGCTTTAAGCAGGAAAGTAGAGAGGGTGGTGGTGATGCAACCTATTCCATTCTAGGAAAAAAAAAATCACTCTGGCTGCAATATTGTAGATTGGAAAATGGAAAGAATTAAAAATATGAAGTTCAGATTAGTTGTTAATCTATGATCATGATCATCCAAGATAATGGTAGCCTGTACTCAGGTAGTGGCAGTCGAGATAATAAAAGTGGATGGATTTGAGACAGAATACCATAACGTGAGGGATGGGCAAAGGAGATTAAGATGTGGTCAAAGAAGTAGGGAAAAACAAGGAATATGGTGTCATGTGAGCCAAAATAAGAGTAATCCAAGAAGGAGCGTCAACAGTGTTAAATACTGCTTCCGGGTCAAGGAAGACAAAGACTGGAAGTATTTATGAGATTATAATCAGGGAGGTCCTGAGTGACCTTGGTAAAAGCAATCTCACCGGCATGGAAGGGGAGGTGGGGGCAGAAGTATTGGCATGCAAATAGGCAAAGTTGTGGTGGAAGCGTGAACACCTAACTCTAGGAGTCCGGTCTAAGAGAATGGAGAAGGATTTGTGGAGGAATGGTCCGAAAAGGAATATCAAGGACAAACAGGGGTTAGCCTGGTGAAGAGGCGGAGAAGGAAAATCAAGACAGAGAATGCCACTTGTCCAGAAGGGCCACGTGTGCTACATGTACTTTGGGGATACAAAATGTAACTGTGTGACTTCAGGCAGTTCCTTCACTTACTTCCTCATCTATAAAATCAGAATGGTAATATTCATAGTGTTTATCTCACAGCACTTTTAAAATCCTTTTTAAACTTATTATTTTTTTTAAAGTAAGTGCCATGCCCAACATGGGGCTTGAACTCATGACCCTGAGATTAAGAGTTGCATGCTCTACCAACTGAGCCAGCCTGGCAGCCCTATATCTCACAGGATTATTGAAGACTAAAATAATTTGTGTAGAATACTGGGTACACATTAGGGACTCAATCAATGATAGTTCACCCCCCCCATTAAAGCATCACAATGAAACAATATTTTCAGATTTTAAAAAATGAATTTAATCTCTCTCTAGAAACAGTGCACTGATTTTACAAATGTTCACATTTGGCTTTTCGTTCACCAAGATGATGTCAGTACAGCTAGTGAGATGCAGCAAACCACCCTTTGCTTCTGGAACAGAAACCAGACTGCAGAGGGCACTGGGTACAGAAGCTGATGAAACCCGGAATGACAAGACAAAAAGAGTGGAAACAGTTAGTGGGGTCCAACATTCTAACATGCCTGTGACATCAAATACGGTCATTCGAGGGTGTGGGGGGGAAGACAAACAAGGAAAATTCATTTGCGTACAATATGATGGAGTCTGCAAACCAGTACTTCACCCCCAAATGAACAGCGGCTGTAGAGAACAAAATGCTATTTTAAAACACATGGTTTGTACAGGTACATTTTCTCTTGTAGTTTTTGTAAAAAAGTATCAAAACCTTCATGTCTTTAAATATATATATACATATACAGGTGGCTTTTTTAAAATTTCTTTTTATAGCACAAAGTGTTTGCAAATGCAGAGGGTTTCTGCTGATTCTTGACTATGCACATGGTGCATAGCCTGAATGAACAGAGGTTCCTGATTTCTTATATGAACTGAAAATTTGAAGCTGTAATTCCTCCACCTCTACGTTCTCAGTATCCTGAAAATCCCCCCATACCCTTAAAAATACAGTGTGAGAAGGCTCCGATACTCTATCTTCATGCATTGATGAGAAAAGAAGTTATTTACTCTGAATGTTTCATTGCTAACTCATTTATATTCTGTGAAAGAATGAGTGTATGGCGGGGGTTGCGGAGAGGAGTGAGGCTCACATTCCTGTGCTCTCTCCCGACTCCCACCAGCGCCTAACATGACAGTGCTCGGGGTTCCCTCTGCAGACTAGCCATCTCCAAAATTTCATTTTCTCACTGTTGAGAAAATCTCAGAGGCTCTTGACAACATGGAATGCTTTCCATTACCCTTATACTCAAAAACAGTCAACCCAAACGTATGAAATGCGTCACTGTTTCCCTTTGGCCACTGGAAAGCTTGAGGATAAAAACTGTCCTGTCCACAAAGTGCTGGCGATGCGTCCTGATGAATTTTCCGTGGTGCACTTGGTGCCTCGTACACAATAAATGACTAAGAAATGCTTGCATAATTGAATCAGAAATTAAACATAAGTATTCTATAAAGTGCTTACATTGTTGAACCTGTCTTTCCATCCAGCCTCATTTCTTGCTAAGTCCCCCTTGAGCCTTTTGCTCATTACAATCAATTACATGCAGCTCCGTAAAGTCCCCATGCTGCTTTATGCCTCTGTGTCTCTTCTGCCCGGAGCAGCCTGGACACCCCTCTTTAGTTTCTAAGACTTAGCGCAGGGTCACTTCTACAATGCCCTTCTTGACCATTCCTCATCTCTTTGAGTAGAAGTGACTTCTCTCTCCTCTGTGCCTTAATAGTACTCCAGAAAGAATCTATTCTCTTTGTTCCCGCATGTCTTACTCTACTGTTACTGTGAGCTCCATAAGGACAGAAAACATTTGATTGACCTCTACATCTGCAGTGCCTGGCACTTAGTTGGTACCTAGCAAATGATTTCGGTGAATGAATATACTGCAATCACGGAGAAACTGGAAGGATCATGCTTATTGCCATAAGCTGAATTCCCATCTCATCTTGAGGTTATAGGTCACCTCAACCTATTTTATAAATGATCATGCTATCAAGAGTAAATAAATAAAACTTTAGTTTTCGGTTTCTGGAAAGCTCTTTCTGCCAGCGTCTTCGTAATTCCACTGGAAAGATAGGCCATAAGAAAGGTAGCAGGTTTGGTATAATATTCAGGCAGTTCAAAGTAGTCTCTTGGAGAAGGAAAAGGAGGAAAAAGCCTGGGACCAGTTTCATTTAAACAGAGAAGAAAATGTCTGGTAAATCTTCTACCTGCCTGGCATTATCTCCAGGCTTCCTTCCAGCTCTAAAGTCCAATGACTCTATGATCTGATGTTGGCTGTAGATAATGTGATAGCACAGAGGCAAAAGGGAACAGAAATGCAAGTACACCTCAAAATGAGGCTCAGAAGCCTCCACGACTAGAGAGGAAGGATGGACGTGACCTCCTCAGATCTCATCTTACTGACTACCGTCCGACACGTGAGAGTATTCCGGAATTTGTCTTCCACAGGTTGCTCCCATGGGCGTCTTTCAAAGTGCAGTTGTAACATATTCAGGAAACATGGATGTCTCTGAGAAAGTTGTGTTTCATCATCAGTTTGAGATCTCAGGCTGAACCATCCTGACTTTGCTCATTATTTTTTTTCTGTGAAGACCAGGATCTGACTGAAACTACGCATTAGTCACTGTTCTCATTTCCCCAGGAAATTCTATTTCTTTGGAGGCAGGTTATCAAAAAAGTTACTTGTTTTGTGTAAATCTCAACTTTTTTTGTCATTTTTATTCAGTCAAAAATAATTTTACTTTTCATTCTTGAAAGAATAGTAAATGATTAAGCTCCATAGGAGTTGGCCACCTGTTCTTAAAATCCTATTTGGTATCGGTCATTCTAGGTCAATTGCCTCTCAATGAATATCACAGGACTGTCAACACAACACGTGAGGAAATTGCTTGTTTATGGAGAGCATAGCGCCGAGGCTCCAGAACACAGTTGTTTTTGTCAGAAGTTAGGAGACCATGAGTGACGTGGAGAAAGGTCCTAGAACAGGGTTACAGAACTCCAGAGTGCCTGCCTGGAAATTTTCAGGGTACCAAGCTGATGAGACATCCAAACTTCACTGAGTTGGGGGCAGCTGGGGGCGGGTGGTGTCAGAATTTGCTTATGTGTCTTGTCCCTGGCTGTGGTGGGAGTGAAGTGGCAGAACAGCAGAGTTACGAAAAGATCAGACCCTGGAAGAGAGAGCTAGTGGGGAAAGATTCTTCTGGGACTATAGGATCATGTTTTCAATGGTAGACCCCAAAAAGAGAAAAGAGCATTTCTCCTGCCTCTCCCAAGGCCCAGGAAAAACAAAGAAAAGTGTCCATGATGAAAAAAAAAATCTATGCATATACCCAGAGTTTTTCCTTTTATTTACAAAGCAGTAAACCAAATCCCTGTTTGAACATATATATCCAGTATACTATAATGTTGTGTATGCCATTTCTCCCTCAGTAGGACTTCAAGCTGGGCCACTTTTTCTGACTTCAGCCAAAAAATGAGTTTCATTGGTATGGACACATGATTGTAGCAAACCTATGTTGTATTCCCCATCTAAAGGAAATGGTAGAGAGTGAAGGAAGGGAGAAAGAGAGATGTAACAAAACCTACTCCCCGTCCTTAATCTCCCCCCCAGCACGTCTCAGAGGCTGAGCATATCTTGGTGCCTGAGCCAGTCTCTACAGTAAGCTTGGGCTGTTCTAGAAATGTCTCCACTTAGCTCTCTACAAGTAAGAAATGGCATCCTAGAGTGCTTCAGAGGAAACATGATGAATTCAACCCAAGTATCCTGAAGGAAAATGCAGTTCTTTGAAACGCTGAGCTTTAAAACAAGGAGTAGCCGAGGTTTAGGCATGTTCTCATGTGAGCTCAAGAGACTTCTGGCTCCATGCAAAGGCTGTGCCCTGGCCTCAGCCACGGAAGAGAAAGCCCAGGTGGGAGGCAGGGCAGCCACAGGTGAACTGCGAGGCCTTTCATGACTGGGTCCTGGGAACTGCCAGAGGTGGAAAGGATCTGTCCCTCCCACCATGTGTTTGCACAAACCATGGCATCCATTTTTGGAGCCAAATTTCCAAAGGCTTCTCCGAAAACTACAGATACCCCTCTGTGGACTGTTTTACAATAGTCCTTATGTACTTGAACAGCAGCCACAGGTGCGCCTCTTCTCGACGGATTTTTCTCTCTCACACACATACACATATAAACGTAAATGCACAGAGTCTGCATGGTGGGCCAATCATACCAAAAATAAATACTCTCATGTCTCTAAATTATTTATAGAACTAATCTTATTTTTGAAATATGTTAATAAATAATCTAAATGGGGGAAGGAGTTGAAGTATTTTCTTTTTTTTTTTTTTTACTTATGTTGATGGATAGCCACAAAGCATAATCATTTTATATACCAAAAAAAAAAAAAATCAACCCCCAAACTCCAAAATCTAACCCCCCCCGCAAACCAAATAACCTCTGTAAATATAGTTTTAAAACGATGAGTAAGCTACTGGACCGTCAGCCCCATTTGGTTATGTACACCGTGTTAGTCACTCAGCAGTAGCCATTCCATGAATGCCTCATGGGTAGTGCAACCAGTTAAAAAGTGTATAAAACATTATACATATAAAAACTCTCACATCCTTTGGATGTTTGCAGTTCATCATAACTTTGTGGTTACCTTTCCGCAACATAAATTAAAAAAAAAATTACACACATACACTCACTCACACAGACCCATATACAGAAACCCCTTTCATCCAGGCATACACCATCCAGAGAGTGTAGTGCATGGGACCAAGTTCCATGAGGCACGAAGGGAGTGGTCCCATCCTCAGGGCAGTCCGTCATCTTCAAGGCTTAATGCCACTCGCTGGGGAGACAGAGCAAAGAAATCACCATTAGACCCACAGGAGCTATTTATTGAGTGCCCACAAGGCACGAGACATTCTATTACTTTATAGGCATTAGCTCACAAAATCTTCACACTAACCCAGGAAAGGGTTTGTCATATCTATTTTATAGATGAGGAAACTGAGACTCGATGAGCTTTAACAACATTTGTCCTGGATCACATAGCAAGTGGGTGAACTAAAATTTGAACCAGGATCTGTGTGAGTCCAGAGTTGTAGCTTTTGCCTCTTTGTGAAGGATCCCTGCAGTGATCTCAACTTTCTCGGTCCTTCCTTATAGGATTTTAGGTTTATTCAACTTCAGGGGCTTAGCTTTGGCAAACGTTTAATCCCAGGCCATTAGCCACTTATCTCTAGCTTGTGAGTCACAAGTAGGAAGGCAATCTGCTGCACCCTCCTAACTGATTACACAGAATCAGAATGTGATACAAATTGATTAAATTCAATCCCTCTTTCCCCCAACCTTACTTTCTAGTCATTAGGTGCCAGACTTACCCTGCCACAAATGGCTGAGTGTTACTGTGCTGTGAACCCACCAGTCCCTGAGCTGGTCTATTCCACTGCAACAGTGGACACTGGACGCAACTTCTTCCCTATACTGACATGAAATCTGTTTCTGATGTTCCCTGTTTCTCTTAGACTCAGAGCGTTCTATACAGATAACCCTTGAAATATGCAGACCGTATTTGAGTTCTCTTCCTTTCCTTCAGAGTGTTTTCTCCTCCGGGCTACACATCGAGCTTTCCCCAGCTGGGCAGGATGTAGACCTTCTTCCCACTCTTCCATTTTCCTGGATACACTCCTTTGGGCAGACCCCAGTGTTCTGAGATCTTTCTCAAAGCTAAGTGAATCTGGGCTAACCACTCCACCTCTCTGAGCCTTGGTTTTATCATCTGTCAGATGGAAATAACAGGACCTACCACACAGAGTTGTTGAGAAACCAAATGAGGTAACGTCTATAGAGTACTTAATACAGTGACACACCTGAGATCCAGAGTATTCTAGATAAACCTGGCGAGCATATTAACACAGAACCAGACTAGCGCTTCCCATCTCTAGACAGCCTACAGACAATAAAAAGTGACCCCAATGCCTTTCAGATCATCTTTGGGTTATGTGTGGTTTTGCAAGAATACCATGGCCTTGCTCGGCTAGCACTGACACTTGAGACTCTCTTCTTCCAGTCCAGTTACCCCCCACTCTCTTCACGACAGATCTCTAGGCCAAAGGTAGGTCCCAGAAGTGATGGTGGCACGAGACAGGGACGGGGGGAGAACAGGTTGTTGAGGATACCGAACAAGCTTCCAGGCTCTTTGCCCCATGATGCAAGTGGAAAGAGCACAGACTTTTGTGTCCATACAGACTGGAATTTTTATCCTGGTTCTGCTGCTTCTTAGTTGTGACCCTAGGCCAGTTATTCAAATTCTCCGAGTCTCAGTTTCCTCACCTGCAAAATGCAGCTAAGCATATCAACTTTATAAAGTTACTGTGAAGACTACACAAGGAAATGTACGTAAAACACAGAGTAGTATCTGACACGCGGAAGGTTCTCACTAACTGTTGATTTCCTCCCTCTCCTATTTCTCTGCAGCTGGCAAGAGCTTATTCCTCAGGCCCTCGATGCATCAGGAAGAGCTCCTCCAGAGTGGTTAATTTGCTCGTCAGGGCACAATGCCACTCTACACGTGTAGAGTGCTTTACAACTCGCAAAGCTCTCTCACGTGAGCTGTCTCGCCTGAACGCTATGAATTTAGGAGACAGACAGAATGGGGTTATCATTCCCATTTTACAAATAGAAGTGAGCAGAGAGAAGTGACTGAGACCACAGGGCTACAGAGCAGTGACACGGGGAGCCATCACCTCAGGCTAAGCTCAACGCTTCACCCACTGTGTCCCCACCCCCGCCCGCCTTTAAAACTTGGCCAAACACCTGTTTGGGTGATTGGCTGAAGTGAAGGCTCAAGGCCATGCTGACCCTCCTCACTTGCTCAGCTTCATGTCCCATGTCTCCCTTCCCATGTACACTCCCATGAATAGTGGACAATGCACGCTGCCCTGCCCCATAATCGATGACTTCTTCCACACACCCTTTCCTTGGTCAGCAACGAACTCATCTTTCCTCTTTGCCCCGATACCCAGCTTACATTTTGCAGCCCTCCAGGACCAGAAAGCCGCCTGGGATTGGCTGCGCCTGCCTAGCCTCACGCCCTCACTCACCAGCCCCTCAGACTCAAAGTGGCACTGCCCTACCTTGCACTTGACGGCAGGCAGCTCGGAAAGAGGGTTCTTCGGGAGTTGGTGCAGCTGTGACCTTGGTTCCCCCGGCAAGACAAAAAGCTCCTTGAGGGCAGGGGCTGGGTCTTCCAGTTCTCTGGTCTCCCCAAGACAGGGCTCTGCCCACAGTGGGTGATCAAAGCTGCTGATCGCCTGACAGGGGGATGGACTGGATGACCTATGAGGTCACACTCAGCCCCCTGACTCTGCTATACAACCATGACATCTGCTCCAGACACTCTGCAGTCCTTGCTCCCCCAACAAGCCGCGCCCTATTGTACCCTGCAGCCTTTGCACAGGCTTCTTTCTGGAATGCCATTTTCCTCCTCCTCTCTCTGGAAAATTGGCTCTTAACCTTTCAAGGACACAGTTCATCTGTCACGGCCTCTGTGTGGCATTCCCTGCCTGATCTCCCAAACTGAATTAACAGTTCCCCTGTTGGTGTTTCCATGGCATTTGTTCTGCAAACATGTACTTGGGAGCCACCTAATGCTGTGCTAGGTCCTAGGGAAACAGACTAATCAGACAATCTGCCCTCAAGGAGTTCACGGTCCAGTGGGGAGACCAATGAGCAAAAAGACAAGTTGACTACAGCGTGACAGGTGCTGTGATGGACAGAGGCTGTGGGAGAACAAAGAAACGAGGGAAAGCTTCCTGGAAGAGACACTCCTGAGCTCCACCACGGCACGACACACACACAGCTGTACAATAGTAAGTGACTCTCTCTCACCCCCCACCAGCTCCTTGGAAGCGGTATATTCCTCTCTTGTGAACAGTCACATCCAGTGTGGTGTTTGGCTCAGGGCCAGCATACAGTGTTTGTTGAAATGAATATATTTGAATTGCATGGCCACAGTTACCCTTCCAGACCAAAGGTTCTGAAAACTTACTCAGCAGAAAGAAGACATTTGGCTTCTTTACCCTAAGGAAGAGCCTCTAGCTACAACGTGTTCCTTATACTTCTACCCCAACCACCTGCCCCAGCATCTCTGTGTCCCCAGGGCCTAAAATAGTGCCTGGCACATGGTAGGTTCTTGATATAGTTGGAAGGAAGGAAGGAAGGAAGGAAGGAAGGAAGGAAGGAAGGAAAAGGAAAGGAAGTAAAGGAAGGAAGGAAGGGAGGAAAGAAGGAAGGAAGGAAAAGGAAAGGAAGAAAGGAAGAAAGGCAGGGAGGGAGGGTGAGAAAGGGAGGAAGGGAGGAAGGAAGAAAGAAGGGAGGGAGGGAGGGAGAGCGGGAAGGACGTGAGGAAGGAAAGGATTCTCCGGCAGCGGATACTCACTGCAGGATAGACGTGGCCGATCTGAGCAGTCCTCCCTATGTGAAGCTCATCTTCATCTTCTTCTTCTGTTGTTTTCCTGTACACCGGGTTGTCAAAATTCATGCTTTTGGTGTTCTTCCGCTTCCAGTTTCTCCAGATCAGGTAGCCGCTCATGCACAGCAGGGCTATTACCGCTGGAGGAAGGGACACATTGCACTGAACTTGCCGCAGGCTCTAGCCCACCGCTCAGACGCCAGTGCGCTTCTCACCACCTCTCTAACTCTCCTGCCCCTTGCTCCTCAGGCCGTTGTGCTGTGTTCTTTTTCTCCTGCTTGGAAGCCCTTCTCCTCTCTCTTCCTTTATTAACTACTTATCCCTCAAGATCCAACTCAAATGAAGTCTTCTCAACTTCTCAAGGAAGAGTTGGTTGCTCCCTCATGTGTGTTCCTAGCCCACAGTACTGTACTTCATATATGTGTACCCCAACTAGACAGAGCTCTTTGTGGGCGGGGACTGTGTCTTCTTTATCTCTCTACTGCCGGTGCCTTGCTCAGTAACATGTACTGAGTGGATGAGTGAATTTCTCCACCACATCTCTATCCTAATGCTGCTACTTCCTTGGATTTCTCTGAGAAAAGCATTCTCTCCTCCAGTGGAGGGTGGATGGTGGGGTGGGGTGTTTCTTTCCAAAGCTGGGGTTCTGCAAGAAGAGAAGCACCTCTAGAAAGGGACACAGCAGGGAAACAGGCTCTGAGTTGGAATAGATGAATATATTCATGAGTAAAGGAGAAAGTTCTCAGACAGAGCTGGGCAAAACTGGGGTAAGCAGCTTCATAAGGTAGTGGGCGATCGCTGCAAGCATTCAAGTGGAGGCTGGTGACAGCTTTCCTGGACTCTAGAGAGGGGGTTTTCCTTTGGTCAGACCGTAGTAATCAAGACCCATCACAGACAGGGACAAGGCAAGGCTGCCCGTTACTGTTGCTACTATTTATTGTTCCAGATACCTAGCTATGCAGTAAGAACAGATAAAGAATTGAAGGGCACACGTGGGGAAGAGGGGAATACCTAACTGTGTTTATTATCAGTTTTGTATGTTTAGAAAATCTTAAAAGCAGATGAAAAAGTATTAGAACTAATTTTAGTTCATCAAGAATTCAGAGAAAGGGTGCTGGGGCGGCTCAGTCAGTTAAGTGTCCAGCTCTTGGTTTTGGCTCATGGGATCAAACCCTGTGCTTGGGATTCATTCTCTCTCTCTCTCTCTCTCTCTCTCTCTCTCTCTCTCTCCATCTCCCTCACTCATGCTCTCCCTCTCTCAAAATGAATACACACTTTTTAAAAAAATTAACAAAAAGTCAACAGCTTTCTTATTAATTAGCAATCACCAATTAGCAAATGGAGTGGAATAAGAACAGAAGACATTCATCATAGCCCAACAAAAACTATAAAATACCTTGAATAACCTAATAAGAAATGTGCAACTCCTATATGATCCATAAAATTTTATAGAAGGACATGAAAGACTCAAATAAATAGGGAGATGTGTTATGTTCCTGGATGGGAAGCTTCAATATTGTAAAAACATGAATTCTTCCCATATCAACTTATATATCCAAAGCATAAGATTCCATAATAATTTTTATAAAGATGATTCTAAAGTTTATTCTAGAAGAGAAGTTGGAAAAAACAGCTAAGAAAATATTGCAAGAATAATAATGCCCTATTAGATATTAATGCCTAGTACAAAATTGTTCTTCTCGTTTGTAGGAACAACAGATTATTGGTGAAAGAGAATAAACAGGCTAGCAGCAGATCAAAGTCTGGAGAGCCATGTCGTTTACTATAAAGATGACAATTCAAGTCAGAAGGATGAATTATTCAGTAATGGTCTTGGGAAAACTAAACAGGCCTGTAGAAAAAATAATAGTTCAGTCCCTACCTCATACTCTATATAATAAATTCAAAATAGATTCCTATTTAAATATAAAACAATATTTAGTAGAAGAATATATGGGGAGATATTTTAATAATTTATAGTGAGGTAGGCTTTCCTGTGTAAAACACAAAACTTAGAAGTCATAACACAAAAGGTGAATAGATCTGATACTTTAAAATTTTGAATATATGCATGGCAAAAGATACCATAAACACATTTACAAATCAAGAGACTGTATGGGAGAAAATATTTGTTATGTATGTTACAAAGATTTAATATTCATTATGTATAAGTATTTCTACAAGTAAGTAAGAATAAGATCAAGAACCAATAGAAAAACAAGATTGTTAATAAGCAGTTCATTAAGGATGAAACACAGGGGCGCCTGGGTGGCTCAGTCGGTTAAGTATCTGACTTTGGCTCAGGTCATGAGCTCATAGTCCGTGGGTTCCAGCCCTGTGTCGGGCTCTGTGCTGACAGCTCAGAGACTGGAGCCTGTCTTTGGATTCTGTGTCTCCCTCTCTCTCTGACCCTCCCCTGCTCACGCTGTCTTTCTCTCTCTCTCTCTCAAAAATAAATAAAACATTAAAAAAATTTTTTTAAAGGACTGAAAGCTCTTCAAGTCTTTTATCTTTTTCTTGCCTGGTTCCTTGGCACTTGGTGCAGTCCCTTGCATGGGGTAGAAGTTTGCAAAACATTCACTCACTAGCTCACCATCATGCTTGGGACTCCTGGGATAAATGGGTAAAGTCCCTGTCGTTGAGGGCCTCATGGGCAAGCCAGGGAGATCAACTGATAGATTGGGCAGCTGCAAATCAAAGATCCCTCCAAGAGACGAGACTGGTATAAGACACGGGATATTCAGGATATTATGTGAACAATGGGATGGGAGAGAATAAATGGTTCTCTGTGAGGTTTCACCAGATGTTACAGTTTGGCCATATTGAACTTCTAGTTCCACCCACTTTCTCCCCTCTCGCCATGCTATTTCCCATTGCTGGCTTTAGTTCATGCTGTTTTCACTGCCTGGGTTGCTCTGGATTCTTCTTCATTTGGCTGACTCAGCTCACATTATTGTTTCCACTAGGAAACCTTCCCTATCCTCTTCCCTTCTCTCCCAATTCCAAGTTAAGTACTTCTTCAGCACGTCCTCTAGATCACATATGGCTTCATTTTAGGACTTCCCCTCTCATAATCAAATTGTCTGTTATCTGGCTCTCTGACAAGACTAAGCCATCGGAGGACAGGAACCATGTCCTAGTCATTTTTAATCACCTTCCCTCCTCTTAACACAGAGTCTGGTATATTGCAGCTGCTTGATAAATGTTCATTGAAAACCAAACAGAAAGAAAGCAAAAGCATGATCTACTCAAGGAATGGCAGCAGCTCTCCTCATTAATTCCACAAATGTTTTATTTCCTACCATGTGCCAGCCACTGCTAGGAGCTGGGGAGAGTGGCCAGCGAGCACTGTCCCCAGGGAGCCTACAGTGTGCCTTCACATGGCTGGCACGCAGAGTGTGAGTGGTGGGGAGCAGGGATGCGCTGGGACGGGCCGCCTGGGGCCAGGTCCCGAAGGACTGGAGTGTGGGTGGGGAGGTTGCCGGGTCAGAAAAAGTGAATGGGACAGGTCCGTGTGCCAAGTGCTCTGCCTTTCTAGTGCTTTTCCCCAGACCCCGAGCACCAGTTCTCTCTTCTCCACAGTGACTCGGGGCCACACTCACCCATGGGCACGATGATCCCAATGATGGCAGCAGTGACTGTGGAGCCCATCTTGCCACCTTCATTCCCATCTGCAAAACACAGATGTGCAGAACGATGCTTCGTCACCATGAGCCCAGGTCCTTGCTCGCCTCAAGCCATAAGAACTACTCAACTGCTTCCTGCCCTCTTTCCAAAATGATGACCCTGGCTAAGCCTAACAACGCAGTCTTTCCAGATCCTATCAACCCTCCCTTGAGGGGAGCAGGGCAGGGGTTATCTCCCTTTCACACAGGGGGACACCTGGTCTTACTGGGGTTCTGGGGACTCTCAGAGAAGCTGCCCAAACCTAGGACTTGTGCCCCAAGTCCCTTACCCTTCCCACAGTGTCACAGTGGTAGGAAGTGGGGGGCGGTGCTTGGCGGAGTGAGCACTTAGGTCTCATGTTGCTGATGGGCGGGGGCCACTGCCCTTGCCAGCCAGTATCTATTACTTGGTCTCTGTTGTTTCGGTGGTCTGTCTGTCCATCTGCATCACCAGCTTATTTTCAATTAGTAATTAAAATGAGATGCAACAGAACATAGTGGGATCAACAGCACAGGCTCCTGGGTTTGGGCGGGGTACCTACTTATTCGGGCAAGTTTCCCACCTCCTAGGGACACTGCGACGGTCAAGGGAGAGGATTCCTTACTTAGTACAGTGCCTGGCACAGCCTTGCCTGGTTCAAGGAGGGTGGGGGGCAGCGTGGGGGGTGTTTTGAGGCCTAAATAAAGTATATAAAAGCACTTTCTAAACTGAAAAGGGCTCGGAAGGTGTACTGTGTTTTTAAAGTATGCTGTGCCATCTTTTCCACTCTTCAAACTGTCTTTGTGGGAACATCTCTATAGCACTCTTTAGTTTATGAAGCAATTTTTTTGGATCCACTCTGAAGTGTGAAGAGGGGCTTCACCAGCTACATTTGCTCCAAGAGGGCAGACGATTGCCCTGGCCATGGCCCGGATGCCACCCTTGCAGTATGCCTGCTCCTCCAAGTTACTCTAAGGGAGCCTAAGTATTATGAGGAGAAGAAAGGGGGGTAGCACCGCTCGGAAATGCTGCCACTCCCAACCCCACCCCCGGTGCGCACGAGGAAGCGCTGGACCGCCACAGCCAAGCCCAGAGCGGCAGGGAGCCAGTGGGGAGGCTGCCTGCTCCGTGGCTGTGCCCCGGGTGACAGGAACTGGGATTCATACGGGTGCCACCTGCCGCTCAAGGTGAGAGTGCTCTGCTCTGGAAACCCAGCTTCTGTCAGCAAGCTGGATCTGATGAGAAAGGTGCCACCGAGCTGCCTGGCATCCGGGCCATGTACGGGATAAAAATGTAAAAGATGGTTTATCTTCTCAAATGAACTCCCCCTGGCAGGTGACTCAATTAAAAAGGTATTTGGGGGCTAATGAGACAGACATTTCTAGCAGTGACACTTACTGCTCCCAATGATTTTGTAAGTGCTGAGTTTAATTATTTTCATGCCAGGGTTTGGAAAAAGGTGCAAGCAGACCATAATTATGGATACTACTATCTGGGGAACCTGCCATGGGAGCTAAGTACCGGGACCAGAGCTTCTCAGGTTTCCAAATCTAGGGACACTCCCTCATACACATCAGTAATGCATGAAACACACACCCAGGGACAGAGTATTTTTGTTTATACCAACTGCCTCCTTTGTCTGTCCTGGTGATCTTGCGAAGCATGTAGGGGAAGGGTAATTATTATTCCCACTCTGTAGGTGAGGAAACTGAGGCTCAGAGGTAGGTCCTGCAAGACCCTCTACAAGGTTAGTGGCAGCTAAGACTTTTAAGTGTAGGTGGGCACCTCCACCTGTTTCCTCAGCAAGGTCCAATACTCTGAAATGATCTCTTCTTCCCTCGTATCCCCCCATGTCATGAAAGAACACAGAACATCTTTACTTACAGTGCTGGGAGTGGTTGCTGGTCGCAGGGCTTGGAGTAGATGGGCCGATGCTGGGAGCCCTGGGGACACTAACTGAGCTGGGGACCACAGCTGCCAGGCTTGGTGTCTCTGTGCTGTGGTTCTGGTAGGTGAGGCTGTGGACGCTGGTCCCAGAGGCTCTTGCGGGGTCAGCTAGTGTCCTCGTTGTGGTAGGAGCTAACGTCGTAGTTGAGGTAGATTGAGGGGCTGGGGGTGGGGGAGGAATTTCATGGAGGTCACTTGGACAGAGAGTTTCATTGCTTTATGCTTAACTTTTTGCCTCTATGAATTATGCTTAGGAACTCATCCTCATGACTCAGCTCAAATGCCACTTCTGGGAAGGCTTCCCTAAACCTGAATGGGCTATGACCTTTGTAGCTGAACCCCAAGATCTTTGTGTTTATACTGCACACTGATTTAATTAAGGCAAGTCATTAAAACAAGACTATAGAATTAGGTGTGGGCATGACCACTTTAAAGACTGGGAGTAGGGGAAATCATACAAATCTAGAAGGATTTTACATGCATATTATTACACTGCCAGGTTCAAATTCTCACTCCCCTTAAACAACTGAACATGGAATCCCAAATGATGCAGCAGATTTATGTTCAAACAAAAGGCCTTGGCTCTATATCAAGACTGGACGATGAATATAAACTCGTGTGGTCGAAGTATTGACTATTAGTCCCAATCATAACACAAAAGGGCTTCTTTTTGTGTTAAGTTCTAGGTGAGGAAGAGGCAAGCTCATAGTCACCTGCATATAAACAGTAACTGAAGCCACAGGGATCAAGGGTTCCTAATTTCAGGTCTTCAAGGGGTTCCAGAAACCCCCTGCAACTGAGTTTAAAATGTTGTATGGATACATGCATTTTTCTTGGAAGTAAGAGGAGAAAGCCTTGGAAGGACCTTGGGGAAAACCAGCACTCAAGGAAGGTAAGGAAGAGGAGCCTGCAAAGGCAATAAGCATTCAGAAAAGACAGGAAAACCAGAAGCATACGTCATCCTGGAAGCCCATGGAGGGTTTTGGCAGGAGGGGGTCTCACACTGCCAGGGGCCAGCCTTCCTGGTAGGTCTGCTTACCTCGGTAGCACCTCTTCATGTCTGGGCCCAGCCACATTGTGTCAGGACAGGCACACGTGTACTTGGGAGAGGGGCCGGAGATCTGAGGAGCGGGAAGGCACAGGTACTCACAGCCCCCATTGGGCTGGGCACTCAGCTCGCAGGCATCGGCAGCTGATGGCACAGAGACAAGAGAGAGTTGGAGCCAAGACAAGACCTCCCAGGTCCTCCCTTCTCCCGAGGTTGAGCCCCTTCCCACTTAGCTTGCTCAAAAAGTTTTCTCTGCTTTTATTGGGCACCTTCCAGCACTACGTCTGATGTTTTACCCTCACACTTTTATTCAATCCTGAAGACAACTCAGAGAGGTGGGTGTATGCCCCAGACTGACAGAGAAAAGACACCAAGGTTCAAAGAGAACAAACTCATCAAAGTTATAACTCTAGGGATTTTAGAGACAGGATTTAAACTGAGGTATGTCAGGGCACCTGGGTGGTTCAGTCGGTCAAGCATCTGACTTCGGCTCAGGTCATGATCTCGAGGTTTGTGGCTCTGTGCTGATAGCTCAGAGCCTGGAACCTGCTTCAAGTTCTGTGTCTCCCACTCTCTCCCTGCCCCTTACCTGCTCACACTCTCTGTCTCTCTCTCTCTCAAAAATGAATAAACATTTAAAAAATTAAAAAACAAATAAACTGAGGTCTGTTGAATTCCAAAGCCTGTGTTTCCCCCCTCTACCACATGCCATGACTATTTCTTTTTTTTTCTTTTTAAATGTTTTATTTATTTATTTTTGAGAGAGAGAGTGCATACAAGTGGGGGAGGGGCAGAGAGTGAGGGAAACACAGAATCCAAAGCAGGCTCCAGACTCCGAGCTGTCAGCAGAGAGCCAGATGCGGGGCTCGAACTCACTAACCATGAGGTCATGCCTTGAATCGAAGTCAGATGCTTAACATGACTGAACCACCCAGGCGCCCCTATGTCTATTTCTTATTTAAATTTCTGGATCTAGAGTCAGGCACCAAGCTTATCTCCTTTCCCCGCTGTGCTTTCCCACTGTCACCCTGGCAGCCACACCTTGGTTACGGTTAGACTTGGTACTATATCCTAGTGATAGAGGACGGGACAATCTGGTAGCAGGATTCCTGGCTTCTATTCCCAACCAACAGGCTGAACTGCTATGGCTCTAGGGTATGTTAGCTTACACTACTGCGAAATGGGTACACATACTAAACAAGAGGCAATGTGTTCCTTTATGGTAGAAGGAGCTTTTGGAATCAGACCTGAGTCTGGGTTTCAGTTGTGCCACCTGCTAACATTATTTTACCTCTCTGAGTCACAGTTTCCTCTGTTGTAGGCAAAAGCAGGGCTTTATATATTTTTTTTTATGCCCAGCCTTATTTCACCAAGAGCTGAAGGAAATGAGAGAAAATATGTAACAGTGAAGCACGTTACCAATGAGAGGGACTGTTGCTATACCTTCTGGGGGTGCTAAGACATTACATTACATTACACGAAGGTGAATGCAGCCTGCCTAGTGGAGGGAGAGGACATGGGCAGGGGGTCGGGACCAGGGAAGGCTCACCTCTTGGCTGCTTCAGCTCATGGAAGATGACAATGTCATGTGGGTTATTGAGGTTCTCAGCCAGGATGGAGATTTCCAGGCCATTGAGCCGATTTGCACTGAAAATGGCCTCATTCTCCAGGTCCGTCCAGAACACCTTGTCCTATGGGGTACAGATGCAGAGGATGCGGGGCTAGGCCTAAGCACATGACCTGTCTGAGGGCTTGGCCCCAAACCATATCACAAGAACTGCCCTGACACCTCCCCTGAGCTCCCCTGCCCACAGATTCACAGGGGGACTCTCAGCCTCCAATCTGTGGCATACACTCTGGCTCCCCTCTGTCACAGGGCACTATTTGTTGGTTCTGTGCTTTGGCCTGAAGACTGCTCATTGATGCTGAGCTAGCCCTGCTTCCCAGAGTCCAACAGAAACCCAAGGTTGGGTCTTTTTAGCTGTTACCATTATTGGGGCCTGGGACCAAGGTTGGAGGGGATGTATGAACTACTGAGGACTCTTCCCTGCTAGGCCGTCTTACAGCGTCTGGGGAGACACATGTATGCATCCAATGCTTAGTCCATATAAGCCTGCAGGTGCATCTGTAGGCAAATCCCCAGCCACAGGTACAACCATGCAGCCTCGTGCACAGATCTGGACACACACCCATACATTCATCTACACACACAAAGGCACCCTTGCACCTATATAAACACTTAACTAAACACTGGTAGACATACATGTTCACAAGCACGATCACATAGAGAAATGCACAATTTTAAATGGACGCATTATGTATACATATGCACATACGCTTTACACGTACATGTCACGTATATACACAAGCACATACATGTGTCTGAACACACCTGTCTTTTGAAGCAGGGGCTGGACTTGGAGGTGGGGCTTTACCCACTATTTCAGAGCAGTTCTGAGTGATGTCACTCCAAGCAAAAATTGCCAACGCCCACCACAGACCACTGTCCCCTTGCTTTCCCTCCTCTTGGTGGCAGAGTTAATTTAGGGAAGAGATAGATGCGCGAGAACTTGGTTGGTTCTGGCTTCCTCATTCCCCAAGGAGAAAGGTTGTCGAGGTCAGAACACAGGTGCAGGAGGGCCTTGACTCTTCACCCTCTGGGGAGCTTTGTGAGGACTGAGATGGCGTCTGACTCACTTCTATGACCCCAGGGTCCAGCCAAGGTCAGTGAAAGTGTACTGAATTGAATAGCATCTCTTAGGCTATTTCCAAAGGTAGGTTTTAGGGAAATGTATATTCCTTCTTCCTCTCCTTATTTACTGGGTACTTCTGTATATGGGGGTTACAGGGCCAGGCACTGAAGGTGGAGAGAGAAAGCTCACATGGGCTAGCAACTTACCCATGAGAAGGGCTCTGAAGGGGGTCTTGGGAAGGGAGCACAGGACAAGAGGCTGCGAGGCCTTTGTCTGCGGGAAGCTCACACACTGTGTAAACAGAAGTCATTCTGCTCCCCTATCCCTTTGTCTCCATTTAGGCAAGTCTCAGAGAGCCGATCTATTTTAGTAAGCCTTTCCTAGGCGTCAGTTTCCTGATAGGGTCCTGTCTCTTCTCACGGGGCTCACCTCAAACACAGCTATCCCAAAAGGGTGGCTCAGGAAGTCAGGGGAGGAGATCAGCATCTTTCTGTTGCCTCCGCTCAGGTCAATGCTGGAGAGCTGGTGCAGCTTGGAGTCTACCCAGTACAAGCGCTGGTTCAGCAAATCTTGGGGAGGAGAAAGGGGACAGAGGATCGGGTCTTGAGTTTGGGACCCCAACCAGGATCTCTGCTTGTCTGTCCCCTCTTCCCTACCCATATTTCTGGGCCTGGCCTCAGACGGAAGCCAGCCTGGGGTGACTGTCAGGAAATACAGGCATTGGCCCTATCGGCAGGTACAGAAACAAGCCCCCCAGATGGTGGTCAGGATCAGGGGGAAGGACAGGCCCCCAATCCAGGGAAGGCAGAGCTCACCCAGGGTAATTCCATTGGGCCACTCAATGTTGTCTGATACCAGCGTTTGCCGGTCCACACCATTGAGCCCAGACTTCTCGATCTTGGCCTGGTACCCCCAGTCAGACCAATACATGAACCTGAAAGAGAGAAGAACTCAATTGTGCTTGTTGTCAGGGGATAGGATTAGGGCTGTCTGTGTCACGGCACTCAATGGTCCACTGAATGTTGAAGATGATGCTTGGTGGGAACTGGGAAGGGCTCTGAAATCCACTGGAACCATCGAATCTAAGAGTTAGGTGCATTAGCTTCCCCTCATCTGAGAGCCTGGGGAAGCCTGTATTCCCTGAGAGCTCATCTGGCCTCGGTTGAACTCCTGTGAACCCCTTTCTCCCACTTCTGGTAGCTCTAACCAGAGTCCTAGAGGCCAAAGCAAAAAAGGCCCTTGCCAACCCTCTCTTACTTTCCTGGTGTGCAAAGGAGAAAGTGGACAGCCTACCCAGGGTCACACAGCTAGAACTCTGTGTAGGGTTTCTCTCTCTTCTTTCTTGAACATTTATGGAGGACCTACTTTGTGCTATTTATGGAGTGCCTACTGTGTGGCAGGCACTGAGCTGAGTGGTTTCACCTCATGCACTTACAAATGCAGTCATCACTGCCCCTCTAATCCAGTCCCTACACAGCAGGCAGATGAGCCTTCAAAAATGGAAACAAGTTGTCACTCTCCAGTTTTCAAATTTTACGGCAGCTTCTCCTATGGCTCTTAAAATAAAACCTCAAATCCTCACCGCAGCTGACAGAGCTCTGCATGATCAGGCCCCTGCCTACCTCTTTGACTGTCTCTCCTGCCACCATCCCCACCCTTCCAAACCCCACACCTGCCCCACGGGGCTCCTTAGTTTCTCCAGGCACCAAGCCTTTGTCGGATAGGCCATCCCAGAGCCTCGGGCCTCCTTTTCTCTTCCCCCAGTTACTTCTCAGTTTAAACATCTCTTCAGTACAGAACCTTTCTCTGTGAGTAAGCTCGCCCTGTTATTATCTCTCAAACCACGGGGTCCTTCCTTCCTAGCAATCACCCAATCAGATTATTGATGTATGCATTTGGGTAGTTTGGTGCGTTTCACTGTTTTCCCCACTAGTCTGTAAGCTCTGCTGAGGGTAGGCTCGTCTGTCTTGTGCCTCATTGCGTACCTAGCAGGTACCTCATGCGTGACATAGAACAAGTGATTTAATATTTGTTGAATAAAGTAATGTTTTAATTATTAGTCCCATTTCATAGATGAGTAAATTGTGGCTCAGAGGTACTGACTTCCCTAGGATCACACTGTTCATAAGTAGTGGAGCCAGCCTTCACATTTATTTTTTTATTTTATTTTATTTTTTAATTTTTTATGTCTTTATTTTATTTTGAGAGACAGAGACAGAGCATGAACAGGGGAGGGGCAGAAAGAGAGGGAGACACAGGATCAGAAGCAGGCTCCAGGCTCTGAGCTGTCAGCAGAGCCCAATGTGGGGCTTGAACCCACAGACTGTGAGATCATGACCAGAGCCGAAGTTGGATGCTTAACGACTGATCCACCCAGGCGCCCCTACAGCCTTCATATTTAAATACAACCTCAAGTGGAACTCGAAAGCCTGTGTACTTATTTCTCTCCAAAACTGCCTTTTCTGAAACTGGGTGTCAAGCCAAGGCTGACTCAAGGCTGGGGGGGTAGGGGTGGAGCGCTAGTGCTTGCCCTGGATATTTTCTGTTAGCCAGTCTGGATTCACTCTACTCATCCCTGTTCTGCTCTGTACACCAAAAAAAAGACCCATGTGCGAACCACATCAATGGGCTTGGACTCCTCTCTACAAATTTGCCTCTGGCTGGCTACTGCTCTGAAGGTGACCCTCTTCCCTTCCCAGCCCAGGTACTCCTCCCTGCTCCTGCCCCTCGGGCCTAGGGCCACTACCAGCGCATTGTTAGGAACAGTGCATTAGACCTCACCCACTCCTCTGGAAAACAATTCCCTTGTTAAGCCCCCCTCAAATGATCTTAATTTGAGTGTGTGATGGGTTCCCTGCTGGGACCCTCACAGATCCATAATGGACTGGAGAGGAGGTGGGTGTAACTATGTGTGGGGGAGCACACATGGAGCAGGGCTGAGTGGGGGGTACATGAGACATCTGAGCATCTGGAGAGTGCCTGGTCCTGTGCGGGGTGCACCTATGCATGTTCACTAAAAGGCAGCTGTCAAGTCACTGCCCGGGGCCTCACACTTTCTCTCTGGTCCCTTGCTGTCCTCACTGGAAGAAGAGGGTCTTCTTATCCCCATTCAACAACTAAGGAAACAGTATTAGGAAGAAGCCAGTGAGCCTGGTAAACTTAATATGACACAGCTGCTGAAAACCATGGCTTCTCAGGACATCCCCACTGAGGAAGGGAGGCAGGGGGCTTGCTCTGTTCAGAATCTCTACCTCCAAAATGGAGGTGTGGCCGGAGCAGGGCAGCCTGGGTGGTGAGGGGCCCAGAGACGGTGGGCACAGGAGCGGGCAGCCTGGAGCAGAGCAGACCCAGTGATCCTGGTCTCCTACCCTGCTGGCTGCTATGCAGGGCAGGGAGTAGACATGTCTGATGTAACTTCAGAGGCCAATGGAGAAAGTCAAAGTTAGGCAGGTTTGGGAAAACACTCTAATGGGCAGAGCTGCCTTGAAATGAAACAGCCCCAGTGGGAAATCCTGTGTCTGGGAGTGTGGGAGGGCCACCAGATGCCCACCGGTGGCATGCAGCAGCCCGAGGAAAGGCTTCCAGCCCCAGGAGCTTCCACTAGGTCATCTCTAAGGCCTGACTCTGCTCTGAGATGCTGTAAGTCTATGAGATGATGAGTGAGCAGTGGAGTCCAGGCGAAACCTGGTGACCAAAGCTCAAAGAACCCTTGGTCAGGGGTTAAGAGTCTGAAGGTCCACATGGACTCTCTTCCCTTGGGCTCCCTGGGTGGCTCAGGGCCATCCAACGTCTTCAAGAGAGCTCTTGTGACAGACACATGAGGACTGAGTACCACTGATAGGGGAATGGGAAGTCTGGGGAGTGGGGGGACACTCACCCTCTCAGGGGGTCGACTGCGATGGCCCGGGGTTCACTGAGGTCGCGGCTGAAGAGAGTGCATCGGCGGCCTCCGTCAATTGTGGCCACTGAGATGGTCTTGTTGCCCGAGTCGGTCCAGTAGATGTGCTTGTGGACCCAGTCCACCGCCAGGCCCTCTGGAGAGTGCAGCTGCTTGTCAATGAGGACCTCCTGCTCTGCCAGGTCGCTGGCCTTGTCCATGTAGGCGCTAGGAACAACCAGAGCTGGCTGTGGGGCAGGTGCTCCAGCCACATGTCCATCTGGGGCTGCCTGGGTGCCCTCGCCCTCTCTCAACTCCCGTAGGCCATGACAGTGGATTTTAGAAGGACTTGACTACTTCCTATTCAACACATTTTCTGGGCCACCAAGGCAGGCATACAGGCTTGAGTCAGCCACAGCCTCTGGGCTAGAGAAGCTCAGGTTAGTGGGGGCTGGGAATTTACAGCCAGGTAATTATCAGAGACTATAGCAGTGGAGAAATGGAGACTCCATTACCCTGGAGGGCTGAAGAAGGCTTTCTAGTTGAGTCCTGAAAGACTAGTGCACTAGGAGCACAAGGAACAGAAAGCAGAAGGAACAGCATGTTCAAGTGCCCAGAGGTATGCGTTCTGGAATAGCGAGGTACTCAATGCGGGTAGAGCTGAGTATGTGGGACACAGACCGGAAGTATATGTAGGCAGGGGCCACGATCTGATAGGCTCTGCAGGCCATGCTAAGCAGTGAGGATTTTGTTCTGGAGGGAGTAATTGAAAAGGTCAGAGGACACAGTCAGACAGGCATGTTAGATCACTGTGGCACTGATGCATGGGAAAGGGAGGGAATGAATGCAGGGAGGCTGGCTAGGAGGCCATTACAGACTCCAGATGAGAGATGAAGAGAGTCTGCAGAAAGGCTGTTCCAGTGAGAATGGAGAAGAGGGGCTGAGAACACAGCACACATTCAAGAGGCAACATTAACCGGGTTTTCTGTCTCCCAAATGTTCTTCCTAAGGCTCTCTCTCCCCCATGTCCTCTCTCTAGTTGATTAGTTCCACAGTGCCCACCGCCACTCAGAACACTGACTCTCCCTTTGCCACAACTCTCTTAAGCTCTGGACTATAAAGCCAGCTGGCCCCTCAGATGTCCCACGGACACCTTGAACTCCTGTCCCCAACTGCCTACCCCCCTCAGCCAGCCTGAATGGTCAACCCCC
This sequence comes from Suricata suricatta, assembly GCF_006229205.1. Taxonomy (NCBI): domain Eukaryota; kingdom Metazoa; phylum Chordata; class Mammalia; order Carnivora; family Herpestidae; genus Suricata; species Suricata suricatta. Next base: position 100,164,503 of record NC_043707.1, on the reverse strand, counting down.
CAACCCCATCCTCATTTACTTGCTACCATCTCAGAGAGTGGCGTCACCACCATTCTCCAGAGCCAGAAGCTGAAAACTCCCAGAATAGCCAGTCTATCATCAAATCCTGCCTCTTCCAGGCATAGCTGGTGGGTAGGCATGGCTCCAGCTGCTTCTGTATGGGAGTGTGAACTAAGTATGTGTCTGTATGTTGGGGGTGTGGCAGGCATCACATTGTCAGTGAGTAGGACTTGGTAGATCTGCTTCCTTCCTTCCTTCCTTCCTTCCTTCCTTCCTTCCTTCCTTCCTTCCATCCATCCATCCATCCATCCATCCCATCATTCTTTTAACAGTCTACCCCATGCCTAGTCATCAGCAGTCCTGCAACGTGGATCTCAGGACAAAGAAAGGACATGACGTCTAAAGGGAGCCCAAGCATGCAGGGAGGCAGGCTTGTGGTACTTGAGAAAGACCTATGAAAGGACCTCCTCCTGTTGTGTGAGGACTTCTGGCTCATAGTCCACAGATGGTGGCACCAGACTGGGGGTAGTACAGCCAGGAAGGGTTCCCTGACACCCCATACGGGGTAAGAGGCCCCCCTCGGTACTTCTCTCTCAGGATCACCACAATAGACGTCACTATGTTATGAGTATGATCCTCCAGGCCGGACCAAGTCGGAGTCATCTTTGACTGGGTCAACCTGAGTCATCCCAGAAACCAACACACAGATACACGATCTGCACCGAAGCCAGAGAGTCTTCCTTTTTGCCCCGGTGGAACATTTCCTGTCTTGCTCTGCCCCACCAGGCCACCAGAGGTCAGTCAGGCCCAAGTGTCTGGGGCTCTGAGCTGCTCTCCCAACAGCGCTCTCAGCCCAGGCCAGCCCAGGGGAAGGTGAAGGTCCAGCAGCTCCACACCCACATCCTTTCCCAAGTCCCTGTCTGTCCTGGGGCACCCTCACTGCAGAGGGGCCGCACAGGCCACTGTTCCTCTCCTCCTCTCAGGCCCCCACTCCTGCCCAGGCCTGGCTCCAGGACACCGGCACCGCTCACCTGTAGATCTTGCGGTAGGAGAGGTCACACCAGTAGATGCGATTGGTGGCAACTTCAACATCCAGTGCCACGACGTTCTTGAGCATGGGGATGAGGCGTGAGTAGTCCCGCTTCACCAGATCAATCTTCCGCACTTCATGCCGGTTGGTGAAGATCAGGGACGGGCTTCTGCCAGCTGCCGTGCAGGAAGGTTGAGAGAACCGGTCAGTGCAAATGGCAGGGGACTGCCACTGGGTGGCTCGGGTGATGTCTTATCTTCCTATAAAATGGGGGAATTGGCAGGGGGCTCTTCCTACCTCCCAGCTCAGAGGAGTGGATGGAAAATGGGTATGAAGAGTAGAAAGTACAAAGTACCATGTATAACAGAAGGATTTTCCTTCTCTTTATTAGACACAAACTCTCCCCAAATCTTCTGTGACTGCCCACTCTGTTAGGCTTACACTGAAGGCCTTCTGTGGTGTGGCCCCAAACTCCCTGTCTAGCCTCATCAATCACTCCCTAACTCACCTCCAGTCCAGCCACCAGACCACCCATCATTACTGAGCCATGGCAGAATCTGGCCGCTTCAGGCCTTTGCTAACGTGGTCCCCTCTCCCTAGAACGTAGTGCTCCCCACCTCCCCTGCGTAGGCCCCCACTGCAATAGTTCAAGGGGCAACGTGAGCAGTAAGTGTTCTAGAAAGAAGACTGAGGTTTTGGTGTGAGGACAGAGGTCAGAGCTAGGGGGAGAGCTGAAAGAGGGGAGACTCGAGGAGGTCTCCATGAGTCTTCAATTGATGCAGAGCGTGTGGGGACGTGGCAAGAGACGAATGAAGCTTCAGAGTTTGCCAGCGGCCAGATTTCAAAAAGTCCTGTCTGCTGGGTGCAGAGTTTGTATTTATTGGGTAGCAGGGGTAAGATGTGTGTGTCACGGGACCATCATATAAATGTGATGGAAACAAACACATGACAGCCTGTGCACAAACAAAATCCATTTTTAGACTTAGGGTTATGTTTTAGGAAGATCGCCAGTGACCTAGACATCCCTGGCTGCTCAGTAGGAGGATCCCTGTGCTGCAGGCCTGTGAGGGACTAGCACCTGACTCTGGCTGCCACTTCTCCAGCCTGTTTTTAGATGTATTGGGCCCCTCTTGGGTACCAGCACTGTCGTCAACATGGGTCCCTGGAGCTGCCTGGGCCTGCTCCCCGTTTTCCAGCTGACACTCCTGCAGTGCAGTCCCTGTCACTGTGCATCTGTGCCAAGCTGATGTGTTCCCAGGGGGCAGGACAGGCACGGAGCCATGTGGGGCCTGGGCCCGTGACCCAGGTGTAGTGATGGAGCAGGGTGGGGGTGAGAGGGAGGGTGTGGTATGACAGGGAGCCCAGAAAAACTCCAGGTGCAGGAAGGAGCAAGAAAGGAAAGCCCACTTCAAGGCCCTGCCATTGTGCCATTTTCTTCATCCCAAAATGAGAGCAAGGGGCACCATCCTACGGAAGGCAGGAGCAGGCTCACAGGGAGTCATTGGGTGATTTTTATGGAGAGCTGTGTCCGTGACAGGCATCCAGTGTGCTGATGACCTGAATTTTCGTGTGACTGCACATTAGATGTTCATCTTCAGGGGTTTGTGATTACACAGCAGTTGTAATCATACGGGTGTTTCCACTACATGCATTATAGTTCGTGGAATGGGTTACATGCATCCCATGCAGGGGTAAGAACAGGCCACACCTCATGTGTGATGTGCTGGTGTGCGCGCTGCATGTGGTGCAGTTGGGGTGCAGTTTTGGGTCTGTGGGCTCCATGTCCATTACTGTGGTGGCTGTGCTCTTACAGTCTGCACATTGTGTATTGTATTTGTGCACCTGAACTCCAGACTCCTATGCCCAACTGCCTCCTCACAACCTCTGCTTAGATGTCTAGACAGTTTTCTTACACTTAACATCCTCAAATCAGTCTAATATTCCCCCACACCTGCTTCTCTTGCCGTCTTCCCTGGCCCCATAGAGAGCAATCCCTGTTTTCTCAGTTGTTTGGCCAAAAATCTCAAACTCATCTTTGACTCTTTTTTCTCTCTCACATCCCACATTCAATTAGTAAGTAAGTCCTGGTGCTTCCAAATAAATCCTGACCTTCCAAGTATGTCATCTGTCTGCTTCTCACTGTGACAATCTGGGCCAAGCCACACTCACCTCTCTTCTGGGTTAGGGCAAAACCCTCTTAAATGGTTTCCCTGCTTCTTCCCTTGCCCCCTACGGTCTCCCCCTAGCACAGCAGCCAGAGGAAGCCTGTGGGAATGGGAGGCACACCGTGTTCCTCCTCTACTCAAACCCCTCCAAAGCTTCCCCCTGACCTGGACTGAAAGCAAGAGTCAGCCCTTACAATGGTCTAGAAGGCCTTTGTGATGTGCCCTGAGCCACCTCTCCGGATTTACCTCCTATGCTCCCTGTTCTGCCTGCACTGGTTTCCATGTTGTATTCTGGGCACACGAGGCATGCTCCTGCATTAGGGCCTTTGCACTGTCTGTTCCTTCAGCCTGAAATGCAGTTCCTGCAGATAAATGGCTCCTTCCTTTACCTGCTCCAGGTCTTGACTCAAATATCATCTTCTCATGAAGCACAGGGCTTCCCTGACCACTCTATCTAAAACTAACCCACTGCCGTCCTGAACTACCCTCTCCCCTTCCCCCCTTCGTATTCCTCTTTCACTGGGAGCCTCCTCTGTGATGCACTGTATTTACTTATCAGATTTCCTGTCTATCTCACCCACGGGCAGACAGGGATCTGGGTCTGTTTTGCTTCCTGCTGAATCACCAATGCCTACTAGAATGTTAGGTGTTCAGTAGGAAGAATGGAATAGGATGAATTCAGTTGGCTGAGCCGACCCGTGCGTGGGTCTGCCCAGGTCATGCTCTGTGTGGACTACCCGTGCTATGTGTGTAGTCTGCACGGTCCAGCTTGTGTCTATATGTCGTGTGTGGTGCGTGTGCAGCCTCTGTGGGCCACACCTGGTGGCTCTGTGCAGGGTCTGTGTGGGTGTTCACGTGCGATGAGTTGTATGTATGACGTATTTGTATAGTCCGAGCACCATGTGTATAGCCTGCTTTGTGCGTGTGTGTGCACACGTGTACTTATCTGCTCCTCACATACGTGGGAGCATGCTGCTTTCTGTGTCCTCTCGGAGATGCCCCCTTGCCCCCCACCTTAGGGTGCCCATACCGACGGCCTTGCAGTTCTTGGTCAGCGTGTCCATCTCATAGCCAGGGTGGCACTCGCACTTAAAGTAGCCTTTGTAATTGACACAGATCTGGCTGCAGGCATCTGGATCCTTACACTCGTCGATGTCTGTGGGGAGGAGCCCAGGTCAGAACTGGCAGGAGGATCTGCCTCTGCTGGGGGGTCGGGGGTTAGAGGAGGGTCTCACCGCCACAGGTCTTCTGGTCCAGGAGCTGGTAGCCCGCTGGGCATGTGCACTCAAAGCCGATCTTGAGGTCCGTGCAGATGTGGGAGCAGCCGCCATTGTTTTGCAGACACTCGTTCAGCCCTGGGGAAGGGACACAGGCTCCTGAGGGTCCAGGAGCCCCGGCTAGGGTGGGGGCAGGACAGGGATAGGGCCCAGAGCTGAAGCAGAGACTCAGGGCAGCGGGATCCCCACAGAGCCAGGATGCTTTCCAACCTCGCTGAGCCTCAGCCTCATGAACCAGGTGATGGGGCAAGAGGAGGCTCAGAGAGGGGGCAGGTCCTTGCTCAAGGCCAGACACAAAGACAGGGACAAAATGGAACCAGAACTCAGGTCCTTTGCCTCCCAGGCCAGAGCTCTGTCTACCAAGGCAGCTCAGCTACCTGAGTTCTTTCCTTTCACAAACACGTTTCTTACAAATCCTTCTTCCTTGTGACCTCATCGTACATGGACCACATCTAGCCCTCAAGATACCCCAAGAACCCCTTCTGAAATACCCTTGCTTAAACATTTCCAGCCTCAATGGGAGGCCACTTTCCTCCTAGGTAGCTGGCTCCACCTGGAACAGGCCGTTGTAAAGCTCTTCCTCACTGGACTGGCCTTCCTGAAACTTCTGCTCCCATTCCAGCTCTGCTGGGTGGGGTTGGCCAGCATCTGATGGCTTCCTCAGAATTTCCTTTAAAGGGCTGATTTCTAGGGGCACCTGGGTGGCTCAGTCAGTTAAGCATCGGACTTCAGCTCAGTTCATGATCTCGCAGTTTGTGGGTTTGAGCTCCGCATTGGGCTCTGTGCTGACAGCTCAGAGCCTGGAGCCTGCTTCAAGTTCTATGTCTCCCTCTCTCTCTGTTCCAACCCTGCTCTCACTCTGTCACTGTCTCTCAATAAGGATTTAAACAAAATTTAAAGTGCTGATTTCTGATGCCCTGCCATTCAAGTGCCTTCCTCTGGACACATTCCATCTGTTCACGTCCCTCCCTGGACGGGGCCCAGGAGTCTGTGGTCCAGAGGGAGTCTGAACCACAAAGGCTGCCCCTACTGAGTTTGTGGTTATCTAAGAACCCAGGCTTTCTCTCCTCAGAGCTGCTGCTCAGTCAGTTCTCTCCCATCATGAAATACAATGGATTATTTTCTCCTGCTCTCCTCTCAGCACCTGCCCCTCTTCCTACACTTAGCCACAGGCCTGGCACCAGGAATACCAATGGCTACAAGGGGTGAAGGGATGTTGGGAGATCTGCTCGTCCTCCACTCCCTCACCCCCTCTGGCAGAGTCCTAGGGGACGTCAGGGAGGCCAGGACCAAGGCTCACCATGTTCTCACAGCATCTTCTGAGCTTTGGAATCACAGAAGGTTAATTCTGCAAGCCAAGAGAAGGCGCCATGCCATCCTTCTGCTGCCCAGGCTCATGCACCGCCGCTCCAGCCAAGCCAAGCAAAGCTGAGCGGAGCCAGCCGTGGCCATGCACACAGCTGGTCTGAGCCGCCCACCTCAGGCCATGCACAGCGGTGGGTGCCCCACCTCCAGCCTGAGCCATGCTTAGGGAATATTCCCCTTTACCCCTGGGCCTCCTTCTGTTTCCCGGGGACGCTGGTGGAACTGAAAGAACAAGATGACAGCAACCCCATGACTGGAGGGTCTATGGGTGACTCAGCCAGGCCCAGCCCTGCGGGGTGGGCGGCGCCATGGCCGCTTTGAGGTGGTCTGTGTGGGGATCCACCTCCAGGAATCTTCTGCACTCCAAACCTCCCTGACCTCTCCCATACCGTATTATTCCCCCAGTGCTGTCCACTCGTCTGCTCGCCACTCTCACGGCCTCGTCCATGCACCCGCTCGCTGCCCACCCTCCTTCTCTAGGCAGCAACAACTCAACAGCTCTACTGACAGAGCCCCCACCAGACTGGCATGTGAAGGGTAGCCCTGAAAGGGGACAGGGGAAAGCTCAAAGGGGCTTAGGCTTCTATGGTAGAGGAAAGCATGGAGTCCTGCAGGGCTGAGGTGCGTGGGGGCGAAAGAATGGGTAGTGGGTCCAGACTCTGTTGACTTTGCTCTGGAAGGGCCAGAGCCAAGGTGGAGGCTGAAGGGGACCGTCTGGGCCTTCCCAGTTCTATCTAGCCTGGAGGCGATTCTGCTGGGGGCCTGCAGCGGAGGAGGGGTGGTGGTCCAGAGGCCCCAGTGGCATCTGAGGCCCAGCATGGGAGGAAGGGGCAGTGTCACCCTCCCCAGCACATGCGCCTACCGGCATGCTCACACGCACCAGCTTACGAGCAGAGGCACCGACAGGCCCATGGACTCCACAGACACATTCACACAGATGCAAGGACACACAGACACGAGGTGCGGTTCCTTTGCCTTACTCACAGGAGCCATGGGCACAGATACTGGCCTCTCACCAGCACAGACACAAATACATGCATACATACTTCTCTTAGGTGTGTCATGCAAAAGACCAGAAAGAAGAGATTTAGTAGGTTAGCAGTCCCTGGCGAACTCCAAATCTGGGCAGCGTGGGGGGCTAGGCTCGGTTGCTCCCACTTCTCTATCCTCTTTTCCCTAGGCTCCTTCTTCTGGAACTTTTCCTGGCGGGGCCTCTGGGGGAGGGGTGGGGACCAGAGGGCCCGAGAGGAGGGTCTATCCTGCAAGCTTTGGTGGAGGCTGAGTGACCTTCACCCAATAACCCTTCCTTTCAAAATCAAGCTTTAAATCTCAAAAAGGGGTGGCAATATGCTGTTCCTGGGGGGGGGTTCTAGAGAATGAAACTCCCCCGAGTGCCCAGGATGGGAGGTGCTAGGGGAAAACAAGTCTTCCAGGAAGGGAGGGTCCGACCCAGGCTCTGTCCTCCCAGGGATCCTCTGTCCAAATTCCTGACTTCGACCATAAACTTTCCTGGAGCCCACACTGGGTTTCCAGCATGTTCTGTGGGACACTCACTTCATCTATAGCCCAGACCCTCCTGTTCTTTTTAGCCCAGAACACCCCCTGACAGCTGTAGACATTAGGACAGTTGCCTCATTCTGCCCCTTACTCATGCCCAACCTGTTAAGTCTTGTCTCCCAGATAGTCTGAGCTCCTTGGGGCTCAGGATAGCGCCACCTTCTGCTGCTCGGTCTGCCTTAGCCTCACTCAGGCCTGGCCTGTGCCAGGTGGCCTTGGGATGCACTTCAGTTGGCCGCCTGCCTGCTCTCCCCTACCTCTCCCTCTGCAGGGAGCTGGCTAGGTCAGGAGGGCAGAATCACTGAGGAAGAAAAGTTTCAGAGTGAGCACATACTCAGAGGTCTGAATGTGGAAGGAGTGAGGAGGAGAGGCCGAGTTTGTGAGAGGAAGCACAACTGAGCATCCGGGTTGGAAAGAAAGGGCAGTTTGAATTGTAGAGATGCAGAACGAGGTCCCAAAGGCAAAGAGCCCTGTCTGAAGCCACAGGACAGCCACAAGTCCAGAGAGACGGGGAGAACAGAATGTGTGCAGTAGGGCAGGCACAGGCTTCTGCCCAGATGCCAGGAGGGGGTGTGGCAGGGAGGGGTGGGGGGTTAGTCCAGCAGCTAGAAGTAGACAGGTACTGTACCACACTCTTTCAGAGGCTCATCCGACCAGTCCCGGCAGTCCCTTTGAGCATCACACACTTTCCCGTCGTCCACGCACTCGCCACTCTTACACTGAAATCTGCGGGGACCCTCACATGTTGACTCTGTCGGACCGGACAAGAGAGTGGACAGGATCTGTAAGACCTTGGGCAGGAGGGCTGGGCTGGGCCATGTCCCTGGGAGGCGAGCAGAGCTCCAGCCCCAGTCTTCACTGGTCTCTGTAGGGCCCAGGACAGACAGTTGAATATGGGGTGGGTAGGAGCTCTGTTCATAGACGTACAGGACCCCAGGGATAATCAGGATGCCTAAGTGGCCTCTAGCTGGGCAGGGCCGGAAGGGGTGGTGGCTGTGCCTGATCTGGCAGTACTGGTGTCCTGAGAGGGAAAAACAGGAGCCCTACGGAGATCCTGGGGGCTGGACTGACCATCTGAGAGAGATCTGTGCCCTAGAGACCCTGCATAGGGGAGACTGCCTCACTGCCCAACCCTTTATCCATTTCCCAAGATGACCCAGGGTCAGAGTCCCAGAGTCATCTGAGAATTAACGAGGCTCCCTGGGGACTGACCCTCTGCTCACTCTGGGAAAGCCACTGGGAGGTTCCAGTGTGGACAAATGGTGGGGGCTGGACTTCCTGTAGTGCCTTTTCACATCCTCCTAGGCCTCTTTCAGCTTTTTGCAAAGTCCTTTAAAACCTGGTTCTGGGGCCAGTAGGCCTCCAGGGAGTAAATCTGGGCAATTTAGGGACAAGTGATGCTCTGAGGGAAGACACATCTAGGGGCCAAGGGGAGATAGATCTGAACTCCGCTCTGTCTGGAGCCTGGGAATGCTCAGGGCTCTTCTTCAAGGAGGGCGTCGCCCCTTCGCCTCCAACTCCACACGCACCCTGCAAGCAGCCAGCTTCATCACTCCCGTCCGGACAGTCCTGTTCCTGGTTGCAGCGCTTGGCGGTAGGGACACAAGTCCCATCCCCACACTGGAACTCGTCCCCATGGCAGGTCCCCAGTGCTGCCAGGAGAGGGCAAGGAAGCAGGGTCAGGGCCAATGTGGTGTTGGGACAGGCTCCTCCCCGAGCCCCAGCTCCTAGCTACCCTCCCACCGCGTCCCTGCAAGAACAGAACCGGTGGCTGAGCTTGGGAGTCCAGAGAGGACACCTGGCCAAGGCACTTCCAGTATACAGATGGGGAGACTGAAGCTCAGAGAGGGGGAAGGCCTCACCCAGGATCACACAGTGCTCGGGCTGGCAGAGTCAGTCTAAAACTCAGGTCTCCTGTTTTCCCATCCACCACCTCTCCCCAGGGCCACCCATCTAACAGCAGACACGTGGCCTTCTTTTGAGTGTTGGTGCTCATTGGTTAATGACTTCATCGCTTCAGTAAATCCTGAGTACCCACTGCATGTGGGGCACTATGTGGGGTGTGGGGAACCCAGAGACTACTGAGAGGCTCTCCATCCTCTAGGAGCTCAAGGGAGCCAAGAGGGGCTGAGGGATGCACAGACGACATCACGGTGCCTGTCACACTGTAGGAAAGGGTGCTTCAGGGTAGCCCAGGGGTTGAGACCCAAACCAGCTGGGAGGATTGAGGCCTGGAAGGACAAGCAAGCCCAGTTGATAGGGAGGGCTGGGGAAGCTCCTGAGTGTATCAAGGTCTCAGGCATTGGAGCCAATGGACAGGGAAGGGCAGGGGTGGGAGGCATGACAGGGAGGGCAGGACCAGAGAAGACCCTTGGCCTCTGGGGTCAGACGTGAGCCGCGCAGATTTGGAGCCTGGGGGACCTCAGACAAAGGACTCTACCTTTCCCAAGCCCCACCGTGACCCACGTAACCAGGGCAGGCGGGGCGGGCGCCCCGGAGGCCCGCACCCCAGGCCGGCCGGAAGGGGGCGGGGGCGGGGGCTTACGGCAGTCGGCCTCGTCCGACTTGTCCTTGCA
>NC_043707.1:100107341-100154433 GCF_006229205.1 Suricata suricatta | reverse complement strand
CAGCCGCGTTCGTCGCTGCCGTCGCCGCAGTCGTCGTCGCCGTCGCACACGAACACGGCGGCCAGGCAGGAGCGGTTGCTGCACTGGAACTCGTGCGGGGCGCACACTGCGCGGGACAGAGAGCCGGGTCGGGCCCGCTGCGGGGGCCCTGACCCTTGCCCACGGGCCGCATGCGCTCTCCGGGGCACGGCGGTGGACGTGTTATCAGGGACTGCACAGGTGGCTTCCAATCCGGGGCCATGCAGGGGGATCTTGGGCAACACACTTGCCCTCCCTGGAGCCTCCGCGGCCAGAATGCCTGTCCCGCCTCCAGCACTGGGGTGAGGCTAGGAGGGCTTCAGCGCCAGGTCACTGCCTGTCTTGAAGGGCCTTGTGATGTTCTCAATAAATACCTAACGGGACACTGACCTTTCCCAGGTAATGAGGTCTGGGACTATTTCCTAACAGCACAGCTCAAGGCCCCTCCCCACCTCCATGTGCCCACACTATCCCAGTTAAGTCCCCTGGCCTGGCATCCAAGGACACCCGCAGGGAACCACTGCTCTACCCCAGCACCTCACTCCTGAACACAGCATGGCTTCAGCCATACTAGACTATCTGCCCACCTGCTCACCTCCAGGTCTTTGCCCAAACAGTTCCTTCTGCTGGGTGCTCACCTCTTGCCCACCACCGTCTCTATTTCACAATGATGAGTTCTCATCGTTCAGGGCCCCAAATTCCACCTCTTTCATAACACTTTGTGCTCCCCTATTTGGGAAGCCTCCCTCCACCTCTGCTCTCCTTTAGGGTGCCCTTCACAGCATGCTCAGGTGTCTGGGTCTGATGACCTTCTCTGTCTCCCTCATGACAACTGCAAGGACAGGTTCTGAGAATAATCCAGCTTCGTCCTAAGGGCCTGGCACAGAGCTCCCGGCAGTGGGTGGTGTGGAGCGGATGGATGCTGGACCAGCCCGGGTGTGGGGAGTAACTGAGGGATGTGCAGTAGTTAAGGGCATAGGTCACTGGCCCTGCCTGGGGCCCTGGGCTTCCCCTCTCTGGTGAATTGCTAAGCTCAGAAGCTAGGAAGGCCTTGGAGACCACCAGCCCAACCACTAGTTTACAGATGGGGAAACTGAGGCCCAGAGAGGAGCAACTGGCCCAGGGTCACACTGAACCAGAACTCAGGTTTGGGGCTCTTCTCTCCTATTCTGAGCCCTCTCAGCTTTCTGGTTTTCTCCTCTTTTCGTGGAGTGTAAGCTATTTTCAGAGCAGCGACCTCCTCACCTCTCCCTACTTCATTCCTTACACAGAGGCCATGAACATGCCATGAATGGGGGCGGGGTGGGGCGGGGTGGGCATGGATGCTGTGGCTATGGCCTTGGGAAATGCGGTGGTGGCAGCAGCACCAGATCTCTCCACACGGGGGCGCCAAGAGTCTTTTAATTTTCTGATAGAAAAAAATATCATTTTTCATTGTTATTGGACATAAAATAGAATGATGTCTTCAGTTTCACAATGTTGGCAGCTCCTCATGTGTTGCTGACAGCTCTATCAAGTTTCTGACAGTTGCTTTTTTTTCTCCCCCTTCTGGGCTTTTGGGATGTTGGGGCACTGGTGGGATAAGCACACGTTACCTTGTGGTGTCTGCCCCTCAAGATTACGCAGATGCCTAGATTAGCTCCCTTCTTTCCTGCCAGACTCAGCTTGCACGTGTCTGCGGGGAAGGACTCACTAAGTTTAGAGTTCTGGGAGGACGTGTTTCTTTATACTGACTTCTCCCTGAGGCTCCAAGTTGGCAGCAATGTTGAAGGCCATATTCTCAGACCTGCGTCCAGAGACCCTACTCCCAGCACTTGCAAATGGAAGCATCTCTGAGGGAGGAGAGAAGGGAGAATTCTTCTTCCTCTGCCCAGGTGGTTGGGAGCTGTAGCAGAGGCACTCAGTAAGACCTCTAGCCCCCCCATATCCCCATGTGCCCTAGTTAGAGACACCCTCACCTTGTGCAATGGGGGCTGGTGGCCCTTAAAGCTGGGGAAACATCTGATTATGGGTGGGTAACGAGGGAAATGGATATTCATTTTCATCCACAGAATTGTCACAGCTGAAGAAATGAGCCAATGCCATCACCAGGGCTTTGAAACTGCTGTCCCCAGCCAGGATCTCCCCCCATACCCAGATGCTTCCTGCTTCATATACCTCGGAACTCCAGACTTGGAGTCTAGAATGCTGTGACTCAGAAGGTTCCAGGGAGCTGGCATTTCCTCTGGGCCAGGGAGGACGGATAGGATGTAAATATAGAGGCTGGTGGAGGGAGCGGGGAGGGAAGCAGTGGTGGGTAAGTGCCTGGCAAAAACCCCCACGATACCTCAAACCACTCTCAGCCCAGCGCTGCAGCCTCGTTATTGACAGCCAGTCTGTCTCCCCTATTAATCATGAGCTCCCAGAGGGAGGGGTGTGTAGGAGTCACCTCCTCATCCCTTCCAGAGCCTGGCTCCAGGCCTGGCACACAGTAGGTGTCCATCGAATTGAAACAAGCATAGCCCCACTGGCCCAGGACCTGCTGGCCTGCTCCCTGAGAAGGAGATAATCCTGTGTTTGAAGCTCAGTGATGTGGAACTGCCCCAGTGACCACTTCCATCTGTCCCTGCTGAGGCTGCTGGGGATGTCTTCCATGTCCTGTGACATTCGAGCTCGCAGTCTGAGATTTCAGCATTAGACGTCCTTCACACTTCAGGAGTCTCCCCCTCCCCACCCCCAGCACCACCAGCACCCTGGCTCAGGCGGTCACCATTACTTGCCACATCCCGGCTCTGGTGCCCTGCCCTTGCTCGGAGGTTGGTACAGACGGATGGAATGGATGAGCAGATGTCAAATGTGGTAAAAGTACTCCTGGGCTTGGCTATCCAGAGCTGGATTTGAACCTCAGTTCCGTCACTCAGCCTTGGGCGCTTTTCCTCGCTTGTCTGAGCCTCAGTTTCCTCACCCGTAAAATGGGGATGATCATGGCTGCTCGTGAGGTGGTTGTGAGGATGAAAGCAGGAAATGCCTCTCCGGAGTGCCTGGCCGTTACTAGTGTCCTGATCATTACCCTTTGCTCTCCACCCACTGAGCCCTGGAGAGAAAGCCCCTCCCAGAAGTGGCTGCTGCTCCCCAGGGCTGCCTAACCACCTTGCAGACCCAGGGACCTGACCCAACTCACGGGTGGCACAGCCGGCCTCGTCTGCTCCGCTCTCGCAGTCCTTCTCCCCGTCGCAGCGCCATGAGGCGGGCACACACTTGTGGCTGGCAGGGCCACAGCTCAGCTTCTCTGCAGGACACACCTGCTTGGCTGTGGAGACAGACACACGTGCGTGGCTTAGGCAAAGGGGACACGGGGCATGGCGCCAACCAGTCCTACTGCCTGACTCCAGTCACCTGGCCTGAGGCCCTGGGAATCCATCAGGGCCTTCCTGCCCAAGGCCCCAGTTTCTTCATCTGAGAAGCAGCCACTGTCTGCCCCTAAGACCCTCCAAATCCTACATCTGATCCCACCACTCACTGACTGATGCCCTTTCACGGGCCCCTGGTCCCTGGCACTCAAGCCCCTCTTCCATCCAGCCACCCCTGACTGCCTCACCAGCCCCACCTCCCTCCCTGCAAACCTCCCCTCTGAGCTCCAGCAACACGGAACTGCCATGCCCTGCACGCCTCTCTGTCATTTCACCCCTGTGTGCCCTGGGGGGAAATATACTCTAGGTCAGCCTCGGTTTGGCTTCCAGATCAGTGACCTGAACCTGTGGATTTGGAGGGCTCACCAAGGCCCCAACAGCTCCCTTGGTGCACCCCACCCCCCTGCCCCTCCCCCGGCCACGGTGCCTGAGCCCGCTGTTGAGAGCAGTGCTGTGCGGCAGGGCCCAGCGGGACCACACAGCTATAATTACTGCAGCAGCAATCAGAGGCTGACTCAATCAGGGGCCCGAAGCCCCAGGGTTGATTCTCAATTTGGAAGAAAGAATGAGAACCCTGATCAGGGCTGGGGACAGCTCTCATCCCGAGGGTCCCAGGATGAGCCACGTGACACACCCAGCTGTGGCAGACGCATTTCAGACCTCTGTGGCTGGCTCCCTCCTAGCCTCCGGGGTGAAAACTCAGTCGTCTCGAGGATGTACCAGGCACAGAGCTGGACACTCATTTCATCTTCACAAAACCCCAGCAGGGTGAGGATTATGTTGAGGCCTCCAGCTCAGAGGTCAAGTGCATGGGCTCTGGAACCTGGCTTGAATTCAGTCACTCACTGGCTGTGTGACCTCAGTCAATAGTCCTCACCTCAGTACCAATAGATTGGGGAGGATACTATTCCCTAGACCATAGGATTGTTATGACTCCCAAATGTCTGGAAGGCACTTAGAAGCATGGCCGGCCCAGTGCTCACTTAGGATTATCTACTCTTCTCCCAACGAACAGATGAGCACTCGTTTATTCACTCGGCGAGTATCTGTTGGGCACTGCCGTGTCCCAGACATGGTGGTAAGCACTGGGTTCTAGTCACACAGCTGGTAAGAACTGAGCGAGGACTCGAAGTCAGCTGTGTCCGATGCCAGGCCCTTGGCACAGTCCACTGCACCTGCAGGGAGAGGTCACTCTTGCCTCCCCCTCAATTTTGTTCTCTCATCTCAGACCAGGTTCTCTGTCTCTGGATTCCATAGCAGGGATGAGATGGCCCAAGAGATGGAGAAAAGGGCAGATAAGGTGGGGCGGGGGGCAGGTACTTGAGAAAGGGCCCCCAGACACTACGATACCAAGGGAAAGGAGTACTTTGGACCCTGGAGTTATCCCTAGGAATACATTTCATGAAATATGAGGCATCCTGCTGGGAATACAGGATTGATAGGATTCATTTTATAGAAATTCCACTTCCCAAATAACTGTTGCATAGAGCCCTAGAGAGTGCTGACACTGAGATCTTTTACAAAGACTGCCTTGTGGGGCGTCTGGGTGGCTCAGTCAGTTAGGCGCCTGACTTCGGCTCAAGTAACGATCTCGCGGTCCATGGGTTCGAGCCCAGCTCAGAGCCCGGAGCCTGCTTCAGATTCTGTCTCTCTCTCTCTCTCTCTCTCTCTCTCTCTCTCTCAAAAATAAATAAACATGGGGGGGGAATGACATTTTACAAAGGTTGCCTTGGGGCCGTAGTGTAGAGTGGTGGAGGAGGTCTGGCAGCAGGGAGGTGGGGCCCTTCCGGAGCACCTCTATCACCCCTGCACTGCAGAACCCCTGTAACCAAAAGAGGGAGCTGAAGCTGACCAGTGTTCCCCAGACTCCTGACTGTAGGGCGGGGTGTGGGGGCTGTTGGAAATGCAGGTTCCTGGGCCTGACTCATCTTAGCCTAAATCCAGACTTTGGGAGCAGAGCCCAGGAATCTGCGTTTCAGTAACTGCCCTCAACCCCATGCAGCCCCTTTGAGAACCACTGGGTTAACCTTCTGCAAGTCTAAAAGATACAGGAGATCTCATCTGTATTAAATCCACTCCCCTAACAGTGGATTCTGTATGCGTGCAAGCTCCCGAGAGAGCAAGGAGACAGAGGGAAGAGGTGACCGCATCTCCCGGAGACAGGCCTCAGGAAACAACTTCACAGCGGAGCTGGAAGGAAGCCATATTTACTGAGCACCCCCGGGGTGCCAGGCTACTTGATTTTCCCATTCCACTCTCCCCTTCCCAGGTGAGCAGACTCTGTGGGATAGAAGTGTCAGCTCCTGGGGTTCCATTCACAAAGATCTTCAGAGCAGCACCCCTGGGGTAGAGCAGGGAAGCAGGTCTTCAGGTAAGCACTCTATTTTACAGATGAGGAAACAGGCTCAGAGACACCACAGGACTGGCCCAAAGACACACAGCAGGTGAGAGGCTGAGGCCAGGTGCTTCTGACTGATCCTGCCATTTCCATCAAGGCCTGAATGCCCCCGTGGATAGAGAAGTAGCCTGAGCCGGCACCAAACCCAAAAGCCCAGGTGACTGAAATGACCCTTGACTGTCTTCCCTACCTCTTGAGGCCTGGTTCTGTATACCCCAGTGCAGCAGGCAGCAGCTTGAACTTTTAATGAATATTTATATAGTTAATTGCATAACCTTTCAGCAAGGACAATGATTAAACAATCCGTCTGCTTCCTTTCTTTATAATTAATAAGACATTTGCTGTGTCCTTAAATAGACAGCTCTAATTATAGGCTCTGGAAGATTCAGCAGTGCCTGACACCAGCCCTCGTACCCTCCAAGAACCAAGGCACCGTCCTGGAATGCTAGGACCAAAGAGGTCACGTCGGGAAGCACCCACTATCATGACAGGAGACAGAGACCCAGTGAGGGGAAGGGACCCGCCTAGGCTACTGAATATCAGGTATTCCAACGCCCTCTCTCTCCTAGAACCTCAGCTTCTCTGTTGTAATACAGCTCTTCCCCAAAGCTAGCAGGCAAACCTCCCCTTCCAGGCTCCTGGATCAGGCCTCCTCACTGTCTAGCCCTGGGATGCTGGTCCAGGCTGATGTGCAGTATCTCCTTATGAGGGGTGTGCTCTTACCACCTCCGTTTTATAGACAGGAGAGCAGAGCCCGGAGAGGGTACGCTGTTTGTTGAGAGTCTTGTGAAGAGGGACAGAGATGGACTTCCAGCCCAGGTCTCTTACCTCCAGACACACTGCTTAACTTACTGCACTTAACCGCTGCCCCTGAGAGAAGCAGGCCCCGTTGGTTCCCACCAGCACCTCTGGGCTAGAGAGGGATCACCAGAGGACAGAGGCTCATGGGGCCTTTCCTCCGATAGGGACCGCAACATGGCTGCCTATCATCCACTTTCAGGACAGTGAAGTCAGAGGCTCCCCCCAGGCAGCACAATGCAGGACAAAGAGCATGAATGAGTTCTGGAGTCATGCACACCTAGGCCCAAACCCACCCATTCACATGAAGGTCCTTCCACAAGTCACCTAACCTCTCTGTCCCAAGGTTCCTTCTGAAAACGGGGTAACATAGTCTCCTAGAGTTGGTAGATGGTTTAAATGAGGAAACATGGAAATCTCTACACTTAGATCCTGGAACAAATTCAGAAACGAGTTGCCCCTGTTTGATTTAATGACAGGCAAATGCAAAGGGCTGAGAGGGCCCTGGTCTTGTTCCTGGGGGTGCACACCATCAGGGTCCACATGGCCCACCACGATGGAGCTCCCTACCCAAACACCTCTCTCTGAGGAAGGTGCCCCAAGCAATGCCTTGGCTTGCTGTCAAGTGTCCCCAAGGATGCCAGGAACCTTCTAAAGCTGACAAGAGCCTGAAACTGCATGTGCAGTGGCTGTAGGCATTATCAATTCCCAGAGAATCCTGCCCCAGAAATCCAATCCATTTTAATTTATGAGTTCACAAATTAACAAAAAGAGAAATGTCTGTTGAATAAAAGAATGAAAAGTGTTTGGTGGCTGCTTAATTAGTGAAATGTCTGTGGTGTCAGGTCATGTGAGGCTTAGGGGCAGATGACCTCCAGATGGGCACGGCCAGCTTCAGGAGGACCAGAGACTCAGGGGCCAGGAAGCATGGCCCGGGGCCACCCTGTCATGCTGGAGAGGCAGTTACGCCTAGCTCAGGTGAAGTCCTTCTAGCTGGTCAGCCTCCAACTTGCTGGGTGATCTCCAAAAACCTGCCGGCCTCCATTTTCTGATCTATAATAGGAAGATTCATCAGTAAGGTCCCCCTTCCATTGGAAAGGTTCTAAGACGATGAACAAAATCCCATTTTCAGTAAGCAGTACCTAAAGTTACAATTCACTCATCTTGTACCCTTGAACCAACCTCCCCACCCCCACGCTATACCCCTCCCATCATATGCCTGAAGGTGGGTCAGAAGCCATCCCAATCAAGTGAGCTATAATTAGAGCTAAAAGGCTACTTTCATTAGGCAAATATACCAGGCTTTCCTACTGTGACTCTTGGCCGTATCTGATAGATACAAAACCCAGAACCAGAAGAAAGGAGAACCCGGAGAAACCCCAGTCAGCTAGGGGCAGATGACATAGTGGGAACACAGGAATGGGGACCTGCTCTCAAATCCCCTTCCCTCTCAATGCAAACCTCCTGCTAATTTTTTTTTTTTTTTTTTTGAGAGACAGACAGCATGAGCAGGGGAGGGTCAGAGAGAGAGGGAGACACAGAATCTGAGGCAGGCTCCAGGCTCTGAGCTAGCTGTCAGCCCAGAGCCTGACGCGGGGCCCGAACCCATGAACTGTGAGACCATGACCTGAGCCAAAGCCAGACACTTAACCGACTGAGCCACTGCGGCATTCCCCACCCCCTCCGCCGCCCCTGCTAATTCTAAAACTTTCAATTGGTGTATGTGGGAGAGCAAGCCTGGGATCAAAATACAGTAACAAAAGTAGCACCACCATTTACTCCAGCCCCGACACTTGGCCGCGTTTTTTTCATTCCATCCTTATAACCCCTGCAAGGCAGATGCCATCACTCCATTTTACAGATGAGTAAACTGAGCTTTAGGGAGACTGGGCAACTTCTCTGAGGTCTCACAGGATCTGGACCCAAATATATCACACACCAAACCCACTCTACTTTACTATCACCTGTAATCTCTCTTTGAGCTGACATATCCTTAGGAACCTGGTAGGCTATGGAGGTAAACCTGGTTGGCTGTGGAGGTTGCTATGGCAACACCAGTTAAATGAGCCAGTGGGTGGGCTACCAAGTTCCCATTTGGTGGGGAAGCCGTGAGCAAGCCCACTACCAGGTCCTGCTGCCCCCAGTTCTGCCTGTCCCTTGAATTCCCACTCTGGCCCACCTCCTCCAGGCAGCCCTCCCTACCCACAGGCCTTGCCTGACCCTGACCAATGTAACTTGGCACCAGAAGCGGAATCCTGGGCCTTGTGCCCCAGCTGGGACAGAGAGGGTTCTAGGAGTCCAGGAATCTCAGATCATGGTCTTCGGAATTCTGAGATGTTACAAACTGGGGCCCAGAGAGGGATGGGAAAGTGTGCAGGATCTCACAGCAGACTCACTAGGAGAGCCCAGAGGAGAGCCATGCCTCCCAACTCCCAGGGCGCAGCCTTGACTCCTGTTCCTGCGGGCACTCCGTCAAGCCTGAGAGCCTGACGTGCCTACCGGTCTTCTATCACAGAAGGCCGACCAGCCAGAGATAACCTGTGTGTCTTGGAAGCAAAGCCCTTGACTTCTCTGGGCCTCTAGTTATTCAACTGTGGGTACAAAGTGGGCCTGGGAGGCAGGAGGGCCCCTGCACAGCCAGGGGATGGGAAGGCAGCCGCTGCTAGAGGGAGAAAGACGGGGAAACGTGGGGTGGGGCAAGGAGGAGAGGGAGGGGGAGAGGCAGAATGAGAGGGGCAGGCAGAGGAGGGAGACAGTCCAAGAGAGCAGGGGTGGAGAGAGACCTGGAGATGGGGCAGGGAAGATGAAAATGGACATCAATACAAGGAGACAGAGACACGGGGAGAAGGGGGAGCACTGTTCTCCGGCAGCAGGATGGACCCGATAATAATGGTGATGAGGCTCCCCTCATCCCCCTGCTGCCTCCAGCATCCATGGTGACCGCTGGAGTGGATTGGGATGGCCTGACTGGCTGACTACAGTCCCCCTGCAAAGCCCCCTGTGGCCATAGCCCCCTCCCCATACACGCACACTGGGCCCTTTGCAACTCTGCCCCTTGTTAGCCAGGCAGCCTCTGGCAAGTGGCCAAACCCATCCTGGCCTCAGTTTTCTTCTCTCTAAACGGGGATCCAAGCTTGCCCTGAAGATGAGAGTCACAGTGGGCGTGGCTGGGCTTTGTTCCTTGTGCAGCTCAGGAAAAAGCTCAGGACAAGCTCCAGAACAGGTTAGCTTGTGGGAGGTAAGAGAAGCATAGGGTGGAAGGCCTGGCCAGGGAAGGCAGAGGCAGCCCCGCAAGAAACCAGGGAGCGTCCTGTCTTGGGCTGGGTTGCTCTTGCTCTCCCTTTCTCTCTCTCTCTCTCTCAGGGAGACTGCTAGCTCTGTTGCTAGGAGACAAGGAAACTCAGTTATCATCAGCCACAGCCCTAGATGGGACGCAGGCCTCCATTGTCCCCGCCTCTGCCTCTGGGGTGGATGTGACCCCCCCAAGGAGGATGGGGCCTGTGACTCGTGGGTCCTCCCCAGCCCTACCCTGCTCCATGTGCTCCCCCCAACCTTTGTCTCAGTTTTCCTCTGTGTAGACCCCTGGGTCCTTCCCCGCCCCCTTCTCATCTCCTTTTTAATTTAACAAATGTCATGGAATGACCTGCTGGGTGTAAGTTTGCTTTGAGGATTAGGGTCTGGAAAAGAAATCTCGGAGAGACAAAGCCCTGAGTGTGGGAGGCGGGCCTGGGGCTCGCTCTGGCCCTCTGCCTCACCCCTGGCTGCCTCTGCTGCCCCCCAGCCTGCCATGGAGGCCAGGGCTCTTGGGTTCAGCTGGCTCAGGGCAGAGGAAAGAGCCAGGGCCTTAAAGTCCTGGCTGGGTGGTTTTGGGCAAGTCACTTAACCTCTCTGACCTCAGTGTCCTCGTTTGCAAAACTGCCTCATAAAGCTACCCGGGAGAGAAGACAAATCAGTGCACACTAAGCGCCCAGCACAGTGTCTGGCACATAGTAAACACGTAATAGGCTCCGCTGTTACCAGTACTGCTAGAATCAGGATTAGAGACCTCCAGGAAATTAGTGGGGGTGCGGCAGAGAGCCCCAGAGCATATGATCTGGCTGCTTCTGGGAAGAAGGCCTGTTTCTAGCTCCTAATGCTCCAGGAGCAGGGCTCAACCTGCAAGAGGTCTGTAAGCAAGTTACCAGAAACCAGCACTTAGATACACCTGGCTCTTTGCCAGCCCCCACCTCAGGGTGTGGCAGAAGGTGGGTCCAGAGTTGTGTCTGACAGATCACCTCACTTGAGCCTCCAACCTCCCAGCCAGGAAGCTCTGATGAGGAAGCCGAACCCCCTCCCCACGACAGGGTGAGGCCCCCTCCCCCAGCCCTAGGGCCAGGACTCACTGCACGTGGTCTCGGCCTCATCGGAGCCATCAGGACACTCCTCCTCGCCATCACACTTCCACCGCTCTGGGATGCAGTGGCCATTGCCACAGGTGAAGTCGCTGTCCGCACAGGTCTTCTTGGCTGTGGGGCAAGAAGAGTGTGAGGGGCCTGGTGGGCCCAGGAGGCTTTTCTCAGATACAGTCAGGTGGCACTGGTGTGACCAGGATGTGCTCTGTTTGAGAGCAGGACCCCATGACCTCCCACCACCCCACCAGGCCATGGAGTGCCCACGCCAACCATGAGAGGGCAGGAGAGAAGTACTCAGTCCTTCCCCAGGCATCTGCTGAGCACCAGGTGGAGGCAGGTGACCCCTGGCCCTGCCTTCAAGTTCAGGAGTTCAGGTACAACAAGGGCGACAGGATCCATCCGCCAAGGGACTGCCCATTCCCCGGTCATATTTGTCTTCTCCCAAAGGCCAGTTCCACTGCCATCACCCCCAGGAAGTTTTCCCCCATCACCAATGGCAGTTACTTTAACCCCTTTAGCCAGTGCTCAGCCCCTTTATTGGCCTGTCCTGCTCCCCCCAACCAGGCCCCTCTGGAAGCACCAGGGAGCCGTTGCTAATGAATCCTAAAAGCAAATGATTACACTGAGACAAGATTAATGAGGTATGTTCTGTTTGGAGTGATGAAAAGAGCATCTACTGTGTAAGAGATCCAAATCAGTCTCCTGAGAGTAAGAGGCACTTAGACAGCCTAGAAGGGAGGCTCCACATGGGGGTCTGAATCCCAGCTCTGCCTCTTTCTATTTGTATGACCTTGGGGGTGTTCCTTAACCTCTGAGCCTCTGTTTTCTTAACGGGAAGAAGAAAACAAAAGGCTCTGAGGAGGAGTGACAAGCTACAACGTATGAAGCATATGGAAAGAGACTCTGGCACAGAAGATGCAGGAAGCAGCAGCTAGGCTGTTTTTATGGTTTGAGCCTTAGTTAGAACAAGCCAAGGACACAGGTGTTCTGTGCCCTCACAGGGAGCCTATGTAGCAGGCTGAGATCTCACAGCTGGTAACAAAACTGGGATAAGAAGGCAGGAACATGGTTTGCCTTTCTCCCTGTCCCTCCACTGGCCTGATGTTCCTCCAGGGTAGGGACTCTGTTGGATTCAGCACAGGACCCAACCCAGGGTTGATCTCAGTGGGGACACTGAACTGAATGGTAACGTGGCTCCCACACCTCCAGGGCCGGGACTCACCTGCTCCCAGGGAAGCTTCTTCCCAATGGCCAGTCTTGGATTATGTAAATCCTCCCACAGGCCCTCTGGCTGCCTCTGGGGCCATGGGACTGCTCCCCCTGACCTGAACAGCCTGGCAGAGATTTGGGGACAGACACTGGGTCTTCTGAATCCATTATATTTCTGCCTTTCAATGGAATCTTTGCAGTACATCTGCATTCTAAGATGAATTTTCTTTACCCTTTCTTTAGATTACCTCTGTGCAGGGCTGGAAGAAACCAGAGCAATCAGTCTCCCTACAGGTTGGGTAGAGGAACAGGGTCTGAGGCCCAGAGAGGGAAAGGGGCTGGCCCAGGGAAACACAGCAAGGCAGGATCAGAACCACCTCTCCTGGGATTCCTGGGTGGCTCAGTCGATTAAGTGTCTGACTTTGGCTCAGGTCACAATCTCATGGTTCATGAATTCAAGCCCTGCATCAGGCTTTGCTCTGACAGCTCAGAGCCTGGAGCCTGCATTCGATTCTGTGTCTCTCTTCCTCTCTCTCAAAAATAAATAAATGAACATTTAATTTTTTTAAAAAAAAAAGAAAGAGCTACCTCTTCTGCCTTCCAACCCAGGTCCCCAAGAAGCCCTTCCTGAGCCCCACACCAAGGAGCTGTTGTGGGTAATAGATACCAACATCACGGCCTCAAATAAGAACAATTATAGACCACAGCACCTGTGCATTTTCCAACATGAACACCAGAACATCCCTTCCACAAGAAGCTCAGCATCCAGAGAAGAGAAGAAATGTATGTCCTAATGTCTTCTTTATCCTGTTCTAACCTTCTCCAAGTACATTCTGGGTGCCAGTCTCTGTGCTGAGGAAATCCTGACCCAGAAGTGTTAAGTACATGCTCAAGGTCACGTCTGAGTGGGGGCAGGGCCACAATTTCACTTCACAGTCAGATACCCCTCTACCTTAGCATGGCTCCCCAAACAAAACACTCAGCAGCATCAGGTTTGGAAGAAAAGCCTCAAACTAGGTGGGGAAAAATCCCAGGACAGCTTCGGCTAGGCATTCAGTGAGCTTGCCTCTGGGCCGGGCTCAGCACTGAGCATACAGAAGAGAAATCGGCCCAACTTGCCCCCAGGAACTCAGTGCAGGTGGAGAACGGGCAGAACCCAGAAGAGCAAGGTAAGCTTGATGAAGAAGGTGATAAAGGGGCTCCGTCCCTGGCCTGAGCCAGCCAGACAGTATCCAAAGACCCTTTCCTCCCTGGTGTTCTGGAAGCCTGGGAAAGAGCTTGGCCTCCCATGGTGTGCCATGCCCTACAGGCGCCTGGCAAGGAGGCCAGGGCAGCCAAAATCACCATCACAGTCCTGAAGGACAGCCTTGAGGCCAAACAAGCTCAGGAAGTGACAGCCCCAGGAACAGATGTCTCCTGACAGTGTTTTGGAGAACAGCTTTGTTCACTGTCATGACCAGTTTGGACATTTTCCACCCTGGTCTCTGGCCTGGCACCTTTCACCCAATATCCCAGTGACTCCTGCATCCATCCTGGTAGTGCTATTAATCCCATTTTACAGAAGAGGAACCTGAGACTCAAAGAGGCGAAGGAGGTGGGTGGCAGAAGTGGGATTTTAATTCCCTGTGGCAGCTGCCAAACCTGGGGCTCTTTCCACAGGCTCTTCCTAAGGCCCTCAGGCTCAGAAGACCCCAGATGAGCAAATGCAGTGTGACCAGTGAAATAAATAGCTCTCGGGTCCCCGGGGCCACAGGATAAGGCAATGAGGCAGATCAGGCACACAGATGAAGTATTCCCTGGAAAGTGCCCAGATGTGTATGCCAGAATAATGCTGGGCCTGTGACAAGTTGTCTCTGCTAATGGACTACCTGGGGAAACTGAGGCAGCATGGCCACTTTCAGAATGGGGGCCAGACTGAATACCTTAGTGGGCCACATCTGTAACCACATGGAAAGATTTGGAACAAGAGCTGAGACTGAATGCTGGCACAGCCCCGTCCTCTCTGGGTGACCTTGGGCAAGTTCCTTCCTTCTTTGGGCAAGTGGGGTTGGGGGTGGCTTTCCCATGCAGCACTGCTACAGGGACAAAAGGCAAAAAAGGCTCTCCCAGGGGATCCCAGGGAGATCCCAGTGTTGGGTCATTCAGTGTAATGAGCCTGACAGTCCCTCGTCAAGGGGCTACATCAGCCCTGCCAAGGCATGAGGGCTGAACAGTCTTTCAAGCCTGTCAGAGCAAGCCATGCCAGACCCCAATTCCTGGCCTTGGCTCCGACTCCCAGGGCGATTCCCCAGCTGGGCTCGAGGCTGTGGCTCCCTGTTTCCAGGGATTTATTTCCGTCCATGCCAGTCTGCCCCTTGGACAATGCCCACCTCTGTGAGTCCCTGTACTCCACAACCCAGGAGCTGTACATAGTCATCCAGGGTCTGCGACATCATAATCTGGTGCCATGGCAACAGATGAGCTGCCACAAAGGATTTGGGATTCCAGAGGGTGGCGGGGAGGAGCTGACCCCAGGGCAGAGTTGGGGAGAACGGGAAATCCAGGACAAAGGACGTAAGCGTTGCTACTTAGAACAAGAACACGGGCAGAGGAAAGCATCAGACAGTCCATGGTCAGACAAATTCTGCTCTGCTACGTATGGGCTGTGTGACCTTTTGCAAGTTACACAACTTCTCTGAGCCTTGCTTTCTTCACCTACGTTAGGAGGTAATTTCCCTGCTTCGCCAAACACACAAGGTTGTGGGAAACAAATGGGCTAAGGATGCAAAAGCATAAAGGTGCAAGTTTGAGGCGTGGGAAGTCAGCAGCCTTAGCTGCCGCATGTGTGGCATTGGGTCCATCAGTCACATAGGGCCTGCTTCCTCATTTGGAAATGGAGGTGTGGTGCTGACTGAATCCCAACTCCTGCTCAACACCCAGAGTCTATGATCTTGTGCAATTATTATGATCACTCAGCACCTCCCAGCTTCTCCGCCCCCGGAGGCCTCCTTCCCTGAGACAATACTGCTGTCCCCACCCACGCTCACCCAGCAGCCCCAGTGCAGACAGGGGGCTTCAAAACAAAGAGCGGTCAGGGCTGCCAGGTGGAGCTGCTTGGTGTGGATTCCTCTTGGCAAGCAGTGCTCTGTCACAGCAGAGCCTGGGGTCTTCAAGGTCCCTCTACAATTCTCCCATTCTGTGAGCCAGAAAACCAAGGCCCAGAGAGAGGTGGCTACTCAGTCACAGCACATGTCTGTGGGAAGGCTGCACATGAGCCCTGATATGTTCTGGCTCTCCATCCCACTGTGTGGCCAGGAAGCCAGGGGGAGGGTCACCTGTCCCTCCAGGCATTAAAGAGGGGACCATGTTCAAGGAAGAGAAGTCGGCCACACCACGGGAGTGGGGAGAGCGACAAAGGGCATTCCAGGAAGTGGGATAACAGGGCTGGGGTGTGGAGGAGTCGGCAGAATGGCAATTTGGGGCAGGAGAGGAGGCAAGTGGCAAGGGACCTGGGAGCTCTACCATGCCAGGGCCCATCTGGCCTTGCTGCCCCTCAGAGGCCCAGCACAGGGGCTTCACTTTCCCTGAGCTCACCCGGCCTCTGCTAAGCACAGGGGTCTGCTTCGTAGCCAACAAAACCCATGGCTCCAAACTGCCTGGGCTTCCTTCAGAATTTGGTGAGACAGTGCTAAACAGATGGCTGGCCCCTAGCAGAGGAGGAGAGAGGCAAAGAGCAGGAGAGCAAGGGTAGCCATCCACCCAGATGTTTGCGATAAGACTTGCTATTTTCTCCCGTTGTTGATACACTGGTTTACTGAAGGTCCTGAGAAGGCCTGCAGATATCAGATTGACTTTGTTTCCTCCTGTACTTCCCAAATCTGTCTAGCCAAGGAACTTCCTTTTCAGGTGCCATTTTCTATTAACGTCCCAAGAAACAAGTGGGCCAATAAACGACACCTGAGCACATAGGGTCTGCTGCAGTGCAAGTCCCTCATCCTGCAGATAAGATGAGGCCCAGAGAGGGGGAGGACTGGCCTATGGTCACACAGCAGAAGCTGGTACCCAGTCTTCTGTCTCTGGGCCAGCTCTACCAACCCATAAAAAAAAGGAGCAGGTATTCACAGAGCACTCGGCCGAAGCTACAGGGAGACGCCAGTCCTCAGAGCAGGGACCTGTGCAGACAAGAGCAGGAAAGGGGGGACCGGGAACAGGCCACATGGGGCAGGTTGATGAGAGAGATGTCAGAGATGCGGGCCCTCAGGCTTCTGCTGACAGGCTGTGGGCCCCAGGGAATACTCTCTGAGGGCAGAACAGAGACCCACAGGCAAGGTGGATTCCAGCTCAACATGACTTGAGGCACCTGGTTAGGTCTCTTCCCCTCCCAGGCACAGAAGGGACTGATCTGTCTCCATTTCCTCTCCCAGGCCTGGACCAGCACCGGATGGCTTGGCTCCGGCCCTGCAGCCCAGCCCTAAGGCAGCTGGGCCCCTTGTACCCGGGTCGGGGAGATGAAAGGGCTGCTCCCCCCACAGTTACCCTACTGTGGAGCTCGCCAGGCCCCAGCATTGCCAAGACAACCGCTGCCAGCAGAACGAAGATCCGGGTGGGGGCAGGGGGCGTGCCAGCCCGCCCCTGGCCTACTAACCTGGCAGGCAGATTTAAATGACAGCCCAGGAAGCTACTATTAAACTGTCACCCCAGTCAATGGGACGACAGACCGGGAGTGTTCTTGGGCTGCAGCAACAACACAGCAGGAGTGAGAAGGGGAGGAGCCGGTGGCCCAGAGCAACCTGCACCCCCTCCCGGGAGGCCCCTGTCTGCCTGCCCGGTCACCCGCTGGCCAGAGCCACCCTCTCAGGCTGTGGCGAGTCCTGGCACAGAGCTGCAGGGCCTGGAAAACTATTTTGAGGCAGAGGAACCCTTTTACTAAGTGAAATCCCAATATATAAAACAGACAAAAATGGAGGTGCGGTGCTTATTGAAAAGAGGTTGAGGGGAGACGCCACAGGCTGTTTCCCCATCACCCCCTGAAACAAGCCCTGGTGGGGTCACAAAACCCTGGGCTCATAGCCCATCCCCAGCAGCACTGGGTTCAAACCCTAACCCCTCCCCAGACGTGAGATGTTCCTAGGAACCCTCTGTTTAAAGATTCCCATGGGTCCCGGGTGCCTGGCTGTCTCAGTCTATGGAGCATGATTCTTGATCACGGGATATTAAGTTTGAGGCCTGTGTTGGATGTAGAGATTGCTTAAAAATAAAATCTTAAAAAAAAATAAAGATCCCATGGTCTAATCTAACATTTAGAACAGTTTCCATGGACTTAAGATTGTAACTCTCTAGGAGCCAAGGTTCTAAGACAGCACACTGTGATCTGCTCATGCTCAGCCCCATGATGGGACTCCAGGACAGTTACGCCATGAGTCACTAGGTCCATAAGCTGTGGATGGCCTCCGATTCCATCCTTGCAAGGCACTGTGTCTCTCAGTCCAAGCGTCCACACACTGACAAGTAGACTCATGGCTCTAGGTGGTGCTGGAAAGGCAAATGGTCCCCACAGTGTCCCAACACCCACCAAGTGTGGTGGGCAGGGCTTGGCTCCCAGCTTTGTGCTGCCCAGCAGGCTCCAGGGCCTCAGGCCACTACCATCCATCAGCAGGTGACATCTGAGTGTGCTTCCTTCCTCCCCACCTCTCATCCCACCTGGGGAGGGAGATGAAATGAAACAGCAGCAGGTGCTGGGGGGGGGTGGAGACATGTGAAGGGTTTGAGGGAAGAAATGAGAGAATGAAGCAGTGAGCCTCAGAGGATCGCTCTTTGGTGAGGGTATCTTTTCTTTTAAATTGGGCAGTTTCCCTTAAAATTTTCCAGGTTCTCTCTTCCTCTTCCAATCCACTACACTAAGAGGCTGCCCATTTTTTAACCAGTCCAGGTCATAAGACAAATCAAAACCAAAAATCAAGGTATGTAAATGAGGTTGGAGGGAGACTGGATGAGAGGCAGCCACAGAGAGGTCTTCCTGGAGGAGGTGATTCCCTGGCATGACAGGCAGCCAAGGGATGGCTAGGGGCGGAGGTGGGGATCAGTGCAGTATCCCGTGGTCAGCTGTGGCCAGGGACACAGATGTGGCTCATGAGCTGCCCGCACTACCTTGTTTTAAAATGAAGAGATGGGGTCTCCATACTCCCCTCAGCTGGGGGTTCTTGCAGGGACATGTTGTCCACTAGGTGAGGATGGAGAGGGAGCAGCAGATAAGGAAAGGGGCTTGAGCAAGACTTCCCAGCCAAACTTGAACCCTAGCTCCCTCTCCCCCAGTCCGAGGCCCTTGCCTCAACATCCTTTGCATAGGTGTTCACCCAGCTGACACCTGTCATTTCCTTCATCTCAGTGCCCCCTGCTGCCGACAGGCTCTGGAGTCAAGGGGGTGCTCAGAGAATATCTCTGGCCCCACTCCCCTGATGGGCCATGTGACCTCTTCCCACTCGGCACATCAGTTATCTTGTGTGAACAAATTTTTAAGGACACCTCCAGCTGAAATTCTGGGTCACTGACTATGACACAGGTGTTGCTGCCCCTCCAAAAGGGTCACCTGGGGCTTCCCACAGCCAAGTCCCTCCTCTGAACCCCAGCACATCAGAGCTGCTCTCAGACACTGCTGGACACCCCGGCCCCACCGTCACCAAGGGAGGTCCAAGTCCTAGCTGGGGTATGTGGGACTCCCTGTCGCCACAGGGGAGATGAGCGTCTCCGAGGGACAGACGACAAAGGGGTCTAACTGTCACAGTGATTTGTGGACACAGGAGGTATTGAGCCAGTGACAGCTGTAGAGGGCAGGGGAAGATGGGGGTGGGGGAGAGGTGAATGGGATCCGCGGGGGTCCCTGGCTGGTGCCTGCAAAAGAACCAAACATTACAAGAGGGGTGCTGCTTAGATGATAAGGTGGCACTCAGCTCAGGCCCCAAGCTCTGGCTGGTCCCACCTTGGATTTGGGTCACTCGCTTGGCACTGGGATTTTAGGGCCCGAGGAAACAGGTGGAAAGAAACTCATGGCATCCTCAGAGTAGAAGTCTCCAGAGGGCAGGAGGCGTGCCTGGGAAACCCTCTATGGCCGCCAGCCAGAGTCCTTCCTGTCTCCCAGCCGCACGCTGTCCCTCCAGTGAGGTGGGGAGTAGAGTGCTGGCCCTAGTGGAATCTCGGCCTCCTCGGACCAGAGGACTTTCCTGTCTAACCCCAGCCAGGCCACCTGAACTGGTAGTGCACAGCTCTGCCTCCCTCGGGCAGACCCTGGAGCCCGCCAAGGACACCCACCTTCCGGGCCCTGTGCTCCTAGCAGCAGCCCTCTGGTGGAAAGGAAAGCAGTTCCTCTGCCTCTTCCTCTGCAGCTGAAGAAAAGGCTCCAGATCCCACTCCAGCCAGGCTCTGCCACCAACATGCTGGGTGACACCCGACAGGCCGCTCTGGGCTCTGCTTCCTCTATCCACGCTGATTTCAAGTAGGAAACCCAGGGCGCCCCTGGCGGAACTCCGCAGCAAGGAACCAAACCAGAGGGGACTGAGAACACAATGGGCAGGCACTGCCTCGGGCAACAGCCTGGGTTGGGCTCTTGGTGGTCAGGGAATGAAATATCCTGAGACCCCTGCCTGTCTGGGAGGGGGGCAGTGGCTCCTCCCACCCTGCCCCTGCAGTAGTGTTGACACAGCACCCTCTACCTGGCAGTCAGTGGCTGAACACACTGGGAAGCAGCCCCGGCTAAGTGGAAATGCAAATGCTTTCGCCAGTTAAGCTGCCAGGAGAGGCACTGCCCGCACTGCCCGGGAGGTGTCCCGCTGGGCCATCCTGGTGACAAATGGGCAGCACATCTCCCATCTCTGGCCTGGGGGTCCTGGCTCTATTACGTGACCTTGCCTACTCGGCGCCTTCTCTCCTCCTCCATACATGGCTGGATTGGATAAGAGGACATCTACATGCTTTCCTTCGGAGGTATGGTATTATCCACCACAAGGTCCAGAGCGAGGCTGATAGAGGGAACTGTGGCTCTGTCCCCACTCCCTCTAAGTCCACTCCTGTGGCTCCAGATGGAGGGCTATAAAACCAGAGCCAGAAGCCTTTGTCTGCTGAAGCCCTCTTTGGAATCTGCAAGCCATCTTTCTTTCCTTGTCCTGCCAGCTTCCCGCCTCCCCTAGAAGATGACCAAGTGTCTCAGTGTCTCGGCAGGGTCCTCAGGAATGCCTCAAGCTATACTGCTGCCGGCTCTGGCCCATCCCTGGCTTCCATGGGCTTCCACATGCACTCAAAGATCATGGGCAAAACCGTGGGCTTCCCACTGGCTACCTTTACTTGGGCAGCTCCACCAGGCAGGAGGGGCTCTCCCATCTCCACCTGGCAAACTCTCCCCCCACTCCTTAAGACCAGCTCAGGCATCTTGGGTTGAGTGTCTGACAACAAGGCAGAAAGGAGTGGAGGCCCAGCCTGGGGCTCACGGGGCCCAGAGCACCAAGGGAAAGCCTTCACAAACTCCATTCCCACAGGCTGGCTTATTTGGCTGCCATATTTGTGGCAGGCCAGATCTGGGCAGTGGCCGGAGACAGCCTTTCCAGGCTAGACCCACCTTGGGTGTCAGTAATGAGGTGAAGATCTGCAGCCCTACTGGGGACAGCATTCATCTCCCGGTTGGTGGTCTGGGGAGGCCTCCCCTCCACCAGACGGAAGCAAAGTAAGCTCAGTAAGTCATCCCAAAGGCGTGGTCAGCCAGTGACACATGGCTCAGCTACCACCATGAAGCCAGCCTCAGGGAGAAGCAAACCCTTCATGTCTCATGGTAGCTGGGCCCTTAGCTGCAGGAAAGCCCTTCACAGGGTTTCCCTGGGGGAGTTCCACAAACCCAGGCCTAGGTTCGGGGTATGGGGAGGAGCCTCTGAGTGGTCTGGGCACACCACTCCAGGCTTCTCTTGACCTCTGCAGTGACCTTGGGAAAATCCCTTATACTGCCTGTGCCTCAGTCTCCTCATCTAGACATGGGAGGAGAAAGAGATCAGGTTTTCCATGTGTGTCATTCATGGGCCTGCTGTGGGCACTCCGCCAGGTCAGGAGTGGAAGGGACAGATGAAGGGCTCCCCCGGCATGTGGACTGGGCTGAGCTACAAGCCCAGCGTAATCAGCACCTGATTCCAGGGGGGTGGCAGGAGTGAGGTGCAGGGTGATGAGGACAGCAGAGCATGTACGAGGCTCTGGCTAGGTGCTGCATGTGGGGAGGGGAAGGACCTTGAAAGTAAGGGCCACAGAGGAGCAGCTCAGAGAGGGGGAACTGAGGGCTGTTCACGGGACAATGAGACTGGCTGGCTGGAAACTCAGCCCAGCCCAAAGGGAATCTGCAGAACTGGGATCCTGAATGGATGTGGTGCTGACAGCAGGTTCATGATCCTTGCCTCCTGCCCCCCAGCTCCTGGGCCTGGCTCTTCACAGCAGCTCTAGGCGGTAGGGGATGGAGAAGAGGGGCAGCACTCCCTATGAGAGATGAGGAAGTAAAACGCTTGAAAGGCAATGGATTGTCCCAAGGTCACAGGGCTTAAGCATGATCAGAACCCAGTCGTCTTATCCCTAATGCTCCACAAGGGAATCGAAGGTGGTGAGGCAGCTGTGTGGCCCCCCTTGCTAAGTCTCAGTGCCCCAGCTGAAAACAAGGACACTGAACTCGGGAGTCTCAGTAGCGCCTCTTCTCCTGCAAGTGGGAGCTGCTGGTGGGGCAGAGGGCAGAGCTGGGAGCCCAGAGCTGGACCTCAAAGAAGGGGTGATTTTGGCTGGCAGCAGTAGGGGCTGGGGAAGCCCACCCTGAGAAATCCTGTCTGATCCGGAAGTAAGAGGTAGATTCTTTTTTATTATTTATTATTTTTTAAAATTTTAATGTGTTTTATTTATTTTTTTGAGAGACAGAAAGACAGCGTGAGCAGGGGAGGGTCAGAGAGAGAGGGAGACACAGAATCTGAAGCAGGCTCCAGGCTCTGAGATAGCTGTCAGCACAGAGCCTGACGCAGGGCTTGAACCCACGAACTGTGAGATCATGACCTGAGCTGAAGTCAGATGCTTAACCGACTGAGCCACCCAGGCGCCCCAAGAGGTAGATTCTAAAAGCAGATGGAGAAGGGGGTTTCCTTTTTGGCTTTTTGGTGCATCTGGAAGGAAATGGGGTCCCTTCAAGATCCCCTGGGGTTGGGGCCAGCAGGAAGTGGGAATGTGCAAGCCACAACCCTGCCGGCAGCAGGTTCCCAGGACGGATGGCGCCAGGGTCCCTGAGCACCACCTCGGCTGCTTACATGTCCTTCAACTCCAGCTGGCAGGTGGCCTGTGGCTACACTAACAGCAAGTGACTCGGTGTCCTGGAACTGCCTGTGTGACTACAGGTGAGTTCCTTAGCCTCCCAGAGCCTTAGTTCCCTTGCCTATTAAATGGGGCTAATAATCAATAACCAGCCCCTTAGGAGGCATCATGGGAAACTATAGATGCTGAAATTATATGATGACCAGTACAGCCCACAAAGGCAATGGAACTCTTGTCAGCTTACCATCACCTCCAGCGACTTTCCTGCTGGGACTTTGGAGGAGAGCTCAGTTGCTTTCCTGCCAGAAGAGGAGAGGGCTCAGGACAAATAGACAAGGGAGAACATTCTAGGTCCTGTGAGGTGCCAGGAGGTGGCCAGTACAGATGGGGCAGTGGGAGGTGGGGATGGATGGGTAGGCTCAGAAGGACCCAACAAGGACTACTACAGGCAGAATAGACCTGGAAGTCAGGCCCTGTAGTCTATCTGGTCCAACCCTAACCTTTCATAATTGGGGAAACTGAGGCCAAAGAGGGCCTACAATGGCCTGAGTTCACACTCCCCAGGCAGCCCCAGCAAAGCAATTACACTCTTTTCCAAGACCCAGACATGGAGCAGAATGCAGTTTAAGAGGCTCACAGAATCATCAAATAGCTCTAGAATCACTGAATAGAATCTTCAATTCAAGGGGGGTGATCTTAGAATCTGAAAACACACAGTTTAAAAGTACTTAATGGTCCAATGTTAGGGCTATGGATACAGAGAATCTGTCCAACTTTGAAATCACAGAGAGAATCTTAAACTCACAGAGAACAGAACTCTAGAAGGTTCTAATCCAGGCGCTAGGAGTGGCAAAGGCCTGCCCCTTCCCCCAACCAGTGCAGGAATCCTCTGTTCCCAGCGCTGACATATGGCCATTCTGCCCTCTTGAATGCTCTCAGCAACAGGGGACTCAGTCAGCGGTGCCCACTGGAGGCTGGGCACGTTCCTTCCTCTTGAACAGAGAGGGAAATAAGTTCTCGACAGGAGATCCCCACCTCGTACAAATGGGTTTTTCACCCCTCCTTGTTGTTTGGCTCTGGTCGGAAAGATTCCTAGGGAAGTGGAAAGGAGCCAAGAGCTGCCACAAAATGACTTTAACCACCAGACAGGCTGGTAATAGGTTTCGGTGGGAAAAAAGGAAGGAGAGGGGCGATTAATTCCAACTTGCCATGCGATAAAGGAAATTAAGGCATAATACTGAGGAGGCAGCAGTTCTATTAACCTGCATGGAATACCAATGACTTCGGTCCTCTCAAAATTGCTAGAAATAAAGAGAAAACCCCAAAAGAGAATGTGATTGTGGCCCAGGGCTCATCTGGATTAGGCTGTTTGTTTGCCCTGGCACCCTAATGATGGGAATGAGGGAAAATTCCCCGTTTCCTGGGAGACGGCCGTGCCTGAGTCGGGGAGGAAAGGCAGGCCCACGCGTTGCCACTGGACCGCTTAGCAAAGAGCTCAGGGCAGAGGGGGTCCCCAGGCACCCTTCAGGGACAGCTCAGTGCAAGAGCCCTCAGGGCATCTCCCCATCCAGCACATACCCTTGGTCTTGTGTTCTGGGGGGGACGAAGAGAGGGCCGACCTCCTGATGACCGCCCCCCCCCCCCCATTCTAACTGAAAAGCCTTAGATCTCTGCTGCTGGAGGCCAAAAGAATTAAGCAGGGTGTTTGCCGTACCAGGTGCCCTGCTAGCTGCTGGCGAGCCCTGCAGTTTGGTAAGACCCTCAGAGCTGGTCATGTCTCAGGGCGCCGGTCCTGCAGAGCTGAGACCACCCACATATCTGGGGCCAGCCGAGGGGCAGGCAGCATGGGCAGAGTTAACGGCCATGGGCCACAGTTGAGTGCCTCCAGCCAGGGGCCCAGCAGGGCATCCGTGAGATCTAGGCAGAAGGAGGTAGACGGGGCTATGGGAGACAAGCACAAAGAGGGAGTGGGGCAGGTGCCCAGCAGATCCTCAGGTCCCAGTGGCGCCCTGGCCCAGACCTTGGCCACCTTTGCCACTTCTCAGAACCCCTCACCCTGAGATTCTGAGCCAGCATGGTCACCCAAACAAGATAGGTCCCAGCACAGCTTGGGCGAAAGGAAAGCCACTTCTGAAACAGCCTACTCTGTGAGCATCCCCCCTGTCCCGTGACTCACACCCATGTCTGCCCTTTTTCCAAGTAGACGTTTTCCCCTAGCACAGCATGGCAGATGCTGGTCGGCTGCCCATGAAGGCCCCCCTTCCCCCAGGAGCAGGTTAAGGAACCAGGGCTCAAATCCTGGCTTTCTCCCCTTAGTAGCTGGTAGGTAACCTGACCTCTCAGAGCCTGTGTTTTCCCTCATGTAAAATTGTGATGGTGAATCCTGACTTGCAGCATAGTTGGTTGTGAGATATGTCTATCACTGGGGCCTGGCACTTAGAAGATAATCAGAATATTCTAATATTTCAGAAAATAGAGATATTAGAAAATGTCCAGTGATGGATCTTTCAACTTTCCTCAGTTGCTCCCCCACTCCCAGGCTTTGTACCCAGTAGGCCCTCAGAAAGTTCTTGTTACAGTTATTAAAGGACATCAGGAGGCCTGGCCTCGTCCTGGGCCTCTTGGTTCTTCCCAGCTTGGTTTTCCCATGTGTAAGTAGGAAGGCTGTTACTTGGAAAGCTGCATGGGGAGGGGGGCTGGAGCGTATCCTGCTGCCCAGTTCTGGCTGAAGCATGAGCCTGTCCAAGATCAAGCCCAAGTCCTGTAGGCACAGCTTCCTCATTCGCTGGGAGTCCCCTGCTCTACCACAAAGTCCAGGACCCCACCTCCTGGCCTTCTCTTTAGGGAACCCTGGGGACATGTGGCCTTGGTCATAGTGTGAGGGCCACTTCTGGGCCAAACTCTCATCTGTCCACTGTACCTTGGGGTTTACAAAGCCCTTTGCACACACCTCCTCATTTAGTTCATACACCTACCCTGCGAGGCTCAGAGAGGGACAGGATGGGCCCAGGTCACACAGCTATCTATCTGCCCAGTGTTCTGTCCTGACACCACCACTCTAGGCCAGCCCAGTGGCCCAACTACCTCCTCCATGAAATGACAAGGACATATGGTCTGCAGTGCAAGTCCTGACCTTGTCCTCCCCTGCCCCCTAACCCAAGCAAGCCTGACAAATGGGGGCGGTATTCTCTCAAGAACATCTCCGAGTCACCATGAAAATCTAACAGCATAAGAGATGCCAAAGGCAAGAAACACTGGCCAGTGGACCAGAAAGAGCAGAGCCCAGGGAACCCCAGAGCCTGAGCTCCAGTCCTGGCCTTTCCACACTTTGGCTCTGTGATGGGCAGGCCTGGGTCTCCCCATCTGTCAAAGAGGGGACCCACCTGCCTGCCCCCTGGGGGCCAGCTGTGCACTTGCCAAACCTACCCTCATCCCACCTGCGTCCTTTGCACCTGTCTGTGGTCACTAATTCATCCAGGAGGGGTTGTGGGGCTGCCCCCTCCCTGCACACGGCTCAGCTTGACCCGCTGTCCCCAAAAGCTAGGCCTGCAGTGTGCTCAGGCAGGCGTGCTGAATCTTCGGGGCATGCACACAGCACACATACGTGCACACAATCACACGTGCACATAGCAGCACCCCCTACCCACCTGCACGCTCTGATGTGCACCACATACCAAACATACTCAGACGTGCGTGCCACCCGGTGCTCATGCTACAGCACACGGACCACACACCCACACATGCACAGGTGGCTTCGTGTGACATTCACACAATACAGACAAACATGCATAGATTTTCCTGCCTCTCGTGACAGCCAGATGGTGGGATTCTCCCAGAGGGCTACCATTTAATGCTCTAATTAATTTTAAAAAATTCTAGGTACCCAGAGCCTGGGATTGTTCCAAATGTCCTGGGCATGCCACAGCTCAAAGCCAAGGAAAGAAGCAAGGCCTATGGGGAGAGATCATGGGGCCAGGGAGGGGGAGGGGCTCCCACTGAAATCAGGAGAGCCTGTGCCCTTACCTCGAGGGTTGATAACCTAGCCTAGCAAGGGGAGCTGGGTTCAAGAGCCAGCTGCCCAGACGTAGGCCTGGTCCTGGTTCCAAGAGTGCCCCACAACCCAGGACAGGGAGAGATCCCTTCACAGCATCCCTGTAAGGGCTGTCTGGCCTCAGCAGACGGGGAGCTCAGTCTCTGTGGGAGCCACTAGGCTCCTGTCAAATTGCACTGCAATCCTGAGGCTCATGTCGAGATCCAAGTTCACTCTTTCAGGGCCCTACTGTGTGACTCCAAGGCACTATGGGAGGAAACAAAACACACAGCCACCACAGTCTGTGGTATGAGATGGATGAGGTGAAGATGATGAGCAGGCCCAGAGGGACTTGCAATGCTCCCCACCCACCTGCTTACATGCCTCCAGGGACGGGGTGCTCACTACATCTCCCAGTAGCCTTCTCTGACTGGCCCAGAGTCCGTCCTCTCCTGGTGAGCCCTGGCTGTTCTCTGGGCTACAAGGCCCAGGTGGTTCAGGCTGGCAGGAACCGTGCAGCGCTCATCCCCAGGCCTTTCCTCTGACTTTCCCAGGGGCACATTCTTTGCTGCTGAGTGTTTGGGAAAACGCAGCAATAAATTTACCACCTCACTTATGAATAATTTGCTGTCAGGAGCTCTGCGTAAGCAGAGAACTGAATTAACGAGGCTTAATTAACATTAATGTTGTGACAGATCTCAACCCTAGTCGGAAACCCCCCATCCTCACCGCCCAGGCCCTTGCCTGCTGTTTCTGGGCTCATGTGGGAGGTGACAGGCCCAGGGAGGGTTCTGGGAGCCGCTGATGGGCCTGATGGAGGGGGAAGGGGGCTGCCTATTTCCTAGGATTAGGAGGGATTTGGGATCTGGGGGCTGGAGGCATGCAGGAAATGAGAACAGGAAGCCAGGAGCCTCTGCAATTCCATTCCTAAGGAGCTTTCAGGCTGTCCCTCATCCCTGCCTGGCGCAGTGGCATGGGCCTCAGGGTCTGAGTGGCCAGGGCTCAAATTTGCCACTCACATGCTGACTCACCCCACCCCTCTGTTAGCAGAGGGATGGGGGTCTCAGGGGATGCATAAGGTCCCTCGTTGAGAACAGAGGTGTTCTGGGATCTTCAATTCTGCCATCCCATCCTAAGTGTGAGAGTGAACGTGGCTCAGTGATTACTCTGCACTGTGCTCATCATCCCATTTAATCTTCCCATAGCCCTTTGAGCAAAGGATTCCTATAACCCCACTGTGCAGATGAAGAACCCAAGGCACCGAGAGGGGCAGTAATCTGCCCAAGGTCACGCAGAGAGTCAGCAGGAATGAGGGGACCACAGCCACCCACTACACTCCCTGGAGAGCAACTGAGGATCCAAAGAGCCAAGGTGAGAGGAAAGCTCAGGCCATAGAGGCCATGCTGGGGTGGGCACAGGGCCTGGCAGCCATGTTTGAGGAGTCAATCTATGAATGATGGAGAAAGGGGAGGAGTATGTCCCACCAGAGGGCCCATGTACCTGTTTCTCAACCACAAAGACTTATTAAGCTGCCCTTGAGTGTCCAGCCTGTGACGGCCTCTGGGGAAGAGATAAATGCAGTGAAAGGTACCCACCCTGGTCTCAGGATTGGTACCACAGTCTACTCTTGGCTTTCCCCCAGGGCACCAAGCTGTGATCTGGCACAAGGTGGAGACACCATAATTTATCATTAATGACTGCCATTATTAGTATTAATGGGGAGGACACTTCTGACCAGAACCAACTTTAGGGCCCAGCAGGAGGCCCAGCTCCCACCTACCTACCCCAATGGCCCAGGTGCTGGCCATCGCTCTGCACGCATCCCAGGTCACTGACCAGGAAGGGCCATGCTAAGATCTTTGGGCTCCAGCCTGGTCTCCAGGCGGGGATGGGCTCTGGGTCTCAGGAACCCACGTCTCTCCTGAAGGACCGACCAGTTGAAGTTTTAGTGTTAAGGATCTGCTTGTGAATAGTACGGGGAGGAAGGTAAGGATGGAGGCTGGGAGGGGGGCAGATCTACCTCCAGAGTGTGACCCCTCCTCAGCCCTGCCAAGCCCCACATACCCCTTAACTCTGCCACAACACCCTGTTCCAGGAGGTCTTCCTGGCCCACCAGGCCGCCCCTCACCTCCTGACTCATACATTAGCCCTGTGACCTTGAGGAAGACGCTCACTGTCTTCTACCTCATTTCTCTCCTCTGTAAGATGGGGGATAAAGCACTACCTATCTTACAGGGCTGAC
This sequence comes from Suricata suricatta, assembly GCF_006229205.1. Classification (NCBI taxonomy): domain Eukaryota; kingdom Metazoa; phylum Chordata; class Mammalia; order Carnivora; family Herpestidae; genus Suricata; species Suricata suricatta. The sequence goes on along the minus strand of NC_043707.1, from coordinate 100,125,668 downwards.
GTGAGGATCCAATGAGATGCCATCTGGCACTGAGTAAAGGTCAATATATGATAGCGGTGCTTGCTGATAACCCGGAGATTAGTGCAGTGGAGACCCAGCCCTGTGAGGTGCCACAGAGAAGCTAGGTAGGCTTGGGGGTGTCTCTGTCTACAAGACTGCTTTAAGGCAGCAGGATTATCAAGGGGGCTCTGTATTGACCCTGTAACAGACCCAGGACCCATGAGGCCTCTCGGGACAGAATCAGAAAGAATTTTCTTTCTGGAAATAGAAAGAACTGCTGTATGGAGAAGTAAGGTTTCCATCCCAGGAGGTATGCAAACAGAGGATCCATCTATTCATTTAACAAGCATTTACTAGACCTGCCTCTGTCCTAGACCCTGTGTTGGCATGGGGGAATGGGGTGCTAGAAAAGAGAGCACGAGACCTAATGATGCCTGGAGAAACCCACATTCTAAAAAGGGATGCTGAAGGTACCAAACGGACCCCGGAGCAGGCCTGTCTACCCTGTCAGAGCCTAGAGGAAAACCCAAAGGTCTTGTGCCATGAAGAGGTCTTGGGAAATCCCTGGGCAGCTCAAAGAGGGGCTGAGCTCTGACCCTGAAGATGTGAGGCTGGACCCCACCTGCTCTGAGCCCCCCATGGCCCCAGAATCCCAAGGGCATCCATGTGCCTATGCTCTCCTTGCTGATCACAGCTCAGCCCCAGTCCCCAGAGCACCTGCCCAACCTGACACCCAGTGAGGAGTGGGTAAGCGGTGTCCTTGGGGGGAGGGCCCTGCCACACAGAGTAAGGAGAAGGGAGGAGTGGTTGACTCTGCTTGGGCAGGGGCAAGGGCATGGTCAGTCCCAGGCAGGTGATGGGCTCACCCCATTGCCCATTTTCCTGCCCAGCAACATTCACGGCTCCCCACCACCATGGTTCCTGGGGAGCGGGCTCCTAGGAGCCAGCAGCCAGACCACCAGCTGCTGCCCCTCCCCATACAAACCCTGGCCACAAAGCACCCTCTCCCCCAGCTCTGCCCGCCTGCGGTGACAGCCTCTTGGCACTAGCTCTCCCCTTCCCTCCATCTGTCAGGAATCGGTGCAGACAGACTGTGAGAACCACAAGAGGAAGTAGCGGCTCTGTTTGGACCCCTCCCCCTCTCCCTGCCTCTCCAGAGCTCTCCCTCTACCCCCCTACCCCACTACCCCACGGCCGTCCTCTTTCCCCCTCCTCCTTGTGTCTTCCTTTCCCTTCCATCTGTCTCCATCTCTTCCTACTGATGAAGACATTGACAAAGTGGGAGTGGGAGGGGAGAGGACCATCCAGCCAGTGACCCCTGCACAGCATGGCCACTCACTTCTTTTTAGCCCTTCATCCTGTGGGATTGTGGGCTTGGTTTCTCCAACTGTACAACTGGTGCAGTAAATCCTGCCAGGCCCCCCTCCCAGGGGATACGAGGAGCCCCCAGGCAACACGTGGAAAGGACTTCATAAACTGTAAAGCCTTGTGCAAGTGTCTGGTGTCCCCAGCTTCTTCCTATTTAATGTGGGAATACTCATCTTGGGAGTAGTAAGGCCAGAATGGGACATAAAAAAAAAATTGGGAAAAGGCCTTGAAGAGTATAAATGACAGCAGGAAGGCAAGTCAGGGTCATCAAGGTAATGGTCCTCACCATATTACTGTGAAGGGAGCAAGGAAGGGCTGGGGACACCGAGGCCCAGAGAGAGCAGTCATAAAGCTATGTTAGAGGCAAGAACAGAACAAGGGCCATGTCGCCCGGCCCTGTTCACACCAGCACCCCAACCAGGATGCTCCCAGCTCCTCCAGACCTTCCAAGGGGCCCTCTTTCTCCTTCAGTTCTCCCAAAACATAGGGTGAGCCCTGCCCAACTGTCAACAGAACCCACAAGCAATGGGGCCACCCTGCCACGAAGCTGGAGGGGGGTTGCAGGGTGCAGGGAGCCTGGGGCTTTCCATTGTGAAACCAGGACAGTGGTGAGCAAACCATCACCCTGGATGGGAGTAAGCTCTTGGCAGCTCCACGCTGCTGAGCAAAGAAAGGCATGGGCATTTCCCCTAAAAAGAGAGCAGAACCCAGGCTCGCTCCTACCCTGTGAAGTGTGGCCCAAATTCCCAGTAGCCAAATGGAAAGGAAATTCTGGTCTAGCCACAGTCTCAGGGCCCTACAGGGCCATGTCTGACCCCAGCCACAGCACAGATGTGCCTGAGAGAAAGGGGAAGTGTTTTGGGCCCTCTGCCCTTTTCATAGCCAAAGTAACTTGAACTTGAACTTGAGGTTCAGAGATGTGAAGCCGATTACTTGAGGTCACACATTGAGTGAGGCAGCCAACATTCAGAAGACAGGGCCTGCTTTCCATCTAAAAGTCCTCCTCCAGGTCCTGGCAGTGCACTGGCATAGAACACACCTTTGGGGAACGTTGGAGCTCAGACTCAAAGCCTCCACACCTGAAGCGCTTCCCTAGGACTCTCAGAAATGCCGATGGCCCACAGGTACAACATGAGGGGTACAAACAGGGTGATAGGGGCACTGGGCATATGCAAAGACAGAGGGCCCCACCCCTTCTTCCTTCCCTCTCTCCTTCTCCTCAGGCCCTGGCCATGTCCCACTGCCCCTTTCCCCTGAGGCCTGTAGTCTGGTGTGAACTAGACTCTAAATCAGACTATCCTGGTGCTGAGTGCCAAGGACAGAGAGAAACACAGGGAAGGACAGACCAGAGGAGGCCCAGACCCACCTGGGGCTGGAGGGAAAGTCTCCCTAGAAATGGTGACTCTTGAGGTAAAGAGCAGTTGGATAAGCAGAGAACCTTCCAGGCAGAGGGAACCATATGTAAGAGTACGATGCCCCTGGGACACTACTCCTCATTCTGGGTACTGATGAAGCACAGAGTCATGGCATTTAGGGGGCAAGTAGATGGGGTCTAGGGCTGGAGAGAAGCCAGATGCATGTCTTAAAGGGCCCTGAATGTCAGTCAGGCAGACTTGATCCTATGGCTGGTAGTTGTCACTGTAGGATGCTGAGCAAGGACAGGACAAAGCTCTCATGCTTAATAGCATTTGGCTGCAGAGCAGAGAACTGATTGGAGGGGAAGGACAGATTTAGGCTGGCACTGCTCTACCAGTCTAGGGATACCTCAGGGGATGGGTAAAGGCCCGGGATTGGCAGGAGGCAGGGGAGGAATCTAAGGACTTGGCGACCCTTAGCAATGAGGGAGACAGGGGCGGCGATGACTCCTAGGTTCCTAACTGAGTGGTGTCCATGCCGTGAACTGGTCCCAGGCAGAAGAGCCCCGCCCCCCCAATAGCCCGGAGTGCTTATGTGCTGGGTCGCAGGTCACTGTGGATCCAGGAATTGCTGCCCTGCTAACTAGGAGACCAAGATGTCACTTTATGTCTAGGTATGGCACAGCTGTCTTGGAAAGCTCTCCACTGTCCTGGGAAGCAGGTCACAGTCACAGGAGGTGGCCAGCATTTATAGAGCCTCAGAGTGTGCAGCCTGCCCAGCCCCAAGCCGCAGTGGCTCAAGAGGGGAACGAGCCTTACCTAAGGTCTCATGACATGTCAGCTGTCACAGCTGGGAAGGGACACTGAGCAGGCTTGCGGGGTGAAGGGGCGAGGCAGTCCCTTGGAGCAGAGGCCCCAGAAATAGAGCTGGCCACAGGAGGCAGGGCTCGTCTTATTGAAAAGGAGAACAGCTTTTCTAACAGGAAGAGCTACCCAGGAACAGAAGAAGTTATCTGGTCAATTAGTGTGCTCCCTGTCCCTGGAGGTATTCGGGCAGAAGTTGGACACCCCCCCACTCGAACCTCCAGGGCTGCTGAGGGAGTTCCTGCATTGGGAGGGGATGGGAAGGCTCCTCTGGCCAAAGGAGGCTGCAGTTCCAGCCCCAGGAGCCACAGATCACTCATCCATTCACTGAACACATGCTCACCAAGGCCTGCTCTGTGCCAGGCTGGGGACAACGGATACCAGCAGTGGGCAGAGCAGAACCAGAGAAATCTCTCTCAACCTTCCCCACCCCTACCTGGAGCGGGGGTGGTGCAGGGGACAGAGGATGGAGGCCCCAGCTGCCCACACTCCGTGTCATGGGTCTAACGGACCGAGCACCCTATCTTCCTGGGCACATCTGGAGCACAGCGCCAAGGGCTGGGCAGGGTCAGACACAATGCAGCCTCCTCCTGCGCCCCACCCCTCCCAGAGGTCTCTGAGGCTCTGGACTCATTTCCTAATGAAGTCCCTGGAAGGACTCTTCCTAATTAAATTAGGACAGTAAGTTCTGGCCTGGGGCCACAGGGAAGAAGCGGGGACAAAGGAGCCTTTTTGGGGGCCCCCTGACTCCACCCACTGCACGCAACAGCACAGCAGCCCGGCACAGGAGGGAATTCCTGAAGGACCAACAGGAGATGGAGGCTCAGAGAAGGAAGTCTACATACACCTAGCAAATCTTGAATTGAGCGCTGACTATGCACAAGGCCCCACTCTCCATGTTCTTCCTAAATTAACTCACACAGTCCTCCACCCACCTTGTGGGGGAGGGTTGATGGCTCCATTTTACAGATGAGACAAGGGCTCAGAGACGTGAAGTAACTTGCCCAGGGTCCCCCAGCTAGGAAGAAGTAAAGTAGGGACTTGCCCCCAGGCCTCCTGGCTCACGGCCCTACTGTTACATGTGTCGAAATGGAGCCTCTTACGGATGCACGCACACAGTAGCAGTCAGCGGTGGGGGGGGAGGGGGGGCCAAGGAGTCTTCACATCTGTGCCTCCCACCTAACTGCACAGCACCCAGAGGTCTAGGCCAGACTCAGACCACGCTTTGGCCAGGCCAGAACTTCAAAAGCTGCCCACGGGAACACAAACTCCAGATCCAACCTGAACTCTCTCCCAGTACAGATGGGGAGACTGAGGCACAGGGAAGGGCAGAGACTTGTCCAGATCACTCAGCAAGTAGTGATGAGGAGAGGGTCTCAGGCTCCTGGGGTCGTGACACTGAGAGCCCGGAGGGACTGGCTCTCCACAGGGTTCAATTGGCTGACAGAGCCCTCAGCTCCCAGCACAGAATCTGCAAGTGTGGGCAAGGCCAGGCCAGGGAGGGGGAGGCCGAGGGTCTGGGGGAGGAGGTGGCAAAGAGACCAGGGGCTGTAACCACACAGGCTGGCAGTCCCCTGTGGGCTGATGAGGCCTAGTTCCTGGCCCTGTGGGACCCAATGAGGTTTCAGGTGCTGTGCAAAGGCCAGGGACTACTTATTGCTCATTGTCTGAGGTTCAGGTTCAAGGCACTTGCAGGAGGGCCCCCAACTAGAATGCAGAAGAAATACAGGGGAAAGCCAGGTCTGGCTGGCACTGGGTCAGTGGGCATGCTTATTCCTGCCCCTTGAGGAGAGGCAGCTGTGGCAGGCAGGGGACAGAGCAGGGGCAGGGGCGAGGTGACCATCACCGTGTAGCTGGCAAGAAGTCTGTCTGGCTAGTTCACAGGTATTAAAGAATCAGTCTAGTCACACTCAGCAAGAAAATAAACAGAGAGAAACTCCCAAGTGGATGTCGTGCATTTTATATGGTTTAGGCCACGTCCCCCGTGTGAGGGATTGGAGTTCACAGCCCCTGATCTGGAACTCCTGGGCCTCAGGAAGGGGCAGCTCCTTGCACCCTCACAGCCTTGAGCCTGGCCATGATGGACTCCGGCTCCTATGAACACCCTGGCTCTTAGGGGAAAACAAAAGCTACCCAGAGAACTGGGTCTGAGAGGGATGCCCAACTCCTAATGAGCAGAGACCCCAAGAGAGGCAGAGACCTGCCGATGTCACTCGGCAAGGTGGGAGCTGGGGTGGGGCAGAGGTGGGCCTGTCATCTGGGTCAGAGTTTACAACAGTCTCAGCCTTGGGGTAGGGGTGGGTGGGGGGCTGGACAGAGGGCGGGGGGGGGGGGGGGGGGCACTGGCGGGGAGGGACTGCTGTGGCGTGGCAGGGGGCAGGCTGGGAACAGAGACTGCTGGCGCCTCTCCAGCTACAAATAATTCTCTGCCACAAACACCCAGCGGGGGACTTTGGCTTTGGCTGTCTCGGCTGTCTTGGCGGGCGTGGGAGGAAGAACGTCACCCTGACCCCGCAGCCATCGTATATCCAGAATAGTCACCTCCCCCCTGCTGCACACCCCCCTCGTGGAGCGCACACACCTATACACACATATGTATGTTGGTGCACACGGCTGAGAGAGAGCTCTGTGGCTGACAGGGCAGCAGATGGCAGCTGGGGGTCCAGGAAGTAAAGGAGGGAGGGACGAGCACTGGCCTGAATGTCCCTGGATTCAGGCCACCAGGAAAGCCCACCCTTGGCCTCCAGCTATTCACTAGAGCAGCTTAACCTGGCCCCAACGGGGCCTTCCTGCCTCTCATCAGCTGCCAGCTCTCTGATGTTAACCTGGCCTTGTTGGTGAACTCCGGCCCTTTTTGGACAACTAACCATGCCAGACCCTCTGGTTAACCAATTCTCCTGGGCCCCCTCTGCTTAGCCGGCTCCCTGAGGCCACCCTGGAAGCAGTCGCCCTGGGGCCCCCAAAGCAGATGGGAGCCGTGGCAGGGTTCCCCCGGACCCTCCCAGTCTGAGAAGCTGCTGCACTCCCAGGCAGCCGAGTTCTCCCAACTGGCCAGTTGACCTACATCTCTCCTGCTGCCGTTCCGGCAGCGGCTCCTCTGTGTCCTTGGTGGAGGAAGAGGGAAGCTGCTGACAGTCCCTTCTGCTTGGCCATTCCCTGGGCAGGGATCACAGGCTAGGGAAGGGGAACAGGGATGCTCAATTTCAGGGCCAGGTTCTGAGCAGGACATCAGCCTGCACACCTCTGAGACATGGGCTTATTATCCTGTTTCACAGACTGAGGATCCAACGCTCAGAATAGAAGACCCATACCAGGGACCCCAGCTAGTCATGGGGCTCGTGGGTCTGTTTTTGCCCATTACTCCACTGTACCCAGTACAATCATAGGCACAGGAAAAAGGCAGAAGAGAAAGTGGCCCAAGGAACCTGGGCCTCGGGGCTGAGTTCTGGAAGGAGATCCTACAAGGTTCACTGCCCTCCATCTGCCTGCCCAGAATCCACCCATCACGCCAGCAATGCCCCCGTTCTAACCCTTCCCAGGCAGTAAGGAGCTCAAAGGGCACAGGCCCTCCACCCCCAGACAAGGACTGGCCCTGACCCAGCTCCAGAGAGAAGCCTGCTTGGATTGCTGGTTATAGTGCAGGTGGGTCAAGGACCAATGGGTAAAGGGGAAATAAAGTTCAGAGAAGGAGAGACACTTGCCCAGGGTTACTCAGCCCAGGGTTAGAGGCTGATACAGAGCAACTATTATAATGATGTGGGAATGGATTCTACAAATATCTGGAGAAGAATGAAGACTGGTTTTGTTCCCTTTGGTTTTCTTGGGTGGGGGTGGAGAGTCCTTGAGGCCAGAACACAGTTGTCCTTTCTCCTTGCTTTGCTTGGTGTGGCCCAGATATGGCTACTTTGTCTGCCCCACGGGGACGAGATGAGAGGGCCCTGTGCTCCAGGAGGTCCTGCGGGCTGTCTGGCTGGCTGGGAAGGGCTGTGGGGGTTTAGGGGTGTGGCAGGGAGGAGGGAAAGCATCACCTCGAGAGAGCACCCTGGTAAGGATGAAAATGGATGTGCTCAGCAATGTCTTTCCTAAGAATCCATCTTCAGGACGAATGCACAAAGATATACAGTACAAGGATGCATATCCCAGCGCTGTGTAGAACAGGACAAGAAACAGAAGCAACTAAACACACATCTATCAATAGGGAATCGTATAGGTAAGTTATGGAAGATTCCTGCATTGGATGACTGACTGGCCCTGGAAAACAATGATATGATTCTACTGTTATTGACAAAGTCATGCTGCACGTGGGAAGAAAACAATTAGCATTAACATATCCTCATTTTTGTTAAAAGAAAAAAATACGTGTGCTGATGCACACCGGCATACAAGCAGAGAAAAACCTCTGGTAGGAGATGCTGCTTACATAATGTTATAACCAAGGCTGACTGTCACCTTCCTCTTTTTGCCTCTCTGTGCTTGTTTTTCTTAAAATTACAAGTACAAAATTACTTTTATACGATCAAAGTTATTTCCATTGGAAAAATAAATCAATGGAGTTGGGGGGCACCTGGGTGGCTCAGTCGGCTGAGTGTCTGACTTTGGCTTGGGTGGTGATCTCATGGTTCATGAGTTCAAGCCCCAGGTCGGGCTCTGTGCTGACAGCTCAGAGCCTGGAGCCTGCTTCGGATTCTGTGTCTCCCTCTCTCTCTGCCCCTCCCTGACTTGTACGTGCTCGCTCGCTCGCTCGCTCGCTCTCTCTCTCTCTCTCAAAAATAAATAAATAAACATTAAAAAAATCAATTGAGGTGGGTTTTGGTTTGAGCAACTAACGGTGTGGCCCTGGGGAGCCCCATGCCTTCCCTCAGCCTCAACTTCCTCATCAGGAAAATGGGGGTGATAATTAACTCCTGCACCACCTCCTTCCCAGGGTGGCCATGAGGCCTAAACTGAAAAAGGCCATACTGAGGTTCTAACAGGCTGACAGTGCTGGGATTGAAATAGTCTCCAGGGGCTCCTGGCTGGCTCAGTCGGTTAAGTGTCTGACTTTGGCTTAGAGCATGATCTCATGGTTCGTGAGTTCAAGCTCCATATCAGGCTCTGTGGTGAGCTCAGAGCCTGGAGCCTGCCTCAGATTCAGTCTCTCCCTCTTTCGCTCTCTGTCCCTGCTGGCTGCACTCTCTTTCTCTCAAAAATGAATAAACATTAAAAAAATTAAAAGAAAGAAATCGTCTCCATAGTGGCTGAGATACAGTTCCCTGGGGCACCTCAAGGCCAGTGGCCAGGGGAGGAGGCTGGCCACAGGACCACTCTCACGGACCCAGCCTGGTAGTCCCCAGAGAGGCTTTGGGCTGTCTGTTCTTCCATGTTCTAAGGGGCAGGCTACATGTAGAAGGCATGAGAGGTCACGGGAACCGGGAGCCTCACGGCTCTGCCTCTCCTGGGGGGCTCTCCCAGTCACCAGAGGGCATCCAGAGGGGCCTAATGTATGCTGGGCTCTATATCCCCAAGTGGTCAGCTTGTGGGCCTCTGGGCTAGGTCCTGCCAGGGACACAGAGGTCACACCAGGTGCAGAAGGGCCCCTTCCTGAACCACTCGGGCTGAGGGGCTATCCTGGAGTCTGTGACATTCAGCAGCTTATGAGAGGAGCTGGACAGTCATGGCTGGGGATTAAAACTGCTGCTCAGGGGCCCGGTTCCTGCTTGAGGGCCACAGGGGCCAGAGACGCTCAGGAGGGAGCTCGTAACCCACTGGCAGGGGCTGGCAAAAGAGGGATGCCTGGGGTGCCTGGAAAGGAAGCAAGGCCCCTTGGGCCACCCTCGCTGTTGTTGTGACTGGGATGTGTGAGCGCATATGACTTCCTCTCACTTGTGATAGACTGCAGCCAGACAGGCGTGGCCCAGTCCTGCCATGGGCCAGCCGGGCTGCCCGGAGCAAGTAGCCTCATCTCATGCAGCCTCAGCTCTTCCTTTTGTGAAGTGCGGTGATGATCCTTTACAGGACTGGCTGGAGGGGGTCTTGCAGGAGAAAGTCCTCAGCGGCAAGCACACTCATTAACTTCTATAGAATTAACATGGTTTTGGAGGAGCAATACAGGGGCAGGTAGGGCCCAGGGCGGGAGCCCAAGCCACTTCTTGTGCGGACGGCTGTGCCCAGCCCTCATCCTGAGAACACCTTGCTCCCTGACCCAGCAGGGAAGAGAGTGGCCAGGGGTGGCAGGTGGAAGGGGGGAGTATACTGTCTTGACTCAAGTCCAGCCCAGGCAGTGAGGTCACCCTGGTTCTGAGAATGGGTCCCTGGTGACATGTAGGGCCGATATCTGGACACCAGGGCCTTGGTTTCAGCTTCTGAAGTCTAGCACTGGAAAAGCACCCAAGTTTGCAGGCTGGGCACTGAGAAGCCCACTTGCACAAGCAAAGAGGCAGCCCAGGGCCTGTGTGACTGCCAATAAGCCACTGGCACTCTCTGGGCTTCAAGTGACCCAGCTCATAAGAGGGGGCCTAAGGTCCCTCAAGTAGATACCCACCTCCCTTCTTGGTCCTCAAGGGCCCTGCACCTGATTCATATCAGCTTCTCACCCTCAAAAGTAGGTCACATTTCCTCCATCATGTTTATTCATCCACATGCCATCCTCCAAACACTTCCTCTGTGCCAGACCCTGTGCGTCACCTCAAATTGCTCAGATGCTCCCTAGTAACCTGGACTTCCTATGATGGGCTATGACAAGGGCGCACAAAGCCATGGGCATCTAGACACAGAAGAGGTTGGAGAGCTGGGGAAGGCTTCACAGAGGTAGCCACAAGCTAGGCATTGAAGGATGGCTGGTCATCAGGGAAGCAGGTGCAAAGACCTAGAATCAAGGACGTGCATGGGAGGCTCAGAGAAATGAAGACCATGCTTTGGTCTCGATGGACGGTCCTGATGACTTGGCCTCTTGAACCTTCCTGGAGGAAACATCCTTCCACTCCTAGAGCAACGCACCTGTATCAGTGACAGTTTGCCAGGTCCTCAGTTTCCCTATCTGTACAGGTGGAACAGTAATCTCCACCTCACAGGCAATGGCCAAGAGAGGCCTTGGAGACGGTGGAGGGTCACACCTGTGGGAGGCCACACAAGGAGTACCGTACATTGGTGCTCCATGAGGGTGCTCCACAGGGGTCTCCAGAGAACAGAGTCCCTCCCAGGCCAGAAATCTGTAGCCTAGGGAGGCAATGCTGGACATCACAGCTACTAACCCACTTTCTCTGCATCCTCAGAGCCCCCTGCCCTCTGACCCCAATTTGGGAAAGGAAGAGTCTAAGGAAGTGTCCTGGCTCCAGAGGAGACAGACTTGAATCAAAGCCTGGCTCCACCACTGCAACCTCATGACCTTGCCAAGTGACTTCTCTTTGAGCCTTAGTTTCATCATCTTTAAAATGGGAATAATAGAGGCACCTGGGTGGCTCAGTTGGTTAAGTGTCTGGCTTCAGCTCAGGTCATGATCTCACAGTTTGGGGGTTCGAGCCCCACATCAGGCTCTGTGCTGACAGCTAGCTCAGAGCCTGGAGCCTGCTTCAGATTCTATCTCTCTCTCTCTCTCTCTCTCTCTCTGATCCTTCTTTGTTTGCGCACGCTCTCTCTCTGTCTCTCTCAAAAAAAAAAACACATTAAAATGGGAATAATAAGAAAATGACCCCCACAGGGTTGTGAGTAGCAAAGCTAATGAATGCAAATTGCCCAATGTGGTGCCAGACATGGGTTAAGTAGCCAATGTCTGTTAGGAGCAATTCCCTCTAGGGAACTACTTCTTTTAGAATCCCTAGTGCCCAGCATAAGGTTGGCTGAGTGGACAATGTGGAAGAGGATCTGAGGCTGGGGGAAGAACCAGGACATGTTGTAGGAGTTCAGGCACAGGAGAGCTGGAGGACAAGGGGTGGGAGAAGGCAACCCGGCCAGGGGTGGCATCTCCATCAGGCCCTCAAAGACCCAGTGATCTGGATATGCAAGATCTGGGAAAGGTGAGGGGCAGGTGTTACCAGCGCTGCTTAGAAGTGGGGCCGCGGGGCACCTGGGTGGTTCAGCCAGTTGAGCGTCCAAGTTTGGCACAGGTCATGATCTGGTGGTTCATGGGTTTGGGCCCCTGGTCGGGCTCTGTGCTGACAGCTCAGAGCCTGGAGCCTGCTTTGTGGATTCTGTCTCCCTCTCTCTCTGCCCTTCTCTCTCTGTCTCTCTCTGTCTCTCTCAAAAATAATCAAGAATAAAAATTTGAAAAAAAGAAGTAGGGCCCCAAGTCTGGCTTCCTAGAGGTGGAGCTGGCCCAGGGCTCTGACTACTACCCCTGGAGCAAGGAGAGCTGGATTCCATGTAACCTTTTGGTTATACGGCTTGAGGGGGCACAACCAGGTCCTACACGCTCCTGCTCCATATCGTCTCCCCAGGGGACATCTCTCTGGCTTCACCTGCTGCTGGTATTTCCCCAGGGAGGGAAAAACTGTGGAGCTAGCTGCCCACCAACCCTGAGGCCTACTGCCCTGGGGGGGGGGGGTTGGGTGCTGGCTGCAGTCTTTGAGAAAGCAAGGGGCTCACAGAGCACAACTCCATCGGGGAGGGGGAGGGCCTGTGGGAAGACCCTGAGGGACTGTCTTCAGCAGACACTCCCAAGGCCTCAGGGACTGGCCCTGGGCCACAGGCCTGGCTCTAGAAGGCGGAAGCTAAACCTGCTGGGCAGAGCCAGAGGTCTGTAGGGCTTCCTTCCTCTCGCAGGCACAACCAGAAGGAAAGGAACACAGGCCAGACAGGACTGAAACCAGCCTTGGGACCAACACGGGGCCTGAGGGAAGCCATCCTCTGCCTCTCCCAGGGCCCCAGGCCACTCGTCCACTGAGACCAATCAAGCCTGTTTGACTATTTCTTCCCGCAGCCACTCCTCGGACACCTTCCTGCCACTTCCAGGTCCTTGGGACCACATCTACCATTACTGGGCAACCCACTGGCTGAGGCAAGCCCCAGTGCAGGAAGTTCAGACATCTGGCTAAGCAAATGGAGGCAGGGGGCAGGGGGGTCTTGGGTAGCCCGCAGAGAGCCCCAGCAGTCAGGTTCCTAGAGATCTCAGTGAAGCTCCTCCCTCCAAGAACCATCACACCTAATACCACTCATTGAACACCTGCTGCTCACCAGGCACATTGTCTCATTGGCACATAATTCTCAGAATACCTTTGGGAAGGAGAGACCATCATCACCCCCAAGGCCTAGAAAACAAAGGTCACAGCTGGGGTAGAAAACCACGTGTGTCTGATTTAGGGCCCCACTGAGTTATGATTTCAACATGGCTCCCTAAGTCCCTTCTCACTCTCTTTACTCTTGTATCTTGGCCTTGGGAATAGAGGGTAGCAGGAAGGGCTTCCTGGAGGAGGGGACACCTGCACTGAATCTTCTAAGATGGCAATAAGAAGGTAGCCAGGGGAGGGAGCAGAAAGAGTGTCCCAGGCAGAAGAAACAACATGTGCAAAGGCCTGGAGGTGAGAGGCAGTAGGGAGGCCAGAGTGGGGCAGAAGCTACAGTTCAGCATTATGGGCTCGAAGGAAGAGGCTGGAGGGGAGTGGCAACAGGAGCCAGTCACAGAGAGCCAGATGCAGAGAGGGCTAAGCTGACTTCATCCTGTGGGTATGTGGGAGCCTCGGGGAGACTGGGAATGGTGGCGTTGCCTGCTCAAATGAGAAGTCACAGTTCGGAGGGGAGTAATACTGTCTGTCTGATGAGTCCATCCAAAAAGGAGATGAAGCGGGGCCTAGAGTCTGGGATGTGAGAACAGGGCCAAGGCCAGGCGGCCCTCTGAAGGCCAGATGCTGGCTGCAAGCCCTAGCTGGGAGCTGTGGCCGAGCTTTAATTATTGACAAGGCTGCTTCCCAGCAAGGCTCGGAGCTCCTGCAGCCTGGCCTTGCCCAGCTAATGAACTCTCAGCCATGGGAGACCTCACTTCAACCACTCTTTATTAAACCTGGGATAGAGGGCAGCTGGGGGAATAAGGGCAACCGGAAGAAGCCTGAACAGGTGGAAGAATTTGAGCACAAACCCAGTCTACCTGTAGACACCCAGCCCGTCCCCAAAGAGGAGCGCAGAGCTGGGGGTGTGAGGGTGGGGATGGGGGAGGCCTGATGTCATCTCAAGAGGGTAATGGGAGATCTGGGAGGATCTGCCTGAGGTCACCAGCTAGTGCTTGGGGTGGCACGGGTGCCATAGCTGGCTGCCTGTGTTCACACCTCAGCAATTTCACTTAAAAATCAGATACCCTTGGACTAGTTACTCAGGCGCTCTGTTCCTTTGTAAAATGGGTCTAATACAGGTACTTGAGAGACCTGCCCCATTTTACAGAACCGAGGATAATGAGGTGACGCGTGAGGAACCTCAGCACGACACCTGGGCCAATGCAAGGGCTCAGAAAGTGTTCACTAGTGTTGCTGTTACTCCGGGAGGGAAGGGCTGGCTGGAGACCAGTACCCCTGTCTCTGTCCCCAGACACTAAGGAGCAACAGGAAACAGGCCAAGGAGCCAATTGGCCTACGTGACCCACGTCCACAGCCGGGGATCCCACCCCACTATGTCTGGCTGGGCCACCTCTGGAATTCCTTGAGCCTGGTCCTCAGGCTTCCAGCCTTTTCCTCCACTTTGAAGCTCTTCTGAGCCAGGAGCTGAGGCCCCATGAGTGTCTCACCTCCCTGTCCTCTCCGGCTCCACCAGTGTCTCCGGTGAGTGCCAAGTCCCACTCACTGTGGACGAAGATCAGGACTTAGAAGACCTTGGTCTGAGTTCTTGCTCCAACCCTGAGGAGCTGTGGGACTTTGAGGGGTAGTCATTTCTCCTCTCTGAACTCCTGTTTCCTCCTCCACAACATGGGGACCACACCACCTATTTTTAAATGGTAAGCCTTGAGCGAATGATATTAGTTATCATCTTTGAAGGCCTGGCTGAGCTGTCTCCTCCTTCAGGAAGTCTTCCTTGGCCTCCTCAACATAAAAGCCTCCTCCCTCCAGCCTCCATCAGGTATTGGTAGTCACGGGCGGCATTCTGGCCCCACTGGGACCTTGCACCCATTCTGCCTCACACAGACTTCACTGACAAAGGGCAACACCCATTTTGCAGGCCCAGAGAGGTCCAGAGGTGGGGTGGCTCAGGCTCTCTCACAGGGTAGGAGGGTTGGAGTGCCAAAGGAGGAGGTCTGAGATAAGGCAGAGAGACTGCTCAGGGAGGAGCCAACAGACTTGAGGGGAGGCTACTTCAAGGAAATGCAGTTTGGGCAGGCGGACCACAATGCGGGGAACTCCCCACACGAGGAAGCAGGCAATGAAGAAAGAGCACATTCAAACATGTAGCCCAACCCAGCCACCCCAACCCCCCCCCCCTTTAAGATTTCTCTTTGGCTCCTGGAGTCCCTTACTAAGAAGGTATGGACTCATCCACTCCCTTCTCTCTGCAAACCCTGTCTGAAGACTTTCCACCCATATAACCCAGTGGCTGTTCCACGTGGCATATGAGGAAACGCGCTCCGAAAAACTAAGCCATGAAGGACTGATACTTGATACTAACAGCAGAGCCCCCACCCTTCCCACTCCAAGCCCTCAACCTCATTTACTTTTCTGTTCACCTACTCTTCAGCTGTGACTCCACTCCATCCACCTCAGCAGAAAAGCAGGAGCCCAGATTGGCCGCGAGAGCTCTCCTGGCCCCATTGGGGTCCACCTGATCCTCCACTCCTCCGCCTTGCCCAGAGCTTCACGTGGTGTTGAAATGCAACAGGCCC
This sequence comes from Suricata suricatta, assembly GCF_006229205.1. NCBI lineage: Eukaryota > Metazoa > Chordata > Mammalia > Carnivora > Herpestidae > Suricata > Suricata suricatta. Next base: position 100,110,311 of record NC_043707.1, on the reverse strand, counting down.
AACATTCAGAGCATGCCTTTCCAGCTCCTGGATCACCTTTTTGGGTCCTTCTGCACCAGACTCCCCACCACAGCAGACAGTACCCCTGAGCTAGGAGGCATGTGGACATCCTGACCAAGTTCTGTGACTCTCAGCTGTGTGACCTTGGGCAAATCACTCAACTTCTCTGAGATAGCATCCCTATTCTACTAACGGGGATGACAAGAAAAACCCTCACAAGACTGTTGTTGTACAGAGCCAGGGAGATAAGGTAAAACCAACCCCGACTTGCAGTTTCCCTTTCCTTGCCTCATCCTTGGCACTCATGCTCTAAGGGGACCACGGAACAACTCCCAGGGATGACACTTACTGTTGTATTTTTACCCCAGCACTACTATTTTCATATTTCAATGGCCCTGGGAAATAAATGGTGAGGATTATGACTGGGCTAAGAATTAAATTCAAGCTCTTACTTAGCAGCTCAATAGCTCAATTTAATCTCTGAGTGCCTCAGTTTCTTCAGTCTGTAAAATAGGGCTGTTCAGAAGATTAAAGGAGTTTATGCAAGATAAGCGCTTACCCACGGTGCGAGCACGCAGCTAATGGTTAGCACATTAGTCTCATTACTTCCAATTACATTACTAGAACTGGTCCTCAAAAACGGGGCAAGAACGATTAGCCCAAGTGGTCAGGTGAGGAGATGGAGACAGGAGGAGACGGGCCAAGATGCAAAACCAACTCTGATTTGGGTTGGGTCTGCGAATGAATCCAGAGGCTGATTGGCAAACCCAGGGTAAACAAAACAAAACAAAACACCCCACAAAAGCCTCAAGGACTCACCACACAATGCTTGTCCAGGTGTCCCTCTAACCCTCCTGCCACTGTGTGGTGCTGTGGATCTGCCCACCTGCTGCCCTCCTGCAGACCCTACGCCTCCCTGGCCTGCAGGAGTGAGCCTGTTGTCCAAAGCGCCCCAGTGCTGGCACACAGCAGGCACTCGGTAACGATGAATAATGACCACCTGCATCTGTTTCTGAAGAGTCCTGTTTTTCTGTTCCTGGAAATACCCTCCTTCACTGCCTGCTAACTCACTTCTGTCCCACAAATATCTGAAACCACAAACACCCCAAGAAAGAACTTGCAAAGATGTAGCGCCCGACGGTACAAACACCACACTCCGCCAAGGAGGTCCGCCACGTGCACGTGGCCACCACCGAGGGTTCACATGCAGCCTCCGAATCCTCGGGCCCTTTCCAGGAGGCAAACCCTTCCTCCTGGCCCCCTCCTTCCTAGTCTGCCCCATGACTCATGCCTGGGCTAGCAGTAGAGCACGGTCCGCTCACCAGGATGGCACATAAAACTCTTTACCGTGACTAGGCAGAAAAGAAGCGGTTGCTAGCAGTTACAACCCAGGATATGCACGCGGGGGTGTGGCCGGGGCGGGGCAGGGGCAAGGCCTCTGCACCCTTGGAGCCAGAAAACTGCACACCCGCCTGCTCCACGATTGGCCACTCCGGCCTCGGGGGCCTATGGGGTGGTCCTCGCCTAGCCAATCAGGGGCCCCGGGGAGCCCATTCATTCACAAAAACCTAGCAGGAAAAGGAGCCTGGCGAAGCCCGGAATTGCCTGTAACTTTGAAACACCGGTGCGTTCCGAGGGGCCGACGCAGGAGTCCAGGAGGACCCGCTCACAGGAAGATAGACGCGCACACGGACGGTCCCGGCCCGGCCCACAATTCCAGCCCAGCAACCCGGGCGTGGCGCGCCCTCCTCCTGGGCCACACCGACCTGGGCTCCGCCCCCGACCCTATTAGGACACGCTGGCCGCCCAGCTCACGCTGGGTCGCTAAGAGCCACCCAACCCTAAGGAAGGTGGCGCCTGGGCAGCTTCCTGGCAGAGAGAGCCACGCAAGTGGCCCGGCGGCGGCTGCAGCCACGTGCGCGCTGAGCAAGGCTCCCCGCGCCCCCGCCCCGGTCCCTTCCACCCCCGCCGGCCACTCACGGCAGTCGTCCTCGTCGCTGTTGTCCGAGCAGTCGTCGTCCTCGTCGCACCTCCACACGGAGGGGATGCAGCGCTCATTCCGGCACCGGAATTGGTCCTCTTCGCACTCTTTGACCGGCCCTGCGCGGGGGAGATAGGGGCGTGAGCAGGATCCTCTGCAGACCTGGTTGGGGGGAAGGGTCTACTAGGGTGAAGGAAAGGGGGCTATGATGGAGCCAACGACCTCGGGGGCCTCGGACACCCTCGATCCGGAAGGAGGGGAAATGGCAATGGGATGGTGGGCTGCTCCGAGACAGGACGAGGCCAAACACACTGTTGGTGTCACACGATTTGAGTATAAGCCCCATTTAGAACACTCACTCGCACTCACGACCCATTGCCAGAGATCTACGCAGACACAAGCCACAGGGAGCCCCCGAACACGCCGCGACACAAGCACCGGGGGCTGCGGGCACATCCCCCTCTCACGCAGCCCCTCTTTCTCCGCCGCGCGCAGGGGTCGCCGGAAACGCATTGTCAGGCGGGGAAGTCGCCGGGCTGAGCTCTCAGCGCCGCCGTGGAACGTGCGTGTCAAATAAACCCCACTGGCGAGAATCACGCAGCCCACCCAAAACCATCCACGAGCACCCCCAACCCGCAAAGTTCCCGGCCCGCCTGGCCCCATCCCCCAGGAGCAGGTGCCAGAGGGCAGAGCCAACAACACTGGGAGCCGCGGGGGAGGGGGTCGAGGGCATATTAAAGGATAGCTGGGTCCCGAGAAGCCTAACCCACTCAGGGCCCGGCTCGGGGCCCCAGCGCAACCCGCATCCCAGCCGCCGGGCCGCGCTTTGTTGGCGGCTCCGGCGGCGCAGAGCCCGGCCAGGGACCAGCCTCACGCACCTTCGCCGCCGCGCTGTGGATCTGTAGCCGCCGCCGCCGCCGCGAGATGCTGGAGCTGCAGCAGCAGCAACAGCAGCAGCGCCAGCGGCCGGAGCGCGCCCCGCTCCGGGC
>NC_043707.1:100073852-100107241 GCF_006229205.1 Suricata suricatta | reverse complement strand
GGCGGCCGCCGCCGGCGCGCGCGCCCCCTCCCGCGGCCGCCTCCGCCCCACGCTCCTCCCGCCGCCGTTGCCTGTCCCTCCTCCCTCTTGTCCTTGGTCCACTCCTCCCTCAGCTGGCTCGCGGCGACCCCGCCGAGGGCCCTCTTGCGAGCTGGGAGCCGCAGACGCTGGGATGAGCCGGGCGAGGCTCCTGCCCCAGAGGCAGCAGACAGGCCAGGGAAAGCAGCACTGGCTGCCTGGAGGAGGTGTCAGGCTGATAGGAGGCTGAGAGATGAGTAAGAGTAAACCTGCGCTGGATGACAGATTATGTTCCCTGGTGCACAGGCCTGTACAGTGTGCACATGGGACAGAGGTGGTGGCAGTGGTAAGAGTCCCCATACCAAGACATGTGAGATCAGGGAGAAGCTGGGGTAGCTGGACTGGACTTATGCAGGCCTCAGACATTCCCTCCCAGATATGACAGCTGTGTGTAGCTGGTTAGTGTGCCTCCGTGCATGTTACATGTTCATGTGACTGTGGCTGAGGATGTGAGGCAGGTGGATCTGGCCTGGCACATAGACTTTATGCATTCATCCTTTTGGCATTCTCCATGGTGCCAGGCTAAGGGGCAATCAGGGGGACCTGTCGGGACAACACCAAAGTCTTTGCTTTGATGGAAATGGGAGGGGACTGTGGGGCCCCACAAAAGGAATGTGTTATCCCTGCCCATGGGGGACACACACCCAGGGCCTCTGTCCACCCTCTGTATGGAGGAGAAGTCTGTTCTCCAGAAGGTCCCAGCCCCATTTCACTTATGTCAGGGTGAGAGAACAGACCCAGGACTAGATTTTAGCTGTCTTTTGGTAAGTGAGGTCAATCCCGCACAACCTTCTTTGGATAATAAGGTTTGAGGGCATTGGTCACTAAGAGAGACAGACTGGCAGGTGTCTAGGCGGAGTGGAAATCCACCCTTCCATCTCCTCCTGCCCCTTCACCTCCATGGCAGAGGGCAGGAGAGAGAGCTTCAGGAGCTGTTAGTCCCAGGCCTGGAGGCCACTGTCTCATCAGCAGCCCTGTTACTGACCCGTATTGCTTCCCACAAAGGGCAGCCCCTTGGCAATGGCTGTGACCACCTCATAGGAGACATGAACCCAGCAAGTGCTCTTGCCATTACCCCTTTTATCCTTTGTTCAGTCATTTAACAAGTATATCTCAGCCCTGCTCTGTGCCAACCTTTTCCTGGGCCTAGGGTTGCCAAGGTGAATCAGACATAGAACCAGTCCTGGTGAAAGCCCTGACCAGTGGGGAGACAGAGGGTCAACACACAAATAATGAAATGCATGCACATTTTCAACAAAAATTTATGGAGCATCTACTCTGTGCCCAGCATTATCTGAGGCCCAAGGATACAGTGTAGAAGTAGAGGAGGTCTCTCTTTGTTCTCCTGCAGCTTCCATCTTCCTTGGGAGAGAAAAACACAAAAGCAAGAAAACAATAAAGATAATTTCAGATCATCATAACTACTATGAAAATAAAATAAAACAGGGTGATGTGAGAGTGATGGGAGATAACAGGTAATCCGGGAAGGCATCTCTGAAGAGGTGACATTTCCCTGAATGACAAGGAGGAGGCTGCTGAAGAGTGAATGCTTGTGTCCTTCCAAAATTCATATGTTCAAACTTCATCCCCAGGAGCACTGGGTGGCTCAGTTGATTGGGCATCCGGCTTTGGCTCAGGTCATGATCTCACGGTTTGTGGGTTTGAGCCCCGCGTTGGGCTCTGCTGACAGCTCAGAACCTGGAGCCTGTCTTTGATTCTGTGTCTCCCTCTCTCTCTCTCTGATCTTTCTCTGCTCACGCTGTCTCTCTCTCTCTGTCTCTGTGTGTGTCTCTCTCTCTCTCAAAAATAAATAAAACATTAAAAATTAAAAAAAGAAAAAAAAAAGAAACTTCATCCCCAATGCCAGGGTATTTGGAGGTGGGTCCTTTGAGAGGCAATTAGAACATGAATAAAATTAGTGCCCTTGTAAGAGAAGCTTCAGAGAGATCTCTGGCCCCTTCTGCCATGTGAAGATACTGTGAGAAGATGGTCATCTGTGAACTAGGGAGTGGGCTGGTGTCTTGATCTTTCAGTCCTTGATCTTGGACATTCAGCCTCCAGAACTGTGAGACTTGAATTTCTGTTGTTTATAAACCCCCCAGTCTATGGTATTTTGTTAGGGCAGCCCAAATGGACTAAATGCCCAGTTACATGAAGATCAGGTAGAAGGCATTCCTGGCAGAAGGAACAGCACAGCAGGGGGCCTTGAGGTGGGCTGGAACCTGTTGGTGGGGAGAAGGTGGGTGCGTCAGGTGAGGTCAGAGGGAGTCAGGAAGGCTCTGATCACATGAGGGCTCTGTAGGTCACAGCAAGGAGTGTGGGTTTTATTCCAAGCACGGTGATGCCTGCTGTGACAACAGGATGCCTGGGACTATGGAGTCCAGGACGGACGCCCTCCTGCAGCCTCGACTGACCTCTCCAAATCAGCTGCTCCTCCTCCACTCTGTGGTCTTAAGAAAGTTAGTCCCCGGGGGTGCCTGGGTGGCTCAGTCAGTTAAGCATCCGACTTCGGCTCAGGTCATGATCTCATGGGTTTGAGCCCCACATCGGGCTCTGTGCTGACAGCTCAGAGCCAGGAGCCTGCTTCGGACTCTGTATCTCCCTCTCTCTCTGACCCTCTCCTGCTCTCACTGTCTCTCTCTGTCTCTCAAAAATAAATTTAAAAAACATAAAAAAATTTTTTTTTAAGAAAATCAGTCCCCATTGTTAAGCCTCAGTTTCTCACCTGAGAAATGAGAGAGATGGGGAATATCCAAGATAGATTCTAATTTTAAGATTTTTGTGTGGATTGGAGTCCAGAAGCAGCATGATAGAGAGGTTCCAGGCTCTGGGTTAGACTGCCTGGGTTTAAATCTGTTCCTTCCCTTCCTGGTTATGTGATCTTGGGCAACTCACTTAACCCCTTTGGCTCAGTGTCTTCCTCTAAAATGGGAATGATAACAGAACTCATCTCACAGGGTTGAGAGGATTATATTAGATGAGATTATGTATGCACAGCATGAAATATACAATTGATGCATAATAATCATTATTTGTGTTACTATTATTCAAACATAATTCCCTTTTCAAAAACCCCTAGTGACTTCCCAACACTCAAAGAATAAAGATCCAGCCCAGGCATCCACTGACCTCCCCTCAGAGAGAGGTTTTTGTTCATATGGTCTCACCTGGATCCAGTGGCCAAGATGGGCACTTCCTTATTTCTCAACAGCCCCACATCAGAGGCTCTCTAGGCTCCCCTCAGTCCGAAGCCAGCTTGGGCTACTTCCCGCTCTCCCGAATCAGCCTGTGACCTCCCTGATTCTGGGTCCCTGGCATGGGGCACATTTGACCAATATTTGTTTCTGCCTTGCTGAAGTTTTCTGCACCCCCAGGAGGTCTATTGTCTGACTCATCCTTATTTTCAGAGGTAAGTACAAGGCCTGCCACGTAGCCAGCATTAGATAAATGATGTTCAAATACTTGAAACGGTTAACAAGTAAACCATATCAAGTAATACTAGCTAATTCGTACGGTGCACTTGCTGGGGGGCAGACACCAATCGCTTTAAGTGCTTTAGCTCATTTAGTCCTTATAACATCCTCATGAGGCAGGTTGGACGTTTATCCCATTTTGCAGATGAGCACACTAAGGAATGGGGAGGTCCCACAGCTAGTAGATGGCAGAGCTGACCTTTGAGCCCAGGAAAGAACTGGGAATTTTTCAGGGCCCATAAGTTGGTTAATTCCAGGGAGGGGCAGTTGGAGAAAGCTCAGCCCCTGACAGATACCAGACACCAAATGGACACTGGGGTACAGTTTTTGCTGCCTGCCTGACTTGTCCCCACCTGTCCCTTCTCTCCATCCTGGGCTGACTCAAGCATACAGGCCTTTTCCACTTTGGGAGATCCAAAGAAAATCCTCAAACCCAACCCCAAGTGCAGTGACTATGCCAGGATTAAGAAATGGGTGACATCCTACCTGCTGTCAGCGTGTCACTCTGCCCTCCCCACCAGCCTCCATACCCTGTCTGGGTCAGAACTGCCTGGGGCCCCGCAGCCCACCTGGTGCACACTCCTCTCCCTCACCTCGGCCCACAGGACTTGGGGCTTCAGGCTTTTGCCTGTCTGTGCCCTCTGAGTAGAACACTTTTGCACTGGCTGACTTCTATTTCATCCTTCGGGCCTCTGCTCAAATCCCTCCTCCTCTGGAAGCCTTCCAGCCTCATCCAGAAAGGTCACAGCCGGAGCCAGAAGGCCTTCTGCACACACCACCCCAGACTTCCTTGACTGGCCTTATGCTAGGGGAGGCACAGATGAGCAAGACTAAGTAAGTTCCTGCTTTTGAGGCTCTCTGGTCTGCAGGCAGACGGTGACAGTGCAGAGTAATAAGCCCTGGTGGAGCTACTCAGGCATGTCAGAATCCCACACCCAGGGACCCACCACTATGTCACCCACCCAGCCAGGGAAACAGACCAACGACCTGAGATAATCACAGCAGAGCTCTCCCACTGTCCATGACCTTCACTTTACAGAAGTCTAGCCCAAGTCTTTCCTGCTCTACTGTGAGCCAATTGCTAATTTCTCTTTGCCACTTTTCTCTGTATATCTTTCTCTTCCTTTCTCTGGTTAGACAGAATATCTTTGTTTTTGCCAAAAAAAAAAAAAAAGGCTACTCTCATTCATTACATGGACGTATATGGGTCCAAACTGCTAGGGTTTAAATCACTAGCTAACTGTGTGACCCAGGGCAAGTTATTTAAACTCTCTGTGCCCCAATGTCCTTATCTATAAAATGGGGATGAGATGAAAATGTTACCTAGTAGTGTTAATTATCTATGACTGCATAACAAAATACACCAAAACTTAGCAACTTAAAGCAACAATAAATACTTATTACATCTCACAGTGTCTGTGGGCCAGGAATCTGGGCGCTGCTTAGTTGGGTCACAATGTTAGCCAGGCTGCAATCTTCTGAAGGTTTAAGTGGGGCTGGAGGGTCTGGGTTGTCTCACTCACATGGTTGGCAAGTTCTTGTTAGCTTTTGGCAGGATGACTAAGTTTTTCACCACATGAATTTCTCCACCGGACTGCTTGAGTGCTCTTACAACATGGGGGCCAGCTTCTCCCATAGTCACCCATTCCAGAGAGAGACAGAGGAAGCAAGGAGGAAGTCACAGTGTCTTTTTATGATCTTCCTGTGGACATCGTACTGCATCATTTCTGCAATATCCTACTGATTACCCAGGTCAGCCCTCATCCACGTGAGAAGGGACCATACAGGAGCATATCAACGAGAAGACATAAATCACTGTGAGCCTCTCGAAGACTGGTTGCCACACTATCTCATAGAATTCATGAGGATCAACGAAATTAGTGTACATAAAGTGCTTAGAAGTGTTTTTAGTATGTAGCGCACCCTGTATAAGTGTTTGCTATTGTTTCTGTAAGAGTACAGAGTAAGCACTCCATAACGATTATCTGTCGTTACCATGAACATGGTTGCCATCAGCTGCAGGACCCCTTCATTACACAGACGAAGACACCAGGCAACTGAGAGGATGGAGGTGTTTGGCGGTTTCACAGCAGACCACAGGCAGGGCAGGACCATCCCAGCCTTGGTTTCTTGCCTCCTGGCCACGTACTCGCAGGGGAGCTGGAGTTACGTCTGCCTCCGTCACAGCCTTGCTGTAGGACGCGGGGCAGGCATCTTTCCTTCTCTGATCTTGGCGTCCCCATCCCTCACATGAGGGGTTGGACTAGGTCAGTATGTCCCATGACCGGTCCCTCTCACCCTGCCTGAATGACTCCCTCCCTCTCACTTACCTCTTCTCCTGCCAGCCTCGATTCTCCTTTAAACCCTTCTGGTTAATAAACGTGGCTTCATCCTAAGCAATAATCTCCATGAAGTCACAGGTTTGATATACTCATTATATTTTTCCAATATACATTCAGGGACTGCATGGCTATTCCAATAATTATATAATTATATAAATTATATAATTTATGATTCAAGTCAGGACTTTCTGAGAAAGAGGTTGTGGTGAATAATTATGCTGGGACAGCAGGTATAAATTTGGGAATACCGGATGTATGACCACCTGGATATGAAGCATTATCATGAAAACCTTTGAACCCAATAAGAACAGGAGAGTGTAACTAATACGTGGGCTTTGTCCTTAACCCATTCCCTTGCCTTCCCTACTATCTAGAATTTTGTATGAATCATTTCCTCCATAAAAAGACCAAAACCCAAAAACACTTGTATTACATGCCACATATGTATGAAAACCTAAACAATATGGTTTATTCGCTTGTGTTTGAGCCTTACAAGTGTCATCGTGTTGCATGGAGCCTTCTGTGACAAGCTTTTCCCACTGGGTGTTAGGTTTCTAAGATTCCTTCACACACTTGGCTGTGGCGAGATCTGATTCATTTCCATTACTGTGTGCGATTTCATTATCTGGAGATAGCACAATTTATTAACTCATTTTCCTGCTAAGGACATTAGCTTGGTTTCAAAGTTTTTGCCATTATAAGTGGTGCACCTGGAAACATCCTTGTACGGGTCTCCTGGTGCTTGTATGCATAAGTTCCTCCAGCGTTTACACCTACTAACGCAATCACCATTTCCAAAATGGTGGCACTTTTCACTGCACTAGGAGTAGAAGGATCTCCCCCGTTGCTTCACGTCGTCACCAATACTTGTCCTGGGCCACAAGCTGCTCTTCGGTAGGAAATCTCATTGTGGTATTAATTTGCATTTTCCTGATTACTATAACGTCGTGCATCTTCTTTTCAGGTTTATTTTTCATTCATATTTTCTGTTGTGAAATATTTTCTTTGTATTTTTTCTTTAAAAAAATTTTTTTAATGTTTATTTTTGAAAGAGAGAGAGAGCATGCACACAAGTGGGGGAGGGCAGAGAGAGAGAGGGAGACACAGAATTTGAAGCAGGCTCTAGGCTCTGAGCTGTTAGCACAGAGCCCAATGCAGGACTTGAACCCGCGTACAGTTTACAGTTCCTTTTGGATCCTCACTGCCCCCCTGTTCGTGACTTATTACTGCCTCTACTCTACAGATGGTGATACCGAGGCTCTGAAAAGCATGTCGCCTGCTCATGGTCACACAGCCAAGATATAGGACTAAGCTCAAGATCCCTGGCTCCCACTTGCCACAGCTGTCTGAGTATAGAATCCCAAAACACCAGAGCTGGGGGCCCTGAGAGAGGACATCTTGGATGTGGGGTTTTAGTTGTAGAATTCTTTCTTCAAGAAAAATCTGGGGGCACCGGAGCACCTAAGTGGCTCAGTTGGTTGAGCGTCTGACTTCAGCTCAGGTCATGATCTTGCGATTCTGGAGCCTGCTTCAGAATCTGTGTCTCCCTCTCTTTCTGCCCCTGCTTATGCTCTGTCTCTCTCCTTCTCTCCCTCAAAAATAAATAAACATTAAAAAGAAATCTGGGCACACTTGGCTGGCTTAGTCGGTAGAGCTTGATGTCAGAGTAGTGAGTTCGAGCCCCACATTGGGCATAGAGCCTACTTAAAAAAATAGAAATAAAAAAGTAAAAGTCTGTGTGAAACCCTGGACTCAAAGAACATATTAGTTATGCTAGCCGGGGTTCTACTAAGGTAGCAAATAAACCCTGAAATCTCAATGGGGTAACACAATAAAAGTTTATTTCTTGCTCACACAACTACAATGTGGGTCAGTGGCTCTCCTGAGCATCTCTTTTCCACGTGACGACTCAGGAATCAAGTCCCTTCATCTTACAGGGCCGCTGTATATACTGTGATTCACTGCACTGCCACGTGGGAGGCGAGGGAAAGAGCAGAGCATTCACTAGCAATTTGCAAGCTGGGCCTGGGAGCAGCGTACATTGCCTCTGTCAACACCCCTTTCGGAAAACCTCAGTTGTTGGCTTTTGTCACCTCAGCAAGTTAGGCAAGTAATGCAGTCTTCCCGTGCGCCCAGGAAGGAGTAAGTCTGGTGAGCCGGTGGTCACACTGCGTGCTCCTGTTGCAGGGCAAGGAGGAATCCAAGGGCCCTGTAGCGCCATTGCTCCACCCAAGCCGCCTTCCCAAATGGGGAACATAGTCTGAAAATCTCCACCTGTGTCCAGCAGCTGGAGAGGCTGCGGCTTAGAGATGGGCAGAATTGGTCCAGCCTCACTCAGGGAGTCCCAGAAGTTTCCTCCTGGTGGGGAGAGCCCAGAGTCCAGGCTTCGTCTAAACTTGATCTCTGCTCTGGCTGTTTCGCTGAATTAAAGGCAATCAGCCCCGTGTTGGGGTTTCCTAGCTTTAGCCTGTTTCTGCTGTCATCTCTTAAACCCTTGTGCCAGGTCCGGCAGTTGTGCCACAGCACCTGGGATGGCCTGAGACACTGAACTCCTTCAGCTCAGGGGTTTTAGGAGCCTGAGGTTCCAGAGGAACCTGCCAGGGACCTGCCTCCACCTGGCAACTGGGCCACAGCCTATTAGGAGCCAGAAGTGGGGCTGGGAGCAGGGGTAAGAGTAGCCACTGCTATTCCATTGATGTCTAAGGTGTGGAGGTCGGGCCCCCACCCTGGCAGGTCAAGGAGGTGGCTTCCCAGAGCCAGGAAGGCCAGGATGCTCCCTAGCAAAATCTACCCAGATCCAAAGAAAGACCCCAGCCTCCAGAGGTCTCCCTGCTTCTGCTGTTTCCCTGGATGGCAGGTGAGGGCTGAGGGGACCCAGTACCAGCCTGGAGACCCAGGGACCAGGAGCTCCCTCAGGAAAGATGGCCCATTTCTACATCAGGGGTGTCACTTTGGACAAGTCCCTTCACCTCTCTGAGCCTCCATTTCTATACCTTTAATGTGAGTAGGATGATTCTACCTGTCAGAGGTATCAAGAGGGCCCCTTGAGATGTCAGTGCTGTCAGGGTGAGGCCTTTGAGGTCCCTGGGGTGGAGTTCCCCCTGTTTGGCCCGGTGTTCAGCAAATGCTGGTAAGTGTTTGTTCTTACTATTTAAAGACAAGGCTGCTGAGGGTGCCTGGAGCAACAGCGGGGGCCTGGCCTGGGGGCGGCGGTTTGCTGGGCCTGAAGTGGTCTGAAAGCACAGTGGCAAGAAGAAAATGGGAGCCAGGAATCAGCCCAAGAGGACCCCTCCCTCCCAGGACCCTCCACCCAGGAGCCCAAAAGACACATCATTTATCTTCCCATCCAGGCTTGAGCTCCAGCCAGGGGTGGTGGCCTGGTTTCCCAGGCCCCCTACGTGGCCTCCAGCCTGTCTCCGAGGAGACTGTCCTCCCAGTCTCAGGCCAGAGCCGGCCAGCCCACCCCTGGGAATGACTTCCGTGTGTGTGCACGTCAGCACATCCGTGTGTGACCCCACCGGCGGGTGGTGGTACGTGTTTCTGCACGATGGTACACTGGCGTGTGCGTCTGTGAATGTAGAGGCTATTTCTGCAGGTGTGCAGCTCTGTGAGGGTGGCCGTGTCCCTGTGTGCGTGGACGTACGCTGTGAGCACGTACACGGGGGTGTGCATGAGGATGTGTACATTCATAGATGTCACCCTGTTGCTTACTTGAGTGTAAGCGTGTACATGGGTGCCTTGGTTAGGGGGTCACGGATGTGTGCATGTGCCTTTGGCAACTGGGGTTTAGGTGTCTGGGTACACCCTATGGGAGACAGCTGTGGTTTCTTTCTGGCTGCGTGTTGCTGTGTGTTGATTGTGTGCTTGTGTAAAACTCGTAGGTCCATAGACCAGAGTTTTGAGACAGACACACAATCATGATGGTGTGTGATGACCCCATGACAGAGGCCGTGAGGGCCATGGGATTTCAGAAGAAGGTGGACAAACTCTGCTAACAGGGAAGAGAAAGTCTATCCAGAGAGGGAGCCTTTAGCCAGAGAGAATAGTTCAAGCAGAGGCTCAAGGTTGGAAAGGATATGTTGAGCAATGTTGTAGAAGTGTCCTCGCCTAAGAGGATGTGGAGGGGCAGAGGAGAAGGCAAAGGGTGTGACATGGCTCCCACAGGGCCTTCTGTAGGGTCACCGGCTAGGTTCAGGGAACTGAGAAGAAGGGGAGGCCCCGGGATGGAAAACAGGAGGCAAAAGCCTCCTTCCCGAATCAGCTGGGCCAGCCCGGCCTCGGGTTTCTCGGGAGACAGATGGCATGTCTCCTGTCAACTCTCTGTCCTGGTGGTTGTGGCCTGTGTCCCCAGCCAGTGCCTGGGGTGGGGTAATGGCACTCAGAACAGTCTGGGACAGGAATCCCCGGGGCTTGTGTCCTCCCTGCTGAGAAGAGCCCGTATGGGTTTAGGGTCCAGCATGTGACATCATGCATGGCACTCTATGTTCATAGGGTAGTGGGGCGAAGGCACTAGGCCAGCAGGGTGGCAGCCTCCACATGCCAGCTGCAAACCCAGGAGGAGATGGAGGAAACCCAAGGACCCAAAGCCCGAACTGTGGCCCCAGCCCTCAGGCCTTCCCCTGATGTTCCCAGAGACCCTCTCCTGAACCTAGTCCCTCATTAGAACCCCTTCATGGCGTTGCCCCAGGAAGTCACATGTTTCCCATCTTGAGAATCTTCTCCTGTGACCTTGGGCAGGTTTCAGTGTCTCCTGGCTTTGGTAGGCTCATTTTTCACGCCATGAACTCATTGCTGGTAAAAGTGCCTGATTTGTGTGTTGATGACTAGCACTTATGGAGCAACTGCTGTGTGCCAAGCTCTTTCCCAGCACTTTACCTGTACTAAGTGAACCCTCCTGACAGCTCTGTAAGTGGTATACTCTTCCCTTTTGCCCCTCCTCCCCAAGGCAGAAGAGGCCCCACATCATAGGGCCACATGAGGGACAAATGAGATCATGGAAGAAGCTTACTTTGCACCAGGGACCTGGGAAGTGCTATATACATAGTTGTTGTTATTATGACTCCCAGAACCTCAAAATGTACAAAACCCCAGGACCCTCCCCCCTTGTGCTCCTCTAGGAACAGGGAGGATGCTGGGATTTCACACAGGGTGGCCATTGAGGGTCTTGCTGGGCCCAGCCCAGGACCTTTGTACCTCAGGAAAAACCCCTGTACCTGGGAATCAGGAGGTTGAATCCAGGTCATTCCAGCAGGGCTTCCTGGAAGAAGTGTCCTGATACTGACCTTGAAGAAAGGGTAGTTACCAAGCAGGTGTGAGAATCCCAGTAGGAGACATTCTTGATGGGGCCTGGGGATTAATTCTCCTGACCATTGGCTGCCAGGGGGCAGTTCTGACCCCAAGTCTGGGCCTTGAACCCAGACTACTGGCTCAGGTACCTCACCCCCAATAATGCCTTGACTCCCACCAGACCCCATTCTTCTAGATGAGGAACTTGGGCTGAGCCACACAGGGAACACGTGTCAGGCAGGAACACAGCCTAAGCCAAAGCCTGATGCCCAGACTCTGCATGGCCTATGGGGAAGTCAAGTGGACATGGTGGCTGTACTTTCCAAGGGGCAACCACACTAGCCCCCATCTAAGGTGGCCAAGGAGAGTGGTTTGTGGCCAAGTTGCCACAGCTCACTTTTAACTTATGAACTTAATTTGTCCTATGCAACACACTGACAGTTCAGAATTAGGCCGCTGTGGGGCCCCTTGCCTGGTTCCTTTGCCATAATTCTGTCTGTGCTTAGGCAAATCGGCCGTGGTGTTTCTTTGCTGCTGAGTTGTGCCTGAGGACACAGGGGATGGGCTGGTTCAGCTGCTATTTGCAGAAAGCCCCTGGGGCTTGGAAATCTGCCCTAGAATGTTTTCTTATTCCTGGGCTCAGACCAAGCTCACTGTCCCCATTTTATAGGTATGGAAGGCAAGGCCCAAGGTTACATGGTGAATCATAATGGCAGAGAACCCAGGGCTGCTGCGTGTCAGCTGGGACACTTTCCGTGGCCTTAGCCAGCTCAGGGTCTGTCAGCAAGGCCTCCAAGCCAAGAGGAGGATGTTCCCATCTTCTCACCCACAGAGAAGTGTGGGAGGGAGAGCAAACTGTGGGGCAAGTGCAGAGCCCGTGGGCCGGAGCCTGCTGGAAAACTGGACAATTGCTCAGAGATATGCATAATGGGGTCAAGAGAAAGCAGAGGGTCCTTGCCCTCCCCGAGTCCCTGGCAGGCATCCTATGCAGGCCAAAAACTCCCTCTCATTTCCTCAGGGAATTTCCTTATTATTGGAAATAAACACAAGTCTTACTTCTTAAAGGGATGTAAAAAAATCCCATATATGGAAAAAGCCTAGAAAGAAACCCTCAAATGTGGTCACCTCTCTGGAACATAGGACTGAGCTCTCCACAGAGGTTAAACAGACAAGGGCTGAATTACCCCTGGTAATTGGCACCAGGCCTGGAGTCTGAATCTGAACCCCAAGCCACAGTTTCATTCATTCGTCTGTTCATCCAACAGTCATTTAACATGTGCTAGTGGCAGCTCTGTGCCAGGCCCGGGGCGTAGCGCTGCGTAAAGAGGCACATGTCCTTGCCCGTATGGAGTTGACAGTCTGGCGTAGAAAACAGCATCATGGTTTAAAATGCTTTGAAAAGTGTGGCAGGTGAAACAGGGTGGGGGCGCTGTGGCTGGCCTCTCTGACAGGGACCTCTGAGCAGGTGCCCAGTTACAGGGAGGGAGGTGCCAGCACATACGCAGGAAATGTCCAGGCCCAGGGAACAGCCAATGCAAAGCCAAGGCCACACTGCCCACATCCTTCCCACGGCTTCCATCTCAGTCCAGACAGGATGCTCCTACTGTCCCCACCCAGACCCCAGCCGTGTCACCAGAGGGAGCTGGGTGTGTTTGGTGGCATCCTTGTTGAAAATAACCAAGGAGATCCATGGAGATCCCTCTTACCGTAAGGCCTGGTTTTCCCAGATTGTGACAGTCATACCTGGAGGGGTGCAAAGGGTGACTTTAAAGGGGATGCATGGGCATCTATCTCCTTATTTTCACAGTAACGTATTTATTTTTTAATGTACTTAGAAAAAAACCCAAACACATCAAATACCTTGGTATTATTGCCAAGGACATATGGCAAAAAGGTTTTGTTTATTTCAGTTCACAATAGAAAAATTCATAGAGAGAGAATGTTAACAACTGTTGAAATTTGGAGAAAGATGTAGGGTGTTCATTGTCTAGGCTTTTACCTTTGCTGTGTAATCAAGGAATTTCAGAGTACCAAGTGGGTGGGTGGAAATAAAACCGAGGAGACCCGCCCCCTTTAAAGATAGTCCCTGCTGTCTCTGCTGTCAGGAATGGAGCACAATTCCAAGTGCAAGGTTGGGAGCCCGACTGCCTCGGTGTGGCTTCTGCCTCAGGCCTTGAACCAGCTCTTTTACTTGCCTCAATCTCTCCATCTACATAGTGAGGTAATAATAAACCTAATACCTTGTTAGATTGTCTTGAGGCTCTGATGAGCTAATCGATGCGCGTCCTAAGATGTTGCCCCACTGGAGACGGGTGTTCTATAAATGCTGGCTGTGCTCGGGCTGGTCCCTCCTCCCAGGACTCTCAGCAGAGCCACTGACACGGGTCCTGGTGGAAAACCACCTGATGCCTGGCCGTGGCCTTGCACTGTGAAGCGCTTCTCGTCCTGCCTCCTCTTTTGTCTACATACTCACAGAGAGCCGGGCCAGTTCGGCACAGAACGCATTTTAATAGATCGATCAGATTTATTTGTACTTCAATTAGGCTGTTAAGTTTTTATGTCAATTTTTAAAATTTAATAACACTGTTTTGTTTTCACTGTTCATTTTTAAAGTCTATGTGAAGCAACTCATGCTGGTTTTCCATTTGCAGGAATAATGAAAAATTTCCCTTTAACGTTTAAGAAGCGAGTCGATCTCTGAACTACTTTCACAATATTTCTATAAACCAAAACCTGTTCTAAAATAAAACTCTTATTTTAAAGACCCAGATTCAATTTTTTTTCAAGCAAGTTTTTACAGAAAGGAGGCCTGATTGAAGGAAAATGCTAGGTTCTGGGCGCTGGTCATTTGCAGAGACTGGTGGAGGGAGAGCGGCTTTGCAGGGAGCCAGACTGATCAGCCAGCTTTGCTCCAGGGAGCAACTGGTCCAACAGGAAGGAAATGAGGCAACAAATCCCCAGCCTTTCTCACCTCCCACACTCCCCCCACCAGCTCCTGCTGCTGCTTCCCACCCATGGAACCAACCAAAAGCCAGAGGGCAAGGGAGCCTCAGTGATGCCACGGAGGGAGCAGAGGGAAGGGCAGAGAGTGTATCTGCAGGGGCAAATGGAGACCATCCAGTCCTGCGCAGTTGCGGGTGGGAATCCTGCCACAAACATTCAGCAGATTGGTGGAAAGAGCAGGGAGGCCTGGGTCAGACTGCCCAGGCTTAGCACCTGCTGTACAGTACAGGACAGTCACTCCTCTCCGTCCACAAGGGTAGCAGATGTTTCCCCACCCCCACCCCTGCCCAGGAGTGCAGAGAAGCTGAAGTGAGTCAGTGCAGACTAGGGGTCATCGGGCACACAGCAGGCTTGCTGGTCAAACCCGAAGATCATCTGCACCTTTTTTTTTTAATGTTTTATTTATTTTTTATACAGAGAGAGACAGAGCATGAGAGGGGGAGGGTCAGAGATAGACGGAGACACAGAATCCAAAGCAGGCTCCAGGCTCTGAGCTATCAGCACAGAGCCTGACGCGGGGCTTGAACCCACGAACGTGAGATCTGACCTGAGCCGAAGTCGGAGGCTTAACCAACTGAGCCACCCAGGCGCCCCTCATCTGCACTTTCTAAGAGAGGGCCGAGCCCCTCCCCTCTCCTCCCTGCTCCTCAGGCGCCAGCCTGCTCCTCACAGCCACTCTGGGGGCTCTGATGTCCTCAGCACAGCCATGGTCAGTCCTCCCAGTGCCAGTGTGTTCACACGGTCTCCTTGCTGTCTTAAATCCCACCACACCGCTTCTCATCCTGTCCACCCTTCTGGCTACAGACCAGGAGCTCTAGGCCCAGAGAGGGGAGCAACTAGTCCAAAGCCACAAAGGTCAGTTGGTAGTTGAGTGGATTTACAAGGGCCTGGTTGGCCAGGACATCAGCAGGGAGGCCCTTTCCCTGGCACTGGCCTGATTTCCGGGCCTGCCCACCCCCCACCCCAGTAGGCAGGGGAGTCCTGGTCGAGGCTTCTGGCTGTCTATAATTTTCTAGCCTAATTAAACACCTGCAAATCCATTTGCTGCTAATGATATAGAAGGAGCCCCAGGGAATTTTTGAAGAAAAGAAAACAATCATTCAAACTGAAAAAATAAATAAGTGCAGGCGTGCAGGAGTGTTGGTGCCAAGGGGAGTTCCGGTGAGTTCAACACGGATCCATGTCCAGGAGACTACCCCTCCCCTTTCTTTTATGGATAAGTGATGGCCTTTTGGTCTTAAGCAAGAGATTGGAAAAGTTAACCTTCAAGGCCCTTCTTCCTCCCATAGCTTTCCAACAGAGATCCAAACCCTGCCTGAGCACAGTGGCTGTGTGGCCTTGGGTGGACGTCTACCCTCTCTGGATCCCAATCTTTCTCACCTGGATTAGGGAATAATGGTCCCTCTCCTGTTGTCTCATCCTGCCAGCCCAGGAGATGAGAAAGCAGGCAGACTCAGTCATTCTTGTCGCTCTCCCCATCTTCTGACAGCCTACCATGCTGCAGCCACACTGAACTTCCTGCCATTCCTCAAATATACCCCATGCGCTGGAGAAGGTGTATCAGTTAGATTTTGCTGTGTAACAAGCTATCTCCCAAATTTAGTAGCTACTTTAAAACAATAAGCTTTTACTGGTCATCCGGGCTAGCCTGAGTCGGGAATTCCCTTCTGGGGCAGATTGATGACAAAATTGAAGCCAGTTCTCCATCCTTGCTCCCCATCGCTATCCTTTGCAATATGACCTTACAATTCATCCTATCAAGTGGGAGAGGTGGTTTTTCTACCCCACTAATCTGGTTTGGCCTTATGACTTGCTTTGATAAATAGAAGGTGGTAGAAGTGACGATGGGCCAGTTCTGAGCTTTAAAGGGCTTTAAGGGGCCTCGCATGCTTCCACTCACTCGGGACCTCATCCCTGCTGCCACAAGACAACTTCGCCAGCCTGCTGGGGGTTATAAGACACTGTGGAGAGAGGTGGCAGCCGTCTTGGCCCTGGCCAGCCTGGACCTGATGGCTCTGGTTGTCCAGGATGACCAAAGGTCTTAGTTTGAGGGGCTTCCTGGCAGGCAGGTCTTGCAGTGCTATACCAGGGAAAGTTCCAGCAAACCAGGATGGTTGGGCCCTCTACAACTGGCTCAGCAGGTGTCTTAGGTAGAGGAATAAGTCCATCTGAGATTAGAAGCAGTTGCCAGCTGACGTGTAAATGGTAAATGCTTATTGTTTTAAACCAACTGCTGAATTGGGGAGGTGATTTGTTATACAGCAGAATCTAATTGGAGCACCTTCTCCATTTCTGTGTGAAGAGCTCAGAGCTGCTGCCCATGCACAGCACAACTGCAGGGGGAGCCAGTCACAGAGACAGCCTTGTAAATGGCATGCTTGGAATTGTGCAGGACAGAGTCCTGGATAAACTCTTCAAGGCCTCCATTCAAATGTCACCTCCTCTGTGATGCCTTCCCAGAATCCACTAGATTTAATTTATTAGAGAAAAGGACTCTTTTGTGCTGAAAGAGTATAGGTCTTGAGTCAGACAGACCTGGTTCAAAGGCCCCACCACTTACACCTTGGGCAAGCTACTTTAACCTTATTTGGAAAATTAGGATGACAATAACAGACACCTGCTAGGATTGTTAGGTGGAGTAGCAGCATGCCCAGTGCCCAGCACACAGTGTGCGCTGCTTCGGGCTGTGTTCATGAAAGACTGGAGCACAAGATTTTCTCTCTGACTCCACTGCTGCTGCTCCTTCCCTGGGCTCTAAGTTTCTCTTCTTCCAAAATTCAATCACCTCCTCACTGGTCTCATGGCCTCCAGGCTTGCTCTGTATTATGCATTGGAGCCAAAGGGACTTTTTTTTTTAATATTTATTTATTTTTGAGGGGGAGAGGGGCAGAGAGAGAGGGAGATACGGAATCCAAAGCAGGCTCCAGGCTCTGAGCTGTCAGCTCAGAGCCCAACATGGGGCTCGAACCCACGAACTGTGAGATCATGACCTGAGCCAAAGTCAGACACTTAACCAACTGAGCCACCCAGGTCCCCTGGAACTTTTTAAAAGAATTATTTAACAGCAAAATTTGTTTTTTTCTTTTGATGTACAGTTCTATGAATTTTAAAACACATACAGGTGTGTCTAACCGCCACCATAACTGGGACATAGAGCAGTTCCATCACCCCAAGGGACTTTCTTTTCAAAATATGTATTTTTTAATTTTAAAATGTGTAATATATATACATATGCTTTGTAAAAAATGCAGTTAAAAGTATAAAAGTCACTCAGTGAGAACCGTCTCCTCTCCCTGATCACTCCTCAGATGCAACCTCTAGTTTTTAGTCCCTCCTGCTAGAGAGACACCTCGCGCACACACAAGTATGGCTATGTGGAACTATCCTGAACACTGTGGTTTTATACATCTGGAATAGCATCTTGTTTTTTTTACTTAATATATTTTGGAGATTGATTCAGATTTGTAATAATTATAGTTTACATATGCTCACTATGTGCCAGGCACCGATCTAAATGCCTGAAGACCCATCTTTTCTGTTTGTTTGTTTGTTTGTTTTGTTCTGTTTTTGTTTTACTCGTTTGCCTTTAGCATAGCCTTTTGAGGTACGTGGCTTATTATTACTGCTACTAATCCCACTTTAGAGATATGAAAACTGAGGCACAGACAGGCTAGGTAACTGGTCAGGTAACTGGCCCGAGGTCACACAGCCAATAAATAGCAGAGGTGGGATTAGGACCTAGATATTCTGACCGCAGAGTCCACGTTCCGAAGGACCGCATTAATCCACTTTGGTACACTTCAGGCAGTTTCATGAAATTCCATTATATACAGACACGGTCATTTATTTAGCCAGCCTCCTCTCTATGGCCATTATTTGCCACAGCGAACAAGGCTGCACTGTATATCTCTGTCATTTGTCTTTCTGGACATGTGGAAGTGTATCTGTTGAATTAGTTCCTGGAAGTTGAATGGCTGGGTCATAGGGTATGAGCAGTTTTACATTTGATAGATATCTCCGGATTGTCTTCCCAAGAACTGTAACCATTTGTACTATGGTCAACAATGCACGAGAAAGCTTACTGCCCTACACTCTTACCAACATGGGATATTACAACAAGTGATGGTCTATGTCATCTAATAGAGGAAAATGGTAACTTGACATGGTTTTTATTGGCATGTTTTGTGCTATAATTGAGCATGGACATCTTTTCATATGGTTAGAAGACATTTGTGTATTCATTCGTGAGCCATCTGTCCATGTCCTGTGCCCATTTTCCTTTTGGATTATTGATTAAAAATGGACCTGTAGGGGGCGCCTAAGTGGTTCAGTAGGTTAAGCGTCTGGCTTCGGCTCAGGTCATGATCTCACAGTTTGTGGGTTCGAGCCCCGCGTCGGGCTCTGTGCTGACAGCTAACTCAGAGCCTGGAGCCTGTTTCGGATTCTGTGTCTCCCTCTCTCTCTTACCCTCCCCTGCTTGTGCTGTCTCTCTTCCTCTCTCAAAAACAAAAAATGGACTTGTGGTCTCATATATACATAAATGTTTGGTTATTTTAATTTTATTTGTGGACATATTCAATTTTAGAGGTCATATTTGTATTTTCTTCCAAGGATTCTGGGAACTGAATCATTTAGAGAAAGTCCCAAACTCAGAATCATGAAAGTATGACCCATGTTTGCTTCCGTACCCTCAGAGTTTCATTTATTTACTTTTAAAACTTTGGCCCATCCAAAATTAATGTTGGTATAAACAGTGACATGTGGTTCCAAGCTGCTTTGTTCAGTATCATTTATTAACTAATCCACCCATTTTTACCCACTCGTTTGCAATGACATCTTTATCAAATTGAAGTTTCATATGTGCTTGTGTCTAATTCTGGATTCCTTTTTATCATCTTCCTAACTATTCTGTTTGGGGTTTTGGTTTTTTTTTTTTTTTTGGTGGTATAATATAAATATAATAAAATACGCAGATTTCAAGTGTTCAGTTCAATATATCTTGGCAATTGTATACATGTGTGACTATCACTCAGAATAAGACAGGGCATTTCCATCATTCCAGAAGATTCACTTATGCTCTGTCCTCCTCTGCACCTTCACTGTGCAAGAGGCAACGACTTTGCATCTTTTCATTGTGGGTCTGTTTTGCTTGTTCTAAAATGTCACATAAATGGGATTATATGCTATCCACATGTTTATGTAGGCCTTCTTTCATTCAACATGATGTTCTTGAAATTTATCCAAGTTGTGGCTATCAATAGTTTGATCCTTTTTTATTGCTGTGCTGTTCTATTATATGAATATCCCAGTCTGTTGAGCCAATCCCCTACCAATAAACTCTGGGGCTATTTCTAGTTTGGAACTACTGTGACTACAGCTATTATGAACATTCTTATGAAATGTTTTTTATGAATATATTTTTTCATCTCTCTTCAACGGAATTGCTGAGTCGGAGGATAGATGTATATTTAGTTTTATAAGAAGCTATCAGACTTTTCTCAAAAGTGGTTGTGCCGTTTTACTTTCCAACCAACAATATACAAGAATTTCAGGGAGGCCTGGCTGGCTCAGTCAGTAGAGCATGAGACTCTTGATCTTGGGACTGTGAGTTCAAGTTCATCCTTGCTAATAGTTGGTGTTGTCACTTTTTAAAAATATTGGTGCACCTGGGTGGCTCAGTTGGTTGAGCGTCCAATTCTTGATTTCAGCTCAGGTCATGATCTCACGGGTTCATGAGTTTGAGCCCTGCATCGGGCTCTGCACTGGCAGGGTGGAGACTGCTTGGGATTCTCTCTCTCTCCTCTCTCTGTCCCTCCTCTGATTGCTCTCTCTCTCTCTTTCAAACATGTAAATACATCATTTTTAAAAATCAAAAGATGTTAATTATTCTAGTGGGTGTGTAGTTGTATCTTACTGTGGTTTAATTTGAAGTTCCTGCTGACTAATGGGGTCAAGCCCTTCTTCATCTGCTTATTGTCAATTCGCATATCTTCCTTTGTGAAGTATTAGTCCAAAAGTTTTTGCTAATTTAAAAAATTGGGTGGTCTTTTTTATTATTGAGTTGTGGGAGTTCTTTATATTTCCCATGTATCAATCCTTGTTCAGATATATATGTTTTGCAAATATTTTTTTAACCAATCTGTGGTTTGTTTATTCATTTTCTCAGCGATGTCTTTTGATGGCAGAAGCTTTTAATTTCCAAGTCTAACATCAATTTTTTATTTTATGGTGCTTTTATGTCCTATCCAAGAAATCTTTGCTTACCTCTAAAGTACCGCAAAATATTCTATGTTTTCCTTCTAGAAGCTTTCTGATTTTGATGTTTTCATTCAGGTCTATAATCCACATCAAACTAATGTTCGTGTGTGGCATGACAGATTAAGGCTGAGTTTAGTATTTTCTCGTGTGGCTATCCAGTTGTTTGTTCCAATGCCACTGGTTAAAAACCAAGTTCCTGCTCCAATGAATTGTTTTGGTGCCTTGACTGAACTCATATAACCATATATTGGAAACTCTATTTGGATTTTCTATTCTATTCCTTTGATATATTTGTCGATACTTAACATTGATACTGCATTATCCTCATTGCTGTAGTTCTTTTTTTTTTAATAGTTTATTTTCAAATTGGTTTCCATAATACACCCAGTGCTTCTCCCCACAAGTGCCCCCCACCATGACCATCACCCCCATCCCTCCCTCCCACTCCCCACGGTTCGGTTCGTTTTCAGGATTCAATAGTCTCTCATGATTTGCGTCCCTCTCTCTCTCCAACTCTCTTTCCCTCTTCCCCTCCCCCTGGTTCTCCATTAGGCTTCTCCTGTCCTCCTGGTAGACCTATGAGTGCAAACATATGGTATCTGTCTTTCTCTGCTTTATTTTGCTTAGCATGACACCCTCGAGGTCCATCCACTTTCCTACAAATGGCCAGATTTCATTCTTCCTCATTGCCATTACTGTAGTTCTAAAGTGAGTCTTTAAGGCAGCCGGTATTAGTTCTTCAGACTTCTTCATTTTAATAATGTTTTAGCTATTCTAGACTCTTAAATTCTCATATGAATTTTAGAATCAGTTTGTTGGCCTCTTCAAAAAAGGCTACTGTGGTTAAGATAGGGATTGTGCTGAATCTACCATCAGCGTGTGGAGAATGGGTGTCTTAATTACAGCAGGTCTTCCAATCTATGGTGCTTGTCTCCATTTATGTCATTGGTTTTTAATTTCTTTTAGTCATATTTTATATCCTGTAGATACAGGTTTACACATATTTTATTAGACATATCCCTAGTATTTGCATTTTCTAATGACAATATAAATGGTAGTTTTACAATCTCATTTTCCAATTGTTTTTTTTGTTAACCTATAGAGGTGAAATTGACTTTTATCAGCTTACCTCATACCTTATACCCTTGCTAAATTTACTTATTAGTTCTAGTAATTCTTTATAGATCCCAAAGGGTTTTCTATATAAACAATGTATCATTTGTGGATTCCAATAGTTTAACATATCTTTCCAATCTTTATGCCTTTTATTTCTTTTTCTTGTTTTATTGAACTACCTAAAACTTTCACTTAAATATCAAATAGAAATGGTGAGAGTGGACATCCTTGCCTCATTCCTGTACTTAGGGAAAAATGTCATGTTTTCCCATTGCTGACTGTTTTTTATCATGAGTACATTTTGAATTTTGTGAAATGATTCTTCTGCTTCTACTGGAATGGTGGTGTGGGCTTTTCTTCTTTATTTTGTTAATGTGGTGAATGACATTTGTTGATTTCTGAATGTTAAACTAACCTTGCCTTTCTGGAACAAATCTCACTTGGTTATGATGTATTATTCTGTTAATATATTGCTGGATTCTACTCATTAATATTTTATTAAGGATTTTCACATCCATATTCATTGTCTGCAGTATCTTTTCTCCTAATATTTTTTATCAAGCTTCTGTATCAGGAATATGCTGGTTCCATAAAATGAGTTAGGAAATGCCCATGTTATTTTCCCCACAGGTGATAAAATTCAACATTCATTGCTGATTTTAAAGCTCTATTTCCTGAAGCTGTTTGTGTAGAGTTGGTGTTATTTATTCTTTCAATTTTTGATAAAATTCACTGGGGAAGCCCATGTGCACCCTGGGTTTTCTTTGTGGGAAGGATTTTTACTACAAATTCTATTTCTTTCATAGATACGGGCCTATTTAGGTTTTCTCTCTCTTCCTTTGTCAGTTTTCCTAGAATTGCATTTTTAGAGACCTTGTCCATTTAATCCAAATTACTGAGCTTTGCATAAATTTGTTCTCCAGCTATTCTTGCATGTCTTTCATGTGACCTTTAGAATCTGTTTTCCCATGACAAAGTGTGCTTTGAACTCAATTCCTGGGCACTCAGATAGACTACATATGCTAGCCTTTCTTGTAAAAAAGATGGTCATATGACAAAGCTCCAGCCAATGGCATGTGAGTGGAAATGACATGTACCACTGGCATGTGAGTGGAAATGACATGTACCACTTCTAAGACTGGCCCATAAAAATTTCCTGTATTTAATCATTCATGTTTCTCTGCCTGTGTCAGGCAGATGAGCATTTACCTCAAAAGCCATATGTTGAAAATAGCAGAGCCAAAAATTAAGAAAATCTGATTGAAAGACCTACATACTCTCTCTCTCTCTCTCTCACTCTCTCTCTCTCTCTCTCTCTCTCACACACACACACACACACACACACATGCGCACACACACACACACACACACACACACACACACACACATCCACTGACCAGAAATATCTATTTTGGGCTTCATATAAGCTAGAAATGAACGTCTATCATTTTCTAGCTATTATATACTTGAGTTTGTTTGTGAAAGCAATTGGCCTACAGTAGTTAATATATGCTACTAAGAACTCTATTTTTAATTTTATTGGAATCATTACAAATATATATTTGATTTCTTTTCACTGTCTTCCTATCCAAGAACTGAGTGAGTATTTCTTTCCATTTAGTCCTGTTTTGTTTTAGATGTCCAGTATCATTTAAATTTTTTTGGTAGAGAGCTGGCATTTAACAAGAAAAAGATATTTTATCTTTTTATTTTAATGTTTATTTAATTATTTTGAGACAGAGAAAGAGAGAGAGAAAGCAAGTGAGCAGGAGAGGGCCAGAGAGAGAGGGAGAGAGAAAATCTCAAACAGGCTCTGCACTGTTAATGCAGAGTTCAATATGGAGTGTGAACCCATGAACAGTGAAATCATGACCTGAGCCCAAATCAAGAGTCAGATGTCACCCAGGTTCCCCAATATTTTATCTTTTATATCTTGTCATCTCTGCTATTTTTGCAGATGAGATTTTTCCTTTAATTATTTTTTCTAATTCACTGTTCATGTATAAGAAAGTTATCTATTTTTATATTTTAATTTTGTGCCCAGTAATCTGATCGAGTTATCTTATTTGAAACAATTATTTTATCTTCTTGGGTTTTTCAAGTGTATAATCATAGCCTGCACAAAATAATACTGTTGTCTCTTTCTTTCTTTCTTTCAATATTTTGCCCCCATTTCCTGTGAAATTATAGTGACTTATATGTCCAGGGTAACAGTAAACAGCCTGGTGAGAGGGGACATCTTTGTCTTGTTTGTGAATTTACTGGGAATGCTTCAAGTTGTTCATCATTATATATACCTATGACTTTTGCCCATATGTATTATCCTACTAAGGAAATATCTTCTATTTCTATTTTATCAAGGGGTTTTAAAACGCTTGAATGTTGAATTTTATCAAATGATTTTTCAGCATCTATGTAGAAACTAGTATACTTTTCTTTCTCTTTTGATCTAGTAATGATGACATTGTATAATATTACATGCTTGATATTAATCTACAGTAGTAGGTTTTCTTTTTTTAAATTTTTTTTCTGTCTTTTATTTATTTTTGAGAGACAGAGAGAGAGACAGCACAAGCAGAGGAGGGTCGGAGAGAGAGGGAGACACAGAATCTGAAGCAGGCTCCAGGCTCTGAGCCAGCAGTCAGCACAGAGCACGGCAGGGCTCGAACCCCTGAACCGTGAGATCATGACCTGAGCTGAAGCTAGATGCTTAACCAACTGAGCCACCCAGGCTCCCCTATAGTAGTAGGTTTTCTAAAATTGAACCACGCAAAGGTTAGTTACAGGCGTGTGCAATTTTCTCTGGAAAATATGCTCTGGATTCTAAACTATATTTCCTTATTAGGGTTCTCCAGAGGAACAGAACAAATAGGACATGTGTGTGTGTAGATAGAGAGATAGGTATGGATTTATTATAAAGAATTAGCTCATAAAGTTAAGGAGGCAGAGAGTTCAGAACTGGGAGAGTAGTTGGTGTAGCTCCAGTCTGAAGGCCTGTGAACAGGAGACCGATGGTTTAAGTTTCAGTTCTAGTCTCAGTCTGAAGGCAGGAGATTAGTGTCCCATCTGCAAGACAGAGAAAAAGAATTCGCCCTTTCTCAGCCTCTGTTCTACTCTGGTCATCAACGGATTGGGTGAGGCCCACCCATTTTGGGGAGGGCAGCCTGCTTTACTCAGGCTACTGATTCAAATGTTAATCTCATCCAGAAATAACCTCACAGACACACCCAGAATAATGTTTGACCAAAATATCTGTGGCCCAGTTTTAAGGTGACACATAAAAATAACTATTACAACTTTCTCTCCCTAAATTTTTATTTAAATTCTAGTTAGTTAACACATAGTGTAATATTGCTTTCAGGAGTAGTATTCATCACTTACATATAACACCCGGTACTCATTCCAACAAGTGCCCTCCTTAATACCAATCACCTATTTAGTCCATACCCCGCCCACCTCCCTCCATCAATCCTCAGTTTGTTCTCTATCATTGAGAGTCTCTTATGGTTTGGGGCACCTGGGTGGCTCAGTAAGTTAAGTGTATGACTTTTTTTTTTTTTTAACATTTTGTTTAAGTTTATTTTTAGAGAGAGAGAGTGCAAATGGGTGAGGGTCAGAGAGAGAGGGAGAGAGACAGAATCCCAAACAGGCTCTGTACTATCAGCAGAGAGCCCTAATACAGGGTTTGAACTCACAAATCATGAGATCATGATCTGAGCCGAAATCAAGAGTTAGATGCTTAACCAACTGAGCCACCTAGGTGCCCCAAGTGTCCTATTCTAGATCTGGGCTCAGGTCATGATCTCACAACCCGTGGGATCGAGCCCCAGGTCAGGCTCTGTGCTGACAGTGCAGAGCTTACTTGGGATTCTCTCTCTCCCTCTTCACTGCCCTTCCCCCACCTCTCTCTCAAAACTAAACTTAAAAAAGAGTCTCTTATGGTTTGCTTCCCTCCCTCTCTCTCTCTCTTCCTTCCCATATGGTCCTCTGTTGTGTTTCCTAAATTCCACATATGAGTGAAATCATATGGTATTTATCTTTCTCTGACTGACTTATTTTGTTTAGCCTAATACATTCTAGTTCCATCTACCTCATTGCAAATGGCAAGATTTCATTCTTTTTGATGGCTGAGTAATATATATATATATGTGTGTATATATATATATATATATATATATATATACACACATATATATATATATATGTGTATATATATATATATATATACCACATCTTCTTTATCCATTCATCAGTTGATAGACATTTGGGGTCTTTTCATTGTTTGGCTATTGTCAATAGTGCTGCTACAAACATTGGGGTGCATGTACCCTTTTGAGTCTGAATTTTTGTATCCTTTGGGTAAATAACCTAATAGTGCAATTGCTGGATCATAAGGTAGTTCTATTTTCAGTTTTTTGAGGAACTTCCATACTGTTCTCCAGATTGGCTGCACCAGTTTGCTTTCCCACCAACAGTGCAAGAGGGTTCCCCTTTCTCAGCATCCTTGCCAATGCCTGTTGTTTCTTGTGTTGTTAATTTTAGCCATTCTGACAGGTGTGAGATGGTATCTCATTGTGGTTTTGATTTGTGATTCCCTGATGATGAGTGACATTGAGCATCTTTCCATGTGTCTGTTGGCCATCTGGATATCTTCTTTGGAAAAGTGTCTATTCACGTCTTCTACCCATTTCTTTACTGAGTTGTTTTTTGGATTTTGAGTTTGATAAGGTCTTTATAGATTTTGGATACTAATCCTTATTCAGATATGTCATTTGCAAATATCTTCTTCCATTCCGTCAGTTGCCTTTTAGTTTTGTTGATTGTTTCCTTCACTGTACAGAAGCTTTTTATCTTGATGAGGTCCCGATAATTCATGTTTGCTTTTATTTCCCTTGCCTTCGATGACATGTCTGTAAAAAGTTACTGTTGCTGAGGTCAAAGAGGTTGCTGCCTGTTTTCTCTTCTAAAATTTTGATGGTTTCCTTTCTCACATTTTGGTCTTTCATCCATTTTGAACTTATTTTGGTGTATAGTGTAAGAAAGTGGTCCAGGTTCATTCTTCTGGATGTTGCCGTCCAATTTTTTCAGCACCATTCGTTGAAGAGACTGTCTTTTTTCCATTGCATATTCTTTCCTGCTTTATTAAAGATGAGTTGACCATATAGCTATGGATCCATTTCTGAGTTTTCTATTCTGTTCCATTGATCTATGTGTCTGTGTTTGTGCCAGTACCATAGTGTTTTGATGACTACAGCTTTGTAATACAGCTTGTAGTCTGGAATTTTGATGTTTCCAGTTTTGTTTTTCTTTTTCAGGATTGCTTTGGCTTTTCGGGGTCTTTCGTGATTCCATACAAATTTTAGGATCATTTGTTCTAGCTCTGTGAAAAATGCTGGTGATATTTTGCTTGGGATTGCATTAAATGTGTAGATTGCTTTTAACCATCACAATTCCTAACGCTTACTTTACTTAGGATGCACCCAACATTTACATGAGACTGATTTATTGTTTTATATTTTATGCTTTGCTGTGTTGTGTTATCAATGTTAAATTACCTTCATGAAATTAATGAAATTCTCCTCCCTCTATGCTTCAGAACAGTTCACTTGGCACTGGTGGTATCTATTCCTTAGAGGCTTAGAAAAATCCATCTTTAAAATTTTTAGGGCCACCTGGCTGGCTCAGTCAGTAAAATTTGCAATTTTTGATCTCAGCATTGTGAATTTGAGCCCTATATTGGGCATAGCACTCAATTAAAAAATAAAATAGGAGCACCTGGATGGCTTAGTCAGTTAAATGTCCAACTTTGGCTCAGGTCACGATCTCACAGTTTGTGAGTTCAAGCCCCGTGTTGGGCTCTGTCCTGACAGCTCAGAGCCTAGAGCCTGCTTTGGAGTCTGTGCCTTGCTCTTTCTCTCTGCCCTCCCCTGCTTGTGCTCTGTCTGTCTCTCTCTAAAAAATAAATATTAAAAAAATAAAAAATAAAATATTTTGAATAAATAAAAAAATAAATATGCAAATAAATAAATAATAAAACATTTTGAGGATAGTAATTTTGGATAATAGCTTTTTAACGATGTCCCTGGTTTATTCTGTGTTATTTGGTATTTTAAGATTTTCTTTCAAAAACCGCAAATTTCATCTTACCCCACACCTGCTTAGCCTTAATACCTTTAGTGGCAGTACTTCAAGGTAACCTAATAGTTAATGAAGGGAAGTTTCTTATTACAGAAACATTTTAGCTAAAAAAAAAAATGATAAAGGAATAATAGAATCAGAGTATCTTGATTTTCCAAGCCCTAATAAAATGATGGATTAGGCCGGTGTTAATCAATGACTGCTAATATCACAGTCATTGATAATGACAAACAGACATTTTATTCTTCCTGATGGAAGTTTGCAATACTACCTGTGATCTTTCTAGAAAATCAATATGAAGATGATCAAGGCTCTACATCTAATCATCAATTTACAGGAAATACAAGGTACATAAGAGCATGTTAAATAATGTCACTGGAATGCAAACAAGAAAAATCCAGATGGTTGGGGAAAGAAATGGGAGAAACCCTCAGATTAAGAGATTTATGAGATCCAGTAATCTAAGGCAATGTGTGTATCTTATTTGGATCTACATTCAAACCAACTGTTAATATCATGAGACAACTGGGATTGGATATTTGACAATATTGAGGAATTCTGAGTAATATTTTAGGTGCTACAATAATACAATAATATAACACCTAACTAAATAAATATAAGCCTTCTCTAGTTTGCTCAGGCTGCCATAGCAAAAACCACATAGACTGGGTAGTTTAAACAACAAAAATTTATTTTCTTATAGCCCTGGAAGTTAGAAGTCCAAGATCAAGGTACCAGCAGGATTGCTTTCTTCTGAGGACTCCCTCCTGGGCTTGTAGATGGCCATTTTCTCCCTGTGTTTCCTATCTTCCTCCTTCGTGTATGTCTGTGTCCTAACTCCAGACAGCAGTCAGAGCGGGCTAGAGCTACGCCAATGGCTTCAGTTTAACTTAATTACCCCTTTCTAGACCCTATTGCCAAATATAGTCACATCCTGAGGTGCTGGAGGTTAGAGCTCCAGCAGATTAATTTGGGGGGACATCATTCAGCCCATAACAATTGTGATTATGCTTCTTTAAAGAATCCTTACTTTTGAAGCTTTCCACTAACATTTTGATGTATTAAATGATATGCCATCCAGGGTTTGCTTTTCGACAATCCAGTTTGCAGAGGAGGGTGGCAGTGGAGGTAAAAGTCAAACAAACTTGGCCATGAGCAAATAACAGTTGGAAGTTGAAAGATGGGCACATAGGGGCTAATCATTCTATTCTCTGTATGGGTATATATATATTCGAAAGTATCTGTAATAAAACTTAAAAATTTTTTTTTCTGTTTTTTATTTATTTTTGAGAGACAGAGAGAGAGAGCACGAGCAGGGGAGAGTCAGAGAGAGAGAGGGAGATACAGAATATGAAACAGGCTCCAGGCTCTGAGCTAGCTGTCAGCACAGAGCCGGACGCAGGGCTCGAACCCATGAACCATGAGATCATGACCGGAGCCGAACCTGGATGCCTAACCAGCTAAGCCACCCAGACACCCCTAAAACTTTTTTTTAAAACACATTAACGTTCAGTGGCTTCCTATCACTTGCTGAGTGAACTCCAAATTTCTGACCCCAAGCTCTCTCATTCCACCTTTCTGCCTCCCCTACAGCCAGTTCGGGCTGCAGTTTTCACAAAACTCATTGCAGTTCCCCAAACATCGCAGGCTGGTCCTCATCCCTGCACCTTTGTTCCTGTCCTTGCCTTTGCTCATGATGCCCTTCCCCTGCTTTTCTCCTCCTCCAGGGTCCCCTCCTCCAGGGAGTCTTCCCTGATCTCCAGGCTGGGAAGTTTCCCTCTTCTGGACTTCCTCAGCCCCATGTTTCCTGGTGCTGACCCACCTTCGTAGTGACCATTGGTTTCTTTTTTCTCTCTTCTCTCCCCTCCACTCCCTGACCCCATCCTTTTCCCATCCCCATCTGCATGTGGACATATGCCCCCTTCACCATGTACACACACACACACACACACACACACACACACGATGAGCTCCTTGAGGACAGGGACTCATCCCATTGGTTTCTGGGCGCAGGGAGCGATTAGCAGGCGTGGGGGTGACTGGCAGTCATAGGCATTTCCTATGGAGGCTGTCAGCCTTGTGAACAAGATGTTTTTCCTTCAGCCCAAGGGCAGCTGCTGAGTGCTGGGAATGACTTTCAAGGAGCATGAGTCTGTGTAGGAGGGAAGGGGCTGTTCCCTGCCTCTGCCCCAGGGACAGGGAGATTCTGGCCAGGTGCCAAGGCCTGGTACCGCTGGAACTCTGGTTTCCAGAAGGCTGTTCTCAGAGACAAGTGTGGAAAGGTTTCCAAGCCCCTCCTTTTCTCCTTGGGACCCGCTCCCAGTCTGATTCCCCCCTCTCTTGTACAGATGAGGAAAGTGAGGCCCATTTCCTAGCTGTGTGCCCTTGGGCAGGGGCCTTAGCCTCTCTGAGCTTGGATGTCACCCTAAGTCGTCAGGATGGACAATCATGGCTGCTCACCGATGACTGTTCCTCTCCCCAACAAGAATGAAAAGACCCATTGTAGATCAATGTTCTCGGCCTGCCACTCCCTTCATTAGTTGTTTAGCCTGGGGTAAGTCCTTGCCCACTGCCAGCCACAGTGTTGCCATCTGCCAGACGGGCATCCCTGGGGGCCTGCTGGCCACCATCTTCCTCTTTGTAATTCTGTTCTGACACCCAGCTAGTGTGAGGCACCCGAGCTAGAGAGGATAGGTCGAAGGGCTTCTGGGTCTGCTCCTACCTGAAGCAGCTGAAGGGTTGCGTGCTAGAACTGAGATTTCTGCGGCCTCGTGCCAGGAGCTAATTAGCAGAGTGAACTCTGCCGAAACAGTCCTTGCTTACCTCCTTTGGCCACTTCCAGACGACCTAAGTCTGACCCCAAAGGCTTTCTGCAGATGAGCTGGTCCCTGATCCTTGCAGCCCCGAGTGGAACTTCCTGCCTGATCACAGCCTCCCCCAGGGTCTCCAGGCTAGAGATTCCCCGTTCAAGATGACCGAGGCAAAGCTCTTCAGCCTGGTTGCTGAACACTTGGGGACCCCTGCTAGAGTCTCATTTCTACCAGGCCCTGTGTAGAGACTCCAACACATCGTGTCTGGTCCTCCTCCATCCCTATGTTCAGGGCACTCTGCTCACAGATGGCGGCTACCTTTACCCTCTCCTGAAGAGAGTGGTGTTAAGCTTTCAAAGACAATTCATGCATCTCTCCCCCATCACCTCCAGGAAGCCTCCCCTGATTACCCTAGGCCATGATAACCTTTCCTTCCTCTGACTTCTCTTCCTATCTCAGACCCTAGACAGTGAGTGCCCTGAGGGTGGGAACAGGGCCTGAATCAGCTTTGTGGGGGGGGAAAGGGGCAGGGGGACAAGGTTTCCAGTACTCCAGGGAGGCAGTGTGTCCAGACTGGGTTTAAACTGCATCTTAGCCACTCTTCAAAGTTTTGACCTCTCCGAGCCTCAGGTTTTCATCTGAACAATGGGAACAGTGTCAACGATTCTGTCCTAAATTGACTGCCTAGAGGGAATTGTGTACTCCATGAACTCCTTGAATTTCAGCCACAGTCAGCAAAGATTTGGGCTCAGAGCCTGGTCCTGGATATTAATCTGTTAATCCTCAGCCGTCACAGAGTTTTACAGTTGCCTCTGTGAAATCCCCTTATCACCTTAATCTTTCTTAGTCTGCCGTTCCCTCTCCTCCCATCCCCATTCTTCCATCCTCTAACCCCTGCCCCCAGAGAAGGAGGGAAGTCTACCTGGTCTTGGGTCCTGGGTGAGCCTAGAAGGGAGCACTGTGTCCCCAGGGGAGCCACAGTGGGAGGGGGCTTCCAACCTAAACCCCCAAATGTCCTAGCATGAGGAAATGTGCTCAATCACTTACAAGTTCCCACAGGTCTGTGCTGGGCACTGGGGACCCTGGAATAGTGCCCTTAGGAAGTGCACACACTGCTAGAGACGATGCCTCCTGCCGCAGTACCCCTGAGGAACACCCAGGGCCCCGGACCTATGGGACGATGGGGGAGGCATGCACCAGAGGAGAGGGGAGGTAACAGCACAAAGCAGGTGAGCTGGGCGTGGGGTGAAGGGCCTGCTCCCTGCAATGCGTGCCTTCAATCGGGGCCCCAAAGTCAGAGGGGCTAGTGCTCTGCAGCCATCTTGAAATTCTTAATATTTGAACGAGGTTCCCTACATTTTCATTTTGCACCGAGCCCTGCAAATTATGTACCAGTCCTGCATGGGGTGAGGTGAGACTGTCACCTAAGGGGCCAGGGAACGGCATCCCACAGAGGAAGGGCAGGATTGGGGTATGACTTGTCCCTGACACTGTCTGACCCTGGACAAGTTCTTTTCTCCCTGCTGGGTCTCAGTTTCCCCATATCAATGTGGAGGAGAGCAATTAGGTGATGACATACAAAGATTTAGAAGTGGGTGGGGAGGCAAGGGCGGGAGAGTTCAGAGGGAAGGCCTCCTAGCCTGCCCACTTTCTCTCCCACCTGCCTCACCAGCCTTCCTGGGCCCTCCTGGAAGCTAATCTGATTACAGAATCCTGTGGAATGTGCTGCTGGTACCAATGGGCTCCTGTTTTCCCAGAAAACACCCTGATTGCATTGCTCTAGGGTCTTAGCTCCTCTGAGGACTTGCTGGTCACTCCAGTTCTCTGCAGGGGATAGGGCCCTTCCTACCTTTCCATAGCCAACCCCTCCACAGAAAACCAAGCTTTCTTTAGAGATCTCCCCACTGCCTGGGGATAATGAGGTGGCCCCAAACTTCCAGCCCCAAGGCTGGTCCACGTGCTTTGAGTAAGCCCCTACTACCCCAGCGCAGCCTAACCCAGCCCTGAGGCCATGGATCCCTAAGCTGACTTCCTAAGGCCTGGCCACACCCACAGATTCCTCCATAACCCTGCAGGACTAATGGGGGCCCCAAACCCCTGGTGTGAGCCCCCCAACAGAAGTCCTGTAGATTCTATCCCTGTGTGTCGGAGCCGGGCTCCCTGTGTGCTTGGAGGTGGTGGAAGATGGGTGATCTCAAAGGGTGCCACCATAGGAAGCCAGACCATTTGGGATATAAGTTCCAACCCAGTCTCTCATTTGGGGGCTGTTTATTAAGTCGGTAGCTTACACTGCCTGAAATGGGTCATAAATAGAATGCTTTATCTTCCTGAAACCCTGGTCCGCCTTCTGGGTTCTTCATCTCCAAGGGGGACATCTATCCATCAGGCACCCAGGTCAGAACCTAGACCTCTCTTCTCACTGGGTCCCGCCCATCCTTCTCTACCCGATTCTGCACTTGCCCTCTGGCTTCCGCGTGGGTTTGGCCAATGGGAGGTACACCTGCAGTGGGAGGTCCCCAGGCTTCCTGTCTGCCGGGCACCCTCTCCCACAGCTACCCTGTCCCATTCCTAACACCCTTGCCCTCCCTCTAGGGAGGGGCAGTGATGGCTCCCAGGTGTGGCTAGCTTGGGCCCCTGCTAGAAACACCCTCTCCCCCCACCCCCCACAGTCACTGAGTCCTCTCAGTTGTTCTCCGTCACTCCCAAACCCACCCTCTTCTCTGTCTCCCGAATTGTCATATGACACCCTGGTGGCTGTGGACTGGTTTCTCCACACCCCCTGGTTCCCCCCTCCCCCCCCCCCGCCCCGCCCCGCCCCGCCCCCTCCGATGCATCATTCACAAGCAACCACGGTGGCTTCTCAAAACACAAATCTTCAAGGAAGT
>NC_043707.1:100064390-100073752 GCF_006229205.1 Suricata suricatta | reverse complement strand
TTTTTCATTTGTAACAGATCTTGGAGGACTTCATCTGTCACATGCATAGATTTACCTCTTTCTTTTAACTGCTTGCTTAATATTTTGGGATATGAATCTACTAGTTTTCTCCTCCATCTCCCTGTTAGTGGGTGTTCCATTATTTTGCATTTTTGATGGCTACCTTGCTGCCACAGCACTCATGTCCAAATGTCACTGTGCCCCTGCGTGGGCATTTCTGTAGGGTTGACTTGCTGGGTCAAAGAGTATGTGCATTTAGCATTTGGACGGAAGGGTCAAACATCCCCTGCCAGACACCATCCAACCTACACTTCCACCAACAGAGGACGAGGTCGTCTATTTCCCCACATCTTTACCAAAACTGGGTTTTAAGAAAAAGACCTAACTTCGTGAATTTCCTCCTTAAAACCCCTCACTTCTCAAAGAGGGGGAACCCACGAGTGCGGGCTGGGCATAGTAACTGCCTTCCAGAGAGTACAGTGTGGGACGCAGGAGAAGAGTAACTTTACAGTTAGAGTAGGGGAACCTGACAAACACTACCTCAGCCAAGTGATAAAGGTTGACATCAACAGTTGAGAAGTCGTGCTGACGGTAAGCACTCTAGTGAAATGTCATGAAAATGGCCCTTTGTGTCTGTCTTCTTTCTCCCAAAACCCATAACCCCAGACTAATCATGAGTAAAGCATCAGACAAATCCCAATGGAGGGATGCTCTACAAAATAACTGACCAAACTGTCAAGGTCATCAATAGCAAGGAAGGACGAAGAAAGAGTCACAGCCAAGGGCTGCCTAAGCTGATGTGACAACCAGGGTATCCTGGATGGGATCCTGAGGCAAGAAAAGGACATTCAGTTAAAACTAAAGAAATCTGAGTAAAGTATGGACTTAATAATGTATGATA
The DNA here is from genome assembly GCF_006229205.1 of Suricata suricatta. Lineage (NCBI taxonomy): Eukaryota > Metazoa > Chordata > Mammalia > Carnivora > Herpestidae > Suricata > Suricata suricatta. The sequence goes on along the minus strand of NC_043707.1, from coordinate 100,072,851 downwards.
TTGGTTCATTAGTTATAACACACGTACCATACTGATGTAAGATGTTAATACTAAGAGAAGCTGGGTGAGGGCACCTGGATGGCTCAATCAGTAGAGCATCTGAGTTCTGCTCAGGTCATGATCTCACGGTTCATGAATTTGAAGCCACATCAAGCCGTCTGCTGTCAGCACAGAGCCCGCTTCAGATCCTCTGTCTCCCTCTCTCTGCCCTTGCCCCGCTTACTCTTGTTTATGCCCTGTGATATAATAAATATCCATTACAAATTTTTTTTAAATAGAAGAAACTGGGTGTATAGAAATTGTACTACCTTCATATTTTTTTTGAAAATTAAAAACTGTCCTAAAATATACTTTTAGTGGGGCGCCTGGGTGGCTCAGTCGGTTAAGCATCCAACTTCGGCTCAGGTCATGATTTCACGGTGAGTGAGTTTGAGCCTCGCGCCGGGCTCTGTGCTGACAGCTCAGAGCCTGGAGCCTGCCTCAGATTCTGTGTCTCCTTCTCTCTGCCCCTCCTCCACCCACACTCTGTCTCTCTCTCTCTCTCTCTCTCTCTCTCTGGAAAATAAATAAACATTAAATGTTTTTTTAAAATATACTTTAGAAAAACAAGCATCACATAAGCATCTGGTGACCTCTGAGATCAGGTCCTTGCCTCCTGTTGTGTCTCCTCTTTCCTTCTGGTACATCCCACTCCCACCATATATCCAAGTTGAATTTTCTAGAAAGCACCATGATGATCAGTTCTTCCAGGCAAACAATATTCCTCTCCCTGGCCATTTTTCTCCCCTCCTTACCTGATGAGTACTTCCTACTCAAAGTCAAAACCCAAGGTAAAGAAGACCTCTTCTGAAAAGCCTACCTCTCTCTTCTGACCTCACCCCAGGCCAGCACAGTGCCTGACCCCAGGGGCCTCCAGGCGTCACCCTAGACAGCGGGCCCAGCTGACCCCAGGAGCCCCATGGGTTCCTGCCTCCATACCCAGCTCTGCCTTCTCACTCCTCGGGCCTATGCCCTGTTCATCTTCTTCTCAGCCATCCCCCCTGGGCCTTCCCCTACTCTAAACCACAAAGAGGCTCTCCACTCCCCATGCGACCCCATCAGGGGGCCACCGTCCTCCCTACTCTCACAGCCAGTGCTCCAGCCTCCCGGGACACCTGACCATTCTCAGAGCATTGCCTTGACCTGCTTTGCCTCTGTGCTCTGCTTCCACTGTTGCCATGGCTGAAACGCCCTCCTTTCATCTTGCCTTTTAAACTGGTGCACAATGTAAAAATAGAATACATAAATTAAAACATAATAAAAAATTAGCAATTCTTGGGGCACCTGGGTGGCTCAGTTGGTTAAGCGTCTGACTTCGGCTCAGGTCATGATCTCACAGTTCATGGGTTCGAGCCATGTCAGGCTCTGTGCTGAGCTCAGAGTCTGGAGCCTGCTTTGGATTTCGTGTCTCCCTCCCTCTCTGTCCCTCCCCACCCCCCCTCTCAGAAATAAACATTAAAAAAATTATTTTTAATGACAAATTCTTTTAAAAGAACAGGGGGAGGGGTGCACACCTGGCCTGGCCGGCTCAGTCAGTAAAGCATGTGACTCTTGATCTTGGGGTCATGAGTTCAAGTCCCATGTTAGGGATAGAGTTTACTTAAAAAAATACAATAACCAATGACAAATTCTTTGAAATAAATAAATAAACTGGCACCCAGCAGTCCAGATGTCCCAGTCAGACACCTTCTCCTTCTTCACGAAATGCTCTTCGCTGTCACTCCCTCCTCCGTCTCCGTCTCCCAAAGGAATCGGTTTATATCTCAATCACAGGTCCGTTACCTTGGGCTGGTCGGAATGTTTCTTCCCCCAGCTGACTAAAACTTCCAGGAGGGCAGAGAACTGCTTCAGGTTCGCTCTGACACGGCCAGCAGTGTGACCTGGGGCCAGCCACTTCCTCTTTCTAAACCTCAGTTTGCTTACCTGTAAAATGGAGCCAATGGCTCCAGCACGTAGCCAGGCACGAAACAGGTGCTCACTAAATGCCGGCGCAGAGCCCTTAGCCTTTCTGCAACTTTGCTCCACCTGCAGGGTCTTCAAAGTCTGCGCATGCAGCTGCCTCCTTTGCTCTCAGTTGCATATTTTCTTTCCACACTCTCTAGCCTTCAGTCTCTGTTCTGCTAAATGGGCTGTAACAATTGCATGCTGCCTGTTCTTGGGAGGGTTAGATGAGGCAGTGCTCTCTGGGGCCTGGGCTGGCAGAGGCTTGCTGGGAGGGGTGCTTCCTTCTTGTCATTCTGCCGGCAGGAGCCAGGGGGGCCCTGATGCCTTGGTCTCCCACGAGGCACCAGCTGCAGATCCCTCCCTGGGCTGCGGGTCCTCTTCCCCAGGGAGCAGTTGCTGGGTTCTGGCAGGAGGTGGGAGGTGGTGCCCGAGACACAGGTCTGCCTCTTGACTGGGAGTGAAGAGGAGGCTGCGGCTGCCTGTGGACAGTCTGTCCTCTTCCTCTGCTCTCAGTCCTCCTCTCCCTCCTCCCCCCCCAGTCCCAGCCACCACGCCAGCTGCCTCAGTCCGTGGGTTCAGCCTCCTCCAGGTCCACCTTGAGAGGGCAGAGCAGAGCTCACCGCCAGGCTGTGGGCCTTGGAAGTCCTGCCAGTGTCCGGGCCTTAGAGGGTGCCCAGGGCCAACTTCGACAACCCAAGACCTTGGAAACCAAATCCCTTCCATCTCCCCTGCCCCCTGCACACTGGATAGTTAAGGGTTGACTGTGAAGCCAGCCTTAGCCACTGTTAGCCCCTATAGGCTGTGCCTTTGGGCAAATTATCCAAACCTCTGTGTCTCTGCGCTCTCATCTGTAAAGTGGGATAATAGTACCTACCTCACAAGGCTGTTGTGTGGCCTAAATGGGTTACACCTGGATGGTATCAGGGCAGCAGACTTCCAGGAAGCACTCCATGAGGATGAGCTGTTATTATTTAGCTGTGTCCTGTAAGCAGGCAGAGCAAGGACTATGATCCCCACTAACAGAAGGAAAACTGAGGCTCAGGAAGGGGGCCACAGCTTCCTAAGATCACACAGCACCGCATACTGTGGCTCGGCCTCACTCTTGACCTCCTCAGTTTCTAGACCAGCACGTCAACCACCATATCAGCTCTCTACCTCACAGTCCTCTGGGGCTCCAGAACCCCTGCTCTGTGCTGACCACCGTGGGGACTCGCACCAGGCTGACAGGACAGATTGGGGGCCACCGGGGGAGGAAGGTGAGAGTGCTTCACATTAAAATTATACATGAGACAGTGGAGGCTCAGAGAGGTCAGAACACTGGTCCAAGGTCACAAAGCTAGCTCATGGCAGAGCTAGATTTTTAAACCCAAAGGCTTGAGTCCTTTGCCGCAAACAATCTCCCAAACAAAAACTTTTCAAGGACACCCGGAACAGAGCCCACCAGCTAGGCACCTTCTTCTCCTGAGACGCAGAAAGAAACCCAGTGCTCAGGGGCCCATACCCTGGCCAAGAATCCCCCTCCTCCCACCAGTACTCCTGTCCAGAGCCAACTGGACCCTGCCCCTCTCCTTGCAGCCACCAGGCCACCCTGTCACCCACCTGAGTGCAGAGGAAGAATGAAATCTTGGCAGCCCCAAAGGCTGCTGCTGCTTTGGGTGATTCCAGAGGGCAGGGCTGTCATTCAGGAGACTGGTTTACATCTTTCTCTTGGTATTTCTTTCCACCTCGTTCCAGCTCAGGGGAGGTTTGTGGCAGGGTCCAAAGGAGAAGTTGCCTGCTAGACACTTCCCTTCCTGGTTAGGATTTCAAAAGCTCCTAGGGAAATTTTGTTTGTGGGGACCTCTGAGGGAAGCCTGGGGAGAGGGAAGGAAGGAATTTCCACAAAAGGAAAAGACAGAAGCCCTCACTGGGAGATATGTGGGCTCTGAAATAATAGGACCTCAGGCAGGAATGGGTGCGTGGTTGCAGCTCCTTAAGATCTGCATGACCAGAGCCCCCGGGGCCAGCAGCACCGGGAACTGGGGACTGCAGGACTGGGCAGTGACAGGTGTGGACCAACCTGTGCTTCAGCCTGAGCCACAAGGCCCTTCTCAGCACCTTGGGCAGATTAAGTTGATTCTCAGAAGAAACCAGGAAGGTACTACTCATACACCTACCTGGGCATGTGGGCTTGGCCCTGGCTCCACTCAGTGGTCACCAGGCCATGCTTCACATTACCTCTGCATACTGGGTGACCTGAGGGGACTGTGCTGTCATCCTCCGGGAAGAGGGAGCAAGTTACTCTCCTAAAGGCCCCTGCCCTGGTGATGTGGAAGGGCTCCTGGCATTCCAAAGGCACACCTGGGTCCCAGTGGAGACAACCCCAGGCTCCTGCCCGGCCCAGTCCTATTTCTGCCCCTAATTCAGAGGTCTTTCCTATAAGGACAACTGCATCCCTGTTGGAGGCCCTCCATTCTCCACCCCTCCCTGCACTCCTCTCCCCCAGGGGCTCTCTATCCTGAGTCCTCTGGCACTGGGCCAGTCCTGCCTGTATCCGGAAACTTTCCTCGTTTGGGGGGCTTCTGGGGGACTCCCTCTGGTCCTCTGAGCCTGTGACCCCGGCCTGTTCTCCCTGTTCATCCACGGTTCTTTGAGCCCATGAATGGGGACCATAGCCAAGCCGCCTCCCCCACCCCGCCCGCCCGGGTATAATTAACATGCTGATGCTGGGGGCCTGCGAGCCACCTGCAGGGGGCGTGGAGCGAACCGTCACGGCCAGCGCGGGAGCCCTGAATCTCCCCTCCAGCCGCCTTCCGCCCCCTCCCCGGTTATCAGCCTGGAGTTTCATCCCCGCCTCACGGAAAGTCGCTTAAATAATTTATTCGGACGTTATCACAAACCCACTCTTGGCGCGGTGGGAAGCGCCCGAGTGAAGGAAGCCTCGGCCGGAATGACAAGCAGTGCTGGCCCGTTCCTCCTGCCGGCAGTGCACCTGCTGCGGGGGCGGACGACCCAGGATGCCGGGCCGGCCTTGGACTCCAGGGCCTGTGCGTCCCTTCTGAGGCTCATCTGTAAAATAGGCAAAGTCACACATGTCCCATTCCTCCCTTGAGATAGAGACCCCACAGGCTGGGGCACGATGGGTACACGCGGTGGGTTCAGCACTGAGCAAGACAAGGCCCTGCTCCCCTGGGCTTTGAAAATCAGAGTGGACCTTAAACACGTAAATGACTACAAAAGGATTCATTGAGAAATTAAAACAGGGTGCTGGCGTGGAGTGAAGGGGATGCAGCAGGGGGCCACCTCAGCCACCAGGCCTGCCAGGGAGGGGGGCTGTGCTGAGAGTCGGAAACTGCTGAAGGGGGGGGGAGTTTCAGACAAAAGGAACAGCGCATGCTAATGCAGAAACACAAAGACATCAGAGAGCTGGGCCGGGGAGGATTAAGCAGGGTGAGGTAAGGAGTTTGATTTCTATTCTAAGTGTGAAGGAAGTCGTTAGAGGATTTAAGGTAGAGGAGAGGAGTGACATTCGGCTCCTCTTAGCAGGTCTGAGAAGGAAGGAGCAAAGGAAGGGGAGAGTCAACGATTGTGTGTGAGGCCAGTCGTGGATAAACTATTATTGTTATCACCACCATGACTAAACCGCTACACTTCCTTGATTATTTTTACAGAATATGCTCCTAGAAGCGGGGCCAGTTGGGATTCTTGGGATGTGAGATGGCATGCGGTGTCACAGAGAGAGATGGAGAGAGTGCAGAGTGGGACACATCTGTCAGAAGGCTGTCAGGGTGATGAGGTGGTGACCCTTAGGCAGACAGGTAAGTCCTGGCCTCTCCCCTTGGCCCCTGGGTAGGGCGGATCTTCACTCTTCACTGGGGCCCGGGATGAGGCTGTTTTAGATGGTCTCATCTCAAGGTGCCAGCTCTATGTTAGTGTCATGTGACTACATGTGTCCCTGGGGACCCGCTCCACCACCATCCTCTGTACTATATCACCCCCAAGTCACCCCCAAAGCTCACTCCTGTTTTCCTTCCAGGCCCTTGTCGCCCAGGCTTTGGAGCTCCATGATGGCCGAGAGGTTAGATGCCAGCCTGAGATGGGCATCCTTCTCTGGGAAAACAGGGTCTCCTCCTCTCAGCACCGTGCCTGTCATGTGAGGCAGGTCCACTGGCCCCAAGGGTTCGTCTGTCCCTCTCCCCCTGTGGCCAAGGCTGGGCACGGAGCAGGTGCTGGGGTTGTGAGGCTGGAGCCAGGCCTGGAGGAGCATGGATACCCAAGTGAGGAGTACCAGGCAGGCCTTGAGCCTGGGCCATGACCAAACCATTCATGTCCAGCTCTTGATCTAGAGCAAATGGTTAAGGCCTGGGGTCAGCCTCCCGGCTCCTTAGCTAAGTCTCTGAGCCTCTGTTTCCTCATCTGCAAAACGGGAATAGTGATCATACCTCTCGCATAGAATTGAGATAATAAATAACAATCACAAATAAATAATAGCATTTGCTTGTTATTATTATAATCGCTAACCCTTTTATTTATTTGTTTTTAAGTAGCCTTCATGCCCAATTTGACTGTGAGATCAGCATGACTGTGAGATCAAGACCTGAGCTGACATCAAGAGTCAGATGCTGAACCGACTAACCCACCAGGCATTCCGATAGTGAACCCTTTTAAAACACTCTGTGCTAGGCACTCTTCTAAGAGCCATTGAAAGAATCACTGCAAAGTGCACAGCCTGGAGCCTGGTACTCTGAGTGCTTGATAAGTAGTGAGTGACTGAACCTAACGGACATTCCCATTTTCCAAGGACAAGCCATATACTCAGACGACCATCCGGGAGGCCTACTGCACTCCAGCTTTGGCTGTGTGTAGTGGACCCTGTCTTTCCTTCCCACCTGGACAGCAGGATGCTGTTGTCGGCTGTCAGATGCGTGGAATCAAAGAGTAAATGCTGAGGCTGCTGTAAGACGTGTCATTATTGTTTTCACCTGCCTTCCTCACAGTGTGTGGCTCTCCACAGACAACGACCACATTTGTTGGCTGGTGGCCAGGCCTCATGCCACTTTGGGTACTACAGATGGGGCGGGGGTCTCTGTTCCTCCCAATGTGGCTCACTGACAGCTCGGCACACTCTCTGATCAAATATTTAGGCCCTCAGGAGCCCTGCCTGCAATATTAATGTGGCTGGTCAGAGGCCTTGGCTGTAGCCCTGCTGAGGGATGGGCTTCGATAACAAACAAGGTCCTTGTCCAGAGAAACCTGAGCCAGTCTGGCCCCTGAATAGGACAAAGACACCACAGGACAACATCTGAGATGGCCACCCACACACAAACTCACACACTCGAGACCTTTCCATCACAGTCACCAACACAACATGTGGTAACAGGCATCCAGAGACTTTTTACAAGTTTGTACAACTTTAGCCCTGGGTTTTCCTCTCTTGCAAGAGATGGAGTGAAGGAAATAACAACAGCAACAAAATGTGGGGAGAACTTAATGTTTATTTGTTTATAATAATAAAAAGTAGAAACACCTGAAGTTCTAAACAATGAAGGATTAGTTAGGGAACTAATAGCATGTCCTCTGGGAAGAATATTCTGTGGCCACTAACAACATGGGGACATGATCATGATATAGTTTGGCAAAAAGGACAGGTTTAAAAATGCCGTATCCAGTACTCATACAATTGTTAAGATAGTGTTTAAACTGGAGCAGATTTCTTCATCCCTCAGGACCTCTGTTTCCTCATCTGAAAAATAGGTGCAATACCTATTACATGGCCTGTTGTGAAAAAGAATAAGGTGGTATTTGGAAATGGTCTAGGACAGTGTCCGCAGGAGACCAGGAATTCATGGGTCTTGCTGTAAACGTTTTAGCAAATGGAACTAGAAGACACTGTCCACAGTAAGGACTTCTGTTTTTGATTCGAACGAGCTGGGAGCTCTGCAGGGTTCAGAGCCCAGGGCAGCCGTGGTCTGATGTGGATTTGATCAGGCTCATTCTTAATGTGAGAAGAGACTGTAGGGCGAGGGAGAAGCAGAGAATATGGCGGTGAGTATCCAGGCCTAGGTGGTGGGGGCACAGCCACAGTAGGCGTGTGGAGGAATACTGGAATCTGAAGGAGGCACCACAGATCTGACCAACTGGATGTGGACGGGAGTGACAGAGTCTTCCAGGATGGCTTGGGCAAGAGGAAGGAGATGGTATATTTAAAAATAAAACAAGGCACAGAGAGAGAGAAGCATTTGATGCGCAAGGCTCCTGGGGTGAAAGAGCCAGGGGAGGACGGGACCCAGGTGCGGGTGGATCTGGGGGGCAGCCGGGCCTGGGGAGATATGGAAGAAACTCAGCCTTTGATGAGGAGACAGTGCAGAAGCCAGGATGGAAACAGTTCTGTGCGGGGCCACTCCAGGACTCCCAGGGGACCCTTCCCCCCAGGTTGGCTTCCTCTGTTTCAACAAGAGTAAGGCTGAGACTGTTCTAGAAGACCAGAGTCCCTTTATTT
>NC_043707.1:100006539-100064290 GCF_006229205.1 Suricata suricatta | reverse complement strand
AGGGATGAAGCCTAACTCAGTCTCTTGCTATTGACTTGTGGCTTAACCAGCACCCTCCAAATTCTTCCCCTTCATTGTCCACTGCCCTTCCGTTGCATTTCCAAGACCCATCTAATTGTCCTGTTTCCCATCGCCCACTCCCGCCTCAGACAGAGCAGATCCAAATACTGACTGGCCCCCCTCCACATCCTGGCCCTTTCCCCCCAGCTCCCCCTCCACCCCTCACTAAGCCTGCCAGCAGCAAAGATGGAAGGTGAGTGGCAGGTGTACAGAGGCTCCTAGCTGGGGTCCACCAGCTGCTGCCTCTGCTGCTTCTCCCCCCAGAGCATCCCATTCTGAAACATGCAAAGCGCTGCCCTCTGGGAAGGGGCAGGACGGGAGCAACAAAGGCTTAGGACAAAGCAACTGGAGTCTCATGGTGGAATCACAGTCAGCAGATCATAGGTGAGGGGAGAATATTAATGGAATAGGATTCCTGGCAAGAAAAAGGCCTTCGTTAACTGTAGAATGGTGTACACGTGCAAGCGTTGTTATGATTGTCATGACTTCTGCTTGTTGGAGTCTCAGAATTATGCAGCGGAATGGGAGAGGCCATTGCACTCATGTTAAAGAGGAGGAAACCAAAGCTGGGAGCTAGCAGCGGGCAGCTGGCACTGGTCCTTCAAGGCACCTCGGCCACCCCCACCTGTGTCTTTGTTGACGGCTCCGTCGGGGAGCCCCCCTGGCTGATGGACTCGGCCCTGGGCCAGCACTGTGGAACGGCAGCCAGCTGCTGCTGCTGCTGCTGCTGCTGCTGCGGGTTCTCATGCCAGGCGGCTCCAACCCTGCCTGCTCAGAATAAAGATTGCACCTTCCGAATGTCACTCGTCACAAGACAGTGCTCCCCTTGGACCACCTCCTGCCTGAGTTCATGAAAAGCAATTTACTGTGTGTCAGGTGACCACAGGAGTCGAAAGGCAGGCCTCGCCCTGAGCCGCCTTGGGCACCTTGCTGAGACGGTGGGCTGCCAAGCAGGGCAACTTGCAACCTTTGATTAAAGCTGGGAAGGAATGGCGCCCGCGGGCCCAGCTGAGATTAGAACCAGAGATCCTGAATAGCTCTGCAGATTTGAACCTTATGCCACTCACTGATTGCCAGCAGGATCCTTCCCTACATGCCTCAACCTGACTGCAAAGCAGGAGGGCCCCCGACACCTCCCAGAGCCATCCCTGCCCTGCATGGAGCCCTCTGAGGTCCCCAGCTCAGGGGGTGGGTGCACAGGCCTGGCTGAAGTGGTCCCAAGTGCTAAGGTCAGCATTTGGGACTGGATAAGGCAGAACAAGGTGAGACGTGTGTCTGGATCTGTGTAGTCCTGCTGAGGGGGCTGGGAAGAGTTTAGGGAAATTCTCCAATGGTGGGTGGGTAATAGGACACTGAGAGGAGTGGGAAATGTCACCTTGGAGATTGATGTCAGGAGGGCCAAACTTGGGCTTTCTCAAATGCCTGCTTTGATGTCCCCTTTCATGTCTATTTTGTGCCCAAAATAGAACCTATTCAGATATCCTTCCATCTAGCCCTTCACCTATCCATCCATCCACCTATTCATCCAGCCATCCAGCCAGCCATCCATCCAATTTACACAGAGTGCATCCTGTGTCCAGCCAAAGGCTCTGTGAACTTTGACCTGGAGGCATCACAGCAGGCCCCAAGGGGGAGGTCCATCATCCTGTGTCTGGACAAAAATCATGATAATAACTGTCATGTTTAAAGTCCTAACTGACTTTGCTAAGTGTCCAACACATGTTCTCAGCATGGACACAACAACCCCACGAGGTCGATATCATTAGCCTATTTACAAATAAGGACACTGAGGCTGAGAAAGATTAAGCGCCTCCTCTAAACTCCCATCATTCATAGGTGTTGCGGTTAGGAGTCCAGTCCAAGTCCATGTGATCCTAAAGCCTATGCTCCCAACTCATTCTTATGCCTAAAATGTGATGGAGCTTTGGAGAGAAGGAGTGTGGATATAGGCATGGGTGTGTGCTTGATGTGTAACTTATAGACCAACTGTCAAGTGCCCCCTTTGCCAGATCTCATTGTCATGTTTAGTCCCCAGAACAGGGTCAAGGGGGAGGGCAGGATCTGGCCCTGGTGTGTGCAGAAGCTCCCATGGGAACCACTCCAAGTCTTGAGAAAGACTCTTGGCATATTGTAGCATGAAGTGGTTCTTCAGGCAGCTGGGTTTAGTGTTTTCCCGGTTGGAGAGAGACAGACACAGCACATTAGAAATGACAGCGAGGAGTGTAAATTACCAAGCATGGCTGCTTAGGTTTATGCACTTTGTCCATAATTCTTGCTCCGTTCTGGTGTGGTCAGAAGTGAAATACATCCAAGGTGTGCCTGTTACAATGTGTGTTATCCTTCCTAATCCACTTGGCAATTTACAAGCCCACCAAAAAGCCACTCTGCCATACCTTGTGGATTTCTTCAGTGGAGGGTCATCTCTCCTCCCTGCCTGCCATGGGGCAGGAATTGGAGAAAGCTGAGGGTTCCCCCATCAGTACAGGGAGGCAGGTTGGAGGGCACACAGTAAATCCCAGTACAATCTCTCTGTGGTCTGTTTCCTGTGTGTCTAAAAGCAAGGAGTCAGGAGATTAACTTGTGAAATGACCTTGGGTGCCCTGAGCCTGAGTCTCCATTCCCCAGCCAGGGATTGGCCTTGATAACACACATGCCAACTCCAGGTGTCTGGGATGGCAGCCTGGAACGGAGTGCGGACATTGACTCAAAGGTACTCCAGGTTCTTGGGGGAGATATGTCTGTGTGATCAGGAATGTCTGCCATGGTCAAGGGCAGGGAGAAGAGATGCTACATCTGCCATGTATCTACTGTCCTTAGTAGATGCCTCTAAGGGCCTTTCAGCTCTAACACTGGGGCGTCTGTCATGTTTCTCTGCAGAAGGAAGGTGATAATATTTCTCTATTTGTAAACTTGAGGGTTAGATGCTCCTGTAGCATTTTGTGCATGTTACTGTTAGCTGGCACATGCCACCTGCTGGACTAGGGATCTTGAGGGCTGGCATCTGATTTATCTCTGGGTTCCTGGAATCCAGTAGAGTTTGGTCCAGAGTGGGCACCAGTGAATGTTTGATGAATGGATGGATAGATAAGTGAATATACAGAAGACTGACTGACCGAATGAATCCCAACCTCACAGTGTTAATGAAGATTAACTCCGTGGTGCTAAAGGTCATGGGAACAGGGCAGGCAATGGCATGTGCCAGATAAGATGTCCAGAGCGTTCAGGGTGGTGAACAGGAAGAACAGGACACACGGCCAGAGTGTGGAGGGAGTATGCATGAGTCCGCGTGCTTTCTGGGAGGCCTGGGCTCCAAAAGAGAATACCTAGCAGGTGGGCTGCCTCCCTGAGGGGGCCCAGGACACAAGCCCCGGTGACTTGGGTTCTGTTTAGCAAAATATAATTGTCCTTGTTGCTTTCTCTGATGGTATATGTAATACATACTCCTGGTAAAAATATTCATGTAGGTAAAGTGAGAAGAAAAAAATACAAATCGCTCCAAATCTCACCACTGCAAGGTAACCACTGGTAAGATTTAGGTGAACCTTTTTCAGACATATCTGCACCCAAATACATATGCATATATTAATTAATTTGAATACCAAGCTGTGGAAAGGAGACCCCACTCTACATGCTGTGCTATAACCTAATTTTGTCACTCAACAGCATGTTCACACATACTCATTCGTGTCATCATTTTAAAGGTGAAGAAATTTCAGCTCAGAGATGTGAGGCCCTTTGCTCACATGTCCAACTTCTGGATTCTCTCCCTGCCTTCTTCCCTTCCTTCCTCCCTCTCTTCCTTCCTTCCGCCCTTCCTTCCTTTTAATTTGCCTCTGTACCCCAAAAGCAGTCTGAGTGGTACGGGTTCTGCTGCTGTGCTGATATGCATGTGTTTGTCTCTTCTCTTCAGAAGGACCCAAAGCCTTAATCGAAAGTGCAGCAGTGCGTCCCCATGACTTAGGAGCTGGCAGATGTGATGCCAGCAGGAGCTTCAAGTGTGCTTTCCCACGGGGTTTGCGTGCCCCTGCCACTGCTTGGAAGAGAAGGCGTCTGGGCTGGAGAGGATTCATGTGGGGCCACTGCAGCGCCTCCCCCCCCATAGACTGGTGAGGACAGAAAAAGAAGTGCTCATTGTTTTGCAGTGCTGAGACGCTGGGGCTGCTTGTTCTGTGGCAGTCATTGACAGGTACATCTGGGATGTGATGGTAAGTCACTTAAGCTCTCTGGGTCTCTGTTCCCTCATCTGACAAATAGAGATAGTAGTGATCTACCAATAGGGCCATTGTAAGAGTCAACACTGTGATAGTGAGTGCCCAATTAATATTAGCTATTATTAATGTATGACCTTACACTGATGTGTTTCAAATCACACAACCCACTAATGGGCCATGAAATCAACTTAGTGCATCACCATTAGCTGTTTCTTTGGATAGGATAGAATTGAATGGAAAGTCATCACAATACTTGGCAATGAGAAAGGGTCAATATTGTTTTGCAGGACTGTTGTTTCCAAACATTTATATAAAACAAATTTATTTCTGTGGGTCATAGTCAAAAGGATTGAAAACAAGCCTCTGCCTGAGCGTGGTCAGGCCGTTCCCTTCCCTGGTGGCAGGCTGTTGCCGGTGGGGCAGGAGGGGAGGTGCGGGGACACGGTGGGCACGGCTACACTCCAGGTGTGCCAGCCTCCGGACCCCCCGCCAGGCCCGCCCTCTTGTCGCTGAGCAGCCAGGCCTAGCAAGCACTGGATAAGGATAAAAGCAACCCGGGATGGCCTCCGAACCATCTTTTCCTCAGCAACTTGAGAGGGGTCTCCAGGCAAGATTAACAAGGGCAAGTCTGGCTCCCACGTTCTCCAGCTCCGCTCGCGCTTAGTAGAGTCCAGAAGGGGCAGGATTGAGAGACAGACCTGGGCACAGAGCCCAGCTCTGCTCGGCTAACAGAGAACACTAAACAGGGGGAACAGTCTCCCCCAGATCAAATGAGGCCCTATGGTTCTTAACTCAGAGGGGTGTGGGGATATTGGAGAAGCCAAATACTACTATCCTCATTTTTCAACAGATACACAATGAGCGCCGCCCAAGTTGGGGGGATTGGGCACCCCCACCAAACAGTAAGCACTTAATCAATGGCGGCTGCCATCCTTGTGCTGTTCCCTGCAGTTTTTCAGTTTTCACTTTGTTTAGTCAAAATTTGCTTATTCAAGAAGCATTGAGTGCATTCAGTGCAGGATGCTGAAGACATCAAGATGACCCTTGATTCAGAGGCTGGTTCTTTATTGACTGACCTACATCATCATGAAAGATTAAGAGCTCAGAGTCCTAACCAGACTGCCTGGATCTGAATCCTGGCTCCTCTACTTACCAGCTGTGTGGACTCGGGCAGGTTCCTGACCCCCTCTGTGCCTCTTCCGTAACATGGGGCCATCGGGAATACTCATGAGGGATCGGGGTGGGTCAAGTAAGCGTTCACGTAGACTGGCCCACAGGAAACAGTAGCAGGGGATGGTGGCCGTTACTCCTGCCCTCAGAGTTCAAGTGTGTGGCAAGAAGACACCCTGGAGGCTCTTCGAGCCCAGCGGTGGCAACGCACTTCGTCCCAAGTGCCAGTTGCCTGAAGTGCTGTGTGGAGAAGGATTCTGAGAGCAAATCTGGGCTCAGAATATAAACCGCTGAGTAGAGACGTGGGCACAGGCAGGAGAGGGCAAATAGGGGCGCAAGGTTCACATACCCTCTGCCCCTGATCCAGCCTGACTTATCTTACAGATGGGGAACTAAGCCCTCGAGAAGGGAAGGGACATGTCCTGGGTCCGAGCTGGCATTTGAGCCACGACTTTTGACTCAGTCCAGGGTCCCTGCTGACTTTCCTTCTGCCCTGTGGGGAGAGAGGGGAGTCCAGAGCTCAGGCCTTTCCAGGGAACTGCCGCCATGTCTCCCTCCATGCTGCTCGCCAGGGTTCGGGCGCTTGCAGGAGGCCTAATTGGGCTTGGGAACATCTGAGGCAAAACACAGGCCTGTGGAGAGTGTTCGCTTGAATGGCACTTTTTGCAATGATGAATGTGCTTGTTTGGATTTGAATGAGGCCGAATCAGCAGATACGGTATTGCGCTGGAAACCAAAGGGGTGGGGAACTCTCCTTTTTTCCCTTGAAAAAGCATGATTTTTTTATATTGCAATTAAACAGCCCTTTGGGCTGATTTTGCTTCTCTGCTGCTGACATTGAGAAATGCCAAACAAAGATAGCAGATCTGCTTTCCTTGAGATGTGACTCCAGGGCTGTGGAGGCAGCCGCCGCCATTTCTCAGGGAGATGGGGTGAGGGACGCTGACACTGTCCTGAGAACATGGCTTCCAGCCTGTCAGGAAATGGCTCCTGGGTATCTGGGGGCCCCAGCTCTATTGTGCCCAAGAAGGACCACCAGCCCATGCTCCAAGTTACCCACTTTACCCCAAAACTCAGGACCGACCCTATTTGCTCAGAAGCCCAAAGTCTGTGTCCCTAGCTCCCCACCTGGAGGCCTAAAGTTTTGAGGGTTGTACACAGCAGATGGTCTTCATTAGGAGTCATCTCAGTCCTGTAGGGGCCATTGACCTTGGAGGATTAGCCAGTACCTGAAACCCCTTCCACATGTGGGGGGATCTTAAGACCACTGAAATACAGGGCCATGCCCGCCATGCCTCCGGGCAGAACAGATGGTCTCCTCTCCTCTACCTGAAAGTTGGGACACAGACTTAGCTCAAAACTCTGCTGGGACCTTGGCTCCCGAAGGAGGGACACAAAGCAGGAAAACAATCAGAGATAATAGCAACAAAGCCAGCCATGGTATTGAGAGACAGGCTCCAGAACGAGCCAGTCAGATGGAATCCCTGCTCTTTCATTTACTGGCTGAAATGGTTTCCTCCTCTACAAAATGAGTGACACAGGCCGAGCATTTGGCACATGCATGGACCTGGTGAGGGCTCAGTGAGGTTAGCTGTTACTGTATGATATCTTTTCAACAAGCCCGTTTCTTGCTCAAGTTGCTCAAGTCTCTTTTTGTTGTCCTTAACCAAGGACCTTGAAGGGTACACGCTACACTTAATCCACAGAATGGTTTAGAAGAAGCCTCAGAATCAATTTGTTTGGACAGAGTGGCTGAGGATTAAGAGTGTAATATCCGTTATCTGTCTGATCCTCCGCACTCTCCCCCCGGGAGGGACAGAGCGCCTTCTGTTTCCCCCTCACTCAGTAAGTACTTGTAGATGAGATTGAGGGACATGGAGGCTCTAGATAATACAAAGTATTGCTACCAGTGGGTCATATTTCAGCATGGTGTGACAGGATCCCCAACAGACCTCTGTTCAAATCCTGTTTCCTTTGCTTTCTTTGGACAAATTATCCTCTTAGCCCTCCTCCTGCCCCCAGGCTTGGTTTCCTCATCAGTAAAGTTGGAAGAATGATACCCAGAGAATTCTGAAAGAGAATCCACCGCACTGGGAGTGTCGATTGGCGGGACAGTTGATCGGTTTCACTAAAGAATTTTCTGGTTCTTTTATTTATTTATTTATTTATTTATTTATTTTAATTTAATTTTTTATTTTATTTATTTATTTTTAAATATTTCATTGTCAAATTGGTTTCCATATAACACCCAGTGCTCTTCCCCACAAGTGCCCTTCTCCATTACCAACACCTCTTTCCCCCTCCCCCCGCTTCAACCCTAGGTTGGGTTTTCTGGTTCTTTCAGAGCTCAGGGCAGGAGAAGGGCTCTGGGGCTTGGGGGCAGGGTGTAGGCTTGGGGGAAGGAGAGACCTGCACTGGGCAGAGGACCTACATGGGCCACACGCAGTCAGTTCCACAGGATTCCTTGAGGCTCAGTACTTCTCAAGCTACCCCAGTCACCTAAGCTCCTCTGGGCTTCTTGTGGGGAGAGAGCGTAGATGGGAATTGAGGGCTCTGGGAGGCTTCCATTAGCTAAACAAATCATAGTGGTTCAAAGCAATGTTTCTGGGGACAGACTGTCCAGGAATCCCACCAACTCACTGTGTAAACTTGAGCCAGTTCATTCACTTCTCTGGGCTGTAATTCCCAATCCGTCCCTCACAGGATTTTGTAAGGATTAAACACTTAGCACTGAGTCTTAACAAATAGTGAAAATTAGTATCACCTTGCTGCTGAGCTTACCTTCTCACCCCCTCATAACGTGCTCCCTTTCTCTTCTCCCCCACGTCTCCGCCAGCACCGGAGGAAATAACGTTGGGGCAGGAGTTCAGCTAATGTGAGGTCTTGGCCTGCTCTGGGCTCCTGGAGAGGTGTTCTCGGGGTTCACCAGTGTCTGGAAGGAACCCAACTCTGGTGCCCAAGAAGCCGCCTGCTGCGGAGACAGTGAGAGGTCCCCAGGTGAGAGCTATGGTTATTATTATTTTGGGCACAGGGCCTCATTCAGAAAGTGGATGAGTTTAATTACAGGAAAATCATGAATAATGTGATCCTTTCATTCCTATAACTGTGACTTCCAAACACCTGCTCCATTCAGGGGAAAAAATAGGTTTCAATTGAAAAACGCTTCTTCTGCAGTCCTTAATCACCACCTCATTGAAGTTTGTGGTACAGGATGTGTTGTGTTAGGAAGTGTGTCGGAGAGATGGGCAAAGTCTGAGGAGGGAAGGCAGAGCCCCTGCTGTGGGAAGGGCCACACCTCTTTCTACTTGGCAGGGCTGGGATTATCCAGACCTAGGGGCAGGGTCGATGAAACTTGGCCATGCCCTTGACAGAATATTTTGCACCCCTCACAGTGACATCTGTGGAAAGTTTATGATCCCATGAAAATGCTTGTGTTAAAAAACAAAGGAATTCTACCTAAAAACAGTTGTCATAAGAAAAGAACTTTGTGTCCACCCAAGATGGGATGGGGGGACCAGGTTTACCCTTCCGCCTGAAACACTAGACAAATGCTGGACAGAATATGTGGAACAATGAATTTCAGACATTGAGCAACAGGCAGCACAGGACACTGGACCCCTGAGAGAGGAACTACTCTGAGGAGTGAGTCTTGATTGCCTCAGTTTTTGGCCTGGAGAGCAGGATCAGGCTGCGGTATGGTAAGGGGGTTCCAGGTGGAACCTGGTCCCCTGAGTTGAGGAAGCAGAGTACAGGGAGCAGCGACACGAGGATCCATTGGCAGAATACCAGAGGAGACGCGCCCGGAGAGAAAGCTCCGGAGATCTGCTTTGCTTAGGCCTTCAGCTGAGAACAGACCAGGGCATGTGGTGTGGAGACAATCTGAGGCTAGGGACAGAGCCACCCACAAGGAACAAGGGACACAATGTTCCTCACATATGATGGGGAATTGTTTGTGTCCCCACAAGCCATCGTTGCAAAATTCTTTTAAAACATTTTTCTAATGTTTTTTTATTTTTGAGAGATAGAGGCAGAGCATGAGTCTGAGTTATTTAGTTTTGAGAGTCATGAGAAAGACAGGGCAGAGAGAGGGAGACACAGAATCTGAAGCAGAACCTGTCAGCACAGAACCTGACACGGGGGCTAAACCTACAAACTGTAAGATCATGACATGAGCCGAAGTTGGATGCTTAACTGACCCCCATGCACCCCTATACTTGCAAAATTTATAACAAAACTTTCCCAAATGGAATACAGCTATACCTATATATCTATATCTAGATATATATATTCAGATATAAAATGATAGCATATCTTGAATAAGTGGGGTCAATCCTAGGAAAGTGAGGAGAGTTTAATATATTAATTGACTAAGAAAGAAAACCATATGATCATCATAATACAAGAAAAATATTTTGACAAAGTCTAGTCTCCACTCATGCTCTCAGCAAACTAAGGACAGAAGGGAATTTTCTCAACCTGATATAAAAGGCATCCACAAAAACATTCAGCTAATATTAGACTAAATGGTAAAATCTGAGAGTTTTTTCTTTTTTTTGAGACAGAGAGAGTACACAAAAGCAAGGGAGAAGGGCAGAGGGAGGGAGAGAGAGAGAGAGAGAGAGTATCTTAAGCAGTATCTCCACGCTCAGTATGGAGTCCAACACAGTGCTTGATCCCACGACCCTGGGATCATGACCTGAGCTGAAACCAAGAGTCAGATGCTCGACTGACTCAGCCACTCTGGTGCCCCAAAGTTTGAGTGATTTCTAAGAAAACTGAATACCTTCTAAGATCAGGAACAAGGCATGAATGTCCTATCACTTCTGTTCAGCATTATACTGGGGGCTCTAGCCAATGCAATAAGGAAAGAAAAAGAAATAAAATGTTGACAGATTGGAAAGGAAGAAGTAAAATTTCTTTATTTACAGATGACATGATCATTTATGTAGAAAATTCCCTCCGAAAACAAAAAAGTTACTAGGAATAATAAGAGAGTTTAACAATTTTGCAGAATACATGGTCAATGTACAGACATTAACTATATTTCCACAGACTAAAACTAAACAGTTGAAAACCGACATTTCAAAAATATGAAATTCTTAAGGACACATTTGTCAAAAGTTATTCAAGACCCAAACACTGAAACAATGAGAGAAATGAAGACCTAAATAAATGGAGAAATAGACTGTGTTCATGGATCGGAAGTCTCTATATGGTTAAGGAGTTCTCCCCAAAATGATGCACAGATTCAATGCAATTTCCATAAAAACCCATCAGGCTTTTTTGCAAGTATGTGGAGATTGACAAACTGATTCCAAAATGTATGTGTAAATGTGAAGAATCTGGAATAGCCAAAATACTTTTGAAAGAGAAGCACAGGGAACCCTGGCTGGCTCAGTCAGGAGAGAACCCAACTCTTGATCTCAGGGTCATGAGTTCAAGTCCCACTTTGGGTGTAGAGATTACTTAAATAAATAAAACGTTTAAAAAAAGAGAGAGAGAGAGAGAAACGAACTTAAAAGATGTGTACTACCTGGCTTTCAAGACTTATTATAAGGCTGCAGTAATTAAGACCATGTGGTATTGGCATGAAAAGTAAATAAATCACAGAATAGAGAGTCCAGAAAAAGATCCATGCATAGATGACCAATTGATTGTCAAGAAAATGAAAAAGGTGAATGGATGCTCTTTTCCACAAAAAGTGCTGAAAAAATTATATGACCAAAATGAGGAAAAAAAATAAAAATGAACCTTGGCTCTTACACCATGCCGTATACAAAAATCAACCTGAAAGGGTCATAGACCTAAATATAAGAGCCAAATCTATAAAACTTCTAGGAGAAAACATAGGTGAAGATCTTCATAACCTTGGGTTTTGCAAAGATTTCTTAAACTAAACATTTCAAAAGAAAAAAATCAATAAATTGGACTTTATCAAAATCATAAAGGTTTGTTCTTCAAAAGAATCTGTTAAGAAAACGAAAAAGCAAGCCACAGATTGGGAGAAATATTTGCAACATACATCCAACATAGTGATCATCAATGCACAGCTTTGTGAATATACTAAAAGACACATTTTAAAAGGATGAACTTTATGGTATGTGAATTATATCTCAATAAATTTGTGGATAAAGACAACATATATCCAAGAAAGGGCCTGCATCTAGAATATATAAAGAACTCTTGCCACTCAATAAGGTGATAAAACCTCAATTTTAAAAGTTGAGCAGGAGCACCTGAGTCACACAGTGAGCTAAGCATCCAACTCTTGATTTCCGCTCAGGTCATGATCTCATGGTTTGTGAGATGGAGCCGAGCCTGTTGAGCCGAGCCTGGAGTCTGGCTCTGAGCTGACAGCACATAACCTGCTTGGGATTCTCTCTCTCTCTCTCTCTCTCTGCCACTCCCCTGCTCTCACGCACACTCTTTCTCTAAAAAATAAACAAGTATAAACTTAAAAAGAAAAACCTTGGGCACAAGATTTGAATAGATACTGCACCAAAGAAGATATAGGAAGGACAAAAGAGTACACGCAAATATGTTCCAGCTCATCAGTCAGTAGAGACACATCAGTTAAAACCACAGGGTGACACCATGCCTACCACAATGGCTCCAGTTTCAGTTCTGTTATATCAGCTCCCAGGCAGTGTGTTCCACTGGGCTCACCAGCTTCCCAGAGTTCTGAGACTGTCTGCCCCTTTTCTCCACCTACAGCTTCCATCCCAGCATCCTGGACAGTGCCGAGAGCCCAGGCAGGGGTGGGGAAGGAGAGGGAATAACAAAGGCAATTTGGTAAATGACAGCAGCAGCCCCTGCTGTCCAGGGGTCCAGGGATGAGTGTGCAAGTGAGGGGCGTGGCTGGCTGCCAGTTCCCACCTGTGATGTCATCAGAGGGACTTGGGGGTAGAAGAGGAAAGGTAAAGAATGAGTGCATGCCAGGCAGATTCAAGGGTCTGAAGTCAGGCAGAGACTGAGGAAGAGCAAAGTGGGCAGATCTGAGAATTTACAGTAGCATCAAAGGGACTGGACAAGTAATTGAGTGGTGGTGTTAGTAGGGGTGGAGGACAAAGAGAGGAGTGAAGCTGAACCGGGGAGGGGGGGCAGGGACATGCTAGTCACCAAGCAGAGTACAAGGAAGAGGAAGGGGTACATGGAAAGACACCAGTTTCCACCTTGCAAGTGTGCGGTTTGTGTGCCTGTGGGCAGCTGGGCACCTGTGCAGTGGCTGCTAGCTGTCTGGGTCTGAGTAGGCACCGTGGTGGGCAGCAGAGGGAAGTGTGTGCAGAGGAAGAAGTTGCCAGGGAGAGGAGGAGAGAGGAGCCAGGCACTAGGAGACCCACGTTAAGGCAGACCAAGCCCTTGCAAAGGAAAATGAAAGCAAGTGGCCCGTTTCCCTGCCAGCCCCCTCCTGGCTGTGACTTGAGCTGGCATAAGGGAGAGAGGGGAGTGGGGGAGGACTCTGGCCCCGAAATTGGAGGAGACAGGCCCTCTCGGAGGTGCCAGACACGGTGCCCATTCCAAGGAATAAGCCAGCCTGGTGTCCTAGCATCCCAATCTGATTTTTTTGGTAAAAAGTGGTACCAAATTCATATCTGTAGTCCACCAGCCTACTGTTTTTCCCTTCATCCTTCACCCATTCATCCAGCAAGCAGCCACCGAGCCCCTAGCACACACCAGGGTAGGCTGTGCTGAGGGTACACCTCCTCCTGTCTCCTCTCCCCGGCACCGTCTCCCCTCTCAAGGCTTCCAGACGCTCCCCTCCGCTGACCACCACGGTGCCCACCCAGACTCCCACGGCCAGGAGCCCACTTGGCTGCCCACGGACACCCAAACCACACACTTGCAGAGTGCAAGCTGGTGTCTTTCCAAGTACCCCCACCCCCACTCCCTGTACGTTCTGCCCTGGTGAATGATGTCAAAGTTTCAGAATCAGCCAACATAAAACCGAAGAATCACCGAAGTCATAATTAGTAAACATTTACTGTGTACACAACAAGAAAGATAGTTAGCAAACTGGGAGCCCTCACACCGAAACAGGAAATAAGGCTCACGTGTATATTTCTTATAAAGCAGCGCATCCTCGTGAGAGAGCTGTGACTGTGCATTCTTCACAGTAATTGGTTATAATGTTAGGATTTTCTTAAGTGGTAGGAAATTGGCCAGTGGTTACTTCATATCGTCCTTGGAAAACAAATTTTGCTTATGATTTTCGGAGGCATAAGCAAGAAATGCCCCAGATCAAGTTAGCCTTGCAAAACAAATGAAATTAGCTTTGCTTGTATGACTAAACTGGTTTTATCTGCTCAGGAAACTTTCAAGGCTGGTCTCCATTCGGTTTTGATTTTGACAGTAGCATGACCCTGGCCCCAGGGCTCATCCTCGCTCCTCTCTCTCCCTCTTCCAACAAACCCATTCATTCAACAAACCCACTGATGACGTCCCTTACGTTCTTCTGGAATCCATCCATTTCTGTATCTCCCTAGGACGTGTCCAAGTTCAGGCCCTCAGACCTGACCGGTTCCCTCTCATTCCCCACCTATTTTCCTCTGGTCTTAAATTCCTTTACTGTATAGCAGACAGGAGATTTCTACTTGCAAGTGGCATAACCCTAACTCAAATTGGCCCAAATAAAAATTTGAATTTACTGGTTTTCATAACTAAAAAGTTCATAGTGACTTCAGGCATGGCTGGATCCAGATCAAGTGATGTCAATAGGACCTGGTCTCTCTGCTCTTTTAACCCCTCAACTAGCATAACTTGGGTTGACCTCACTTTCTCCACATCAAGGTCAGCAGAAAGAGAGATTTCTTTCTTCCCTACAGATCTAACCAAAGTCTAATTGCTGAGTTTCATAGACTGTGACTGGGTTGCATGTCCATTCCTAAACCAGTCAGTGGGGGTCCAGATGTGTGCAGTGTTCTGGTTGGCGTGTCTGGGTCCCATGAGCACTCCTGAGGTTGGGCGTGGGGATAGCACCATCTAAACTACAAAGACTACAAGTAAGCGAAGGAGGGTTCCAGAAGTCGATGTCTCTGTCAGAGTGGGTAGGATGGAGGGACGTGAAGCCGGTGTCAGCAGGAACCGGTACCTCTACTTTAGACAGGAAAGCACTAGCAGAGGACAGGAGGCTGCACAAAGGTTTGCTGAGCAAAAACAGCATTAATTACCATCATTTACATGACACATTTTCTATTTCTTTCCAATTATAATCCCACACAAGCACATCAACGTGGCTTTAAGTAGGCGTGGGAATGACTTTGTTGTACGTAGTACTTAATTACAGCACTGAACTCTGCTTGTGCGAGGCTTACTGGCACAGTGCACTGCACACTCTGAGCAAGTCTGCCTGCTCTTACCCCAGAATCACTAAAGAAGACCTCCTCCAGCCCCTATTCAGGGCAGTTCTGGGCTAACCTTGGAACCTCAGGATGAACCTGACTCAAACCCTTGGCCTCAGGTCAGAGCCACACCTGCCCAGTGTGGGAATTGTGGGGGTAGGGTCCCAAGACTCTGATGCTCCTCCTGCCACTCAGATCCCGGAGAGTGAGGGGCCTAGTGAGGGAACGGGTTAAATGGGCTCTGAGAAATGGCTCTGGTGAATGCTAATAGGGGCCCCTGGGAACCTCTTTCAATCAGCATCCCCCTAGCCTTCTCTCTCTGATTATCTGTTCTCCTTCCTTGATAAATGCGACTGACCAGTCATCTTGGAAAAGCTTCTCCTGTTGAGAAGGGCTTGGTCCAAAGGGGCTGGGTCTCAAAGTGTCAGAAGGGCTTGTCTGAACATGGCTACTGAAGACATCTGACCATCTGGGCTTTGGGAAGAGGAAGAGCAGGGACCCTCTGTGAAGGACTCCATTTCTGGGTGCCAGTCCCAGGAAGTCGTCAGTCCTGGGGCGCCCCCTGCTGGTCATAGCCCCAAATGGCTTCTAGATGAGCTCAGCCCTCTGGACAGTGGTTCAGAGGCTGGGTGCAGACCTGCTTTTCAGGCCTGGCGCCTTCCAGGCTGGCCTGATAGAACTCTGGGGCACGTGTGAGTGGCACCCCAGGGGAGAGGGCTCAGGCTTTGCAGCCTCTGACGGCACCCAACGACTGAACAGAGAAATGTGTGCGTGACATTTTCCCCTCTCCCTCTTCAGCGGTGTGGGGTGGGCCCATCACAGCATGACTGGGAGTCTGGGAAAATCTCTTCATGTGCACCCACCTGCGAGATGGCTTCAAACCCTTGCTGGCTTCCCAGGGGTGTCTGAGGTGGGTCATCATAACATACATAGTTCACAAAGCGCTTCTGTGTGGGATACTTGAGACCGTGCTCACACAAGGGCCCTGTAGGAGCCATGCATGTCTCCAATGTGTTGGCTGCGGCTCCTATAAATTTTCTGTCACAGGGATGTCCCCCAGTGAGAATCTGATGACGTTGCCCTCCAGGGGCCTCCCCACCACCTCAGGAGAGTTCAAAGTCCAAGGGACTCAAGCCCTCAAGACCCAAGAAGGCCCTTACCAGCTCCCTCTCTTGTCTTTCCTTAGTAAGAACTAGTTGCTGTCCCCTCCCCCACCTCCCTCCCCACCCGCACACTGCCTATGCTTGCCCTGGTTCATGATGCCCCCTCAGCCTCTGACCGGCTAACTCCTCTCCACCCCTGTCTCAGTCTAGCCCGAATGTCGCTTCTTCCAGGAGATCTTTCTGACCTCCTATCAAGATGGGCCGCTCCTTGGGGTTCTGAAGTCAAGGGATTCCCTGTGTCTTGCGCTGTCACAGCTGTCTGTGGCTGGCTCCACAACTCCCACCAGTGTGAGTGCCTCTAGGGAAGGGTCCTGTCCCCAGCACCTGCACAGGGCTTGGCACAAATGAGGGGCTCAGAGCAGGCCTCGGGGGCCCAGCCGCGACCACATCAGGCAGGGAGCCTGCTGGGCGGAGGGCAGGAGTCAGAGGCGGCCATCCCCATGCAGCGGTCTCTGGATCCATTCATTCCCACACAAGTGTGAGTACCAGTGGGTCCTGGGCCTGGTAAGGGCTTCCCACAGGGCTCTTCCTCCCTGGAAAGATCCTGACCCTTCCCAGATGACCGTGAAGGCAGGGACAGGGACCCAGACACTGCCAGTGGCTGCCACCCTTCATTCCTCCCTCCTGCCCTCTCTTCCTTCTTTTAAAAAAATTTTTAAATGTTTGTTTTTAGAGAGAGTGAGAAATAGAGCAAGTGCGGGGGAGGGGCAGAGAGTGAGGGAGAGAGAGAGAACCCCAAGCAGGCTCCAAGCTGGGGCTCCATCCCATGAACTGTAAGATCGTGACTTGAGCTGAAATCAAAAGTCGGACGCTTAACCCACTAAGCTACCCAGGCACCCTGTTCCTTCCTTCCTTCCTTCTTTTTTCAATCAGTAGTACTGAGGGATAATTTACATACAATAAAACTTACATATTTAACACAATTGAGAAGTTTTGACAAACAAACATAGGGCATTTCCATTGTCTCCAGAAGTTCCCTGAGGACCCTTTGCCATCACTGATGCCCTCCCCACCCCCACTCCTAGCCACATGGGTCCCTCTATACTTTCTATCACTGTAACTTTACCTTTTCCATGATATCATAAAAATAGAATCATACAGCATGTATCCTGTGGTTGGCTTCTTACACTTAGTATATTCTTTTTGAGATTCACGGATATTGCTGGGGGGGGGGTAGTTCACTCCTTTTTATTGCTGAGTAGTACTCCATGGGAAGGATGTACTGCAGTTAGTTTAGTCCGCAGTGAGGGACCATCTCCTCCCTTAAGAGAGAACAATCAAAGGTCCTAAAGAACTGTGGATATGATGTGGTTCTGGGAGAAAAGGGGTGGTAGTGACCCCTTCCAGAAGGGACAGTCAGGCTTGGCTCCCTCCCAAAGGCTTCTCTAATGGAGTCACAGTCTCCATTCCCAGTGGGGCTGTGGAAGTGATTTTTTTCCTGGCTGCATTCCCAGATCTGATCAAAAGCCTTCCCCAACCGAAGTCCTTCAAGCAGTGCATTCATTAATTCTTGGTGTGGATGTCCTTTTTTGTGCTAGGCAGGTATTAAAGGTTGTTGAAAAGCTCCATCCACTGTCCCGGATTATGCCTGCCTCTCTTGGACCCAACAGAGAAATTGGGGTGTCAGCTGGGCGAGCTGACATGTGAGGTTCTCTGCTTGTCCAAAGGGAGGCAGCTGCAAGGCTCTCTTTCTTGACCCTGTGTGGGCGCCCGCGGCACGAGCGCCCCTTCACCCACAGCCTGAAGCCCGGCCCTGGGGGAGTCCAGGCCACGTGGAGGGGACAGCAGAACAGGACGGGGAGAGACAGAGACACCTGGAGCCCTGGCCCTGGCCTGCTGTCCCCTCAGCAAGAGCCTCGCGGGGTCTAAGCAGTTCTTAGAGAACTGTGGGCAAGTCCCAGCTTGTCCTCGCTGTGGGCCCCTTGCCAAGCTGTGCCCCTTGCACCAGATCTGGCACACTTGACTGCATTAATAGAGTTCTTAAGCATGGAGTCTTCTTTGATCTTTTTTGGGTGCACTTTGATGTTTTGGCATCTGCGTACCTTCTGTGATACCATCTCCAACATCCAGAGAGAACATACCTACAGCCCCCCCCAGATTTCCTCTTGTCCCTTTGAAACCACTTCCTCCTGACCCCTCTCCAGGACTCTCTTCCTCCCAGCAGGCACAGGGCTGCTTCCTGTCACTATAAATTAATCTGCACTTTCCAGGGTTTGATATGTGCCCTTGTGTTGTGTAGCTTTTTTCACTCAGAATAATGATTTTGAGATTCATCCTTGGTGTGGTGTACATCAGTGGTTCATTTCTTGGAATCTTCTTTGAATTTCTGTGATAAGCCCTACTTGGTCACGGCCTATTTTTAATACTCGGCTAGATTTGGTTTGCGAATAGTTCCCTTAGGACGTAAGCATCTATATTCTGTGGTGAGGGCGATGAACCAAGATTTGGATCCAGAATAGACCTACCAGACAAGAACAGCCTAGAAAAAACCTGGCTTAGAAGCTCCAGGGCATGAAGAAGGAAAATTTAGAAACCGCTGTGATGTCATGACCCTGCATCTATGTGCCCACACGCGGGGCTCGGTGGCCTCCTGGGTGGTCCCACAGAGGGGCCAGCACCATCTCTTCCCCGGAGCAGGGGGTGAACTCATGCTGAATTAACTGACCCGTCTGAGTTTGGGACTTCCTTAGAAGAAGGAAAAAAAACAGTCTTTTTTTTTTTTTAACTTTATTAAATCCATAGAGAATGTAGAAGGGTGAAAAGCACCAAAAATATTATAAAATACTTGAAAAAATCAGCCAGCCTCGATTCATGACAAGCTGGGAAGGAAAGCCTTCAGGTGGTCGCCGGAACAAAGCAGAGACTCAGGCTTTTTATAAAACTGAGAAGCATTCTTCCTGGTCATCACATCTGAGAAAAAGGTGGTGTCCTCCGGGCAGAGACCTAAGCAAGCTGTCATGAGGAGAGTGGGGGCCGGGGAGAGAAAGGCAGAACAGAGGCAAAAACCAGGGCAGGACAAGAGTGGGGGGAAGGGGAAGAAAAAAGGAAAGAGGCAAAGGGACCAAAAGGAAAGGGACCAGGGAAAGAGAAAGGTGTTAATCATTTCAAAAGGTATTCAATAAGGAAAGCCAGTCAGCGCCCTTTCCCTGAACCTTTCTGCAAAATAATGATACCCGAGTCACTCTGAGGCCAGGAGCAAGGGGCATGAGAAGAGCTATGCTGTGGGCTGAATTCTGTCCCCCCAAAAGATAGGATCAAGGTCTAACTTCCACTGCCTGTGAACGTGACCTAATTTGGAAATAGAGTCATGCAGGTATAATCAGGTTAAGGGTGGTCATACTGGATCAGGGCGCGTCTCATAAGGAGAGGGGAAGGTTAGCTACCGACACACCCAGAGAGGAGAGCGCCGTGTCAGGTGCGGGCAGAGACGGGAATGATGCGTCTACAAGCCAGGAAGGCCACAGAACACCAGAGCTGGGAAACGTAAAGAAAGAACGTCCCCTAGAGCTTTTGGAGAGACAACGTGGCCTTGCTGACCCCTCAATTTCAAACTTCTAACCTCTAGAACTGTGAGAAACAAATTGTGGTTCTTTTAAGCAACTCAGTCTGTGGTAGTTTGTTACAGCAGCCCTCAGAAACCAATACAGAGTACCTATAAAGTAAAGCATCAGATTTCCTGTTAGGGGCTGAATTGTGTCTGCTCAAAGATCATTCGTCGAAGCGGGAACCCACCAGTATACCTCAGACTGTACCTGTGGTTGGAGATGAGGTCTTTAACGAAGTGATTATATTCAGATGAAGTGATTAGTGTGAGCCCTGCTCCACTTTAGAAGAGGATATTTGGACAAAGGCAGAGGCAAGACCATGTGAAGACAGGAGGAGAAAATGACCATCTACAAGCCAAAGAGAGGAGCCTCAGAAGAAATGTACCCTGTCACCACCTTGATCTTGGACTTCATCCTCCAGAGCTGTGGGAAATATACATTTCTGTCATTTGGGCACCCAGCCTGGTACTTGTTATGGCGGGAGGAGCAAACTAACAGACCTGCCCTCCAGGTCAGCACTCACCGCCAGACAGGCGGCTGCTGGAGCTTGGCCAGCCTGCTTGTTTCTTGAGGCTGGCCTCCATGCCTCCTAGAAGCTGGCTCAGGTTGGGAAGGAGGAATTAGCCTATTGTGCTATGGACTCCCCCTCACCCCTGCCCAGCCCACCCAGGAGCACAGAGTCCTCACCTAGTGCCCAAGGCTCACCTCTCAACAGCCTGCTCCCCCAGGCCACCCTTGAGCTAGCTGCCCTGTAGACCTTGGCCTAGATCCTTTCTCCCATGACCTGGAGCCGCCCACTTACAGCTTTGGACCCTTCCCTCCCCTCTCCCTTTCCCCCACCCTGACCAGCCACCAATATGAAGTGAAGTCTGGAGCTCGTGCATCACAAAGGACAAGATAATGATGGTGACAACTGGGGTTTCCATACCTGGATAAACGGTTTTTATGTTTCAGTTCTGTCGCTAACCTTTCATTTTCTGCCAGGTCTGGGGATTCATCTTTCAGAGCTGCCTGCTGCTGAATGCACTCAGAGTCTTGAGGAGAATGTCAGAGCAGAAAGATCCAGCCTCCTTGTGTTGTTTTCATTTTCTTTTGAACAGATGAGGAAGCCAAGGCCCAGAGAAGGGAAGGGACTCGCCCCAGGTCACACAGCTATTTTAGGGTGAATCAAATCTAGGACACCAGGTTCCTGCAGTCAGGCAAGCCCGCAGCCTGCTCAACAAAGCACCCGTGAATTCTCAGATAATACAATTAGGTCACTGCTTTTTTTCTGCTAACAGTCATATTAAGATTTGGGGTGAGCTGCAGAGGGTTTTTTCCCAATTTTAAAAGCACTTCAGTATCTTATTTATTAAAGCAAACTCCAGTTCATGTCACTGTTAATAAAACTGCGATTTAACAAAGGGCTTTTATTACAAAAATAAATTCCAGTAATAACTGCTCAACCAGACACTTTGCAATTAAAAATGAAACCATGCAGTAAAAAGAAATGCAATTCACAATAAACGAACTTGTTTCCTCTCCCGGCCCTCCGCCCGGGGTTCCGCGATAGTGCTTCTCAATTTCAAACTATCTGCTGGCATTAGTGGCGTTGGTGTTGCATCGTCCTGCTCTGTTCTCCAAATGATTAAACCATGTCATATTTTTAGCTTGAGACGGATTCCCTAACAGATAGTCACATGTCCTGTCAGTCAATAACCGGCTCCGACAAGAAAATAGGAGCCAGTGATACCCACCCTCAACAGCCTGTCAAAGCCAACACACCCAGTGCCTACATGGCCGCTTAAGGGTGTCTCTTTGCTTAGTGTAATCGGAATTTGGATCTCACTGCTGTCTAAGATGAAAGCTCGGAGTGTGAGTACCCCAGTGCAGTAGTCCGCTTGGGCCACCATAACAAAATGCCATAGGCTGGGTGGCTTAAACCACAGATCTTTATTTTCTCACAGTTCTGAGGAGGCTGAAGTCCAAGATGCGTACAGTTCTGACAAGAACACCCTTCCAGGCTGGCAGACACCTTCACTTTCTCACGTGGCACAGAGAGGAAGCAGGCTCTCAGCTATGCCTCTTAGAAGGGCACTAATCCCATCACGGGGCCCCACCCTCATGGCCTCGTCTAAACCTAATTACATCCCAGAGGCTCCATCTCCAAATTCCATCACTTTGGGGGTTCCAACATAGGAAGGCGTGGGGGGAACACAATTCAATCCATAGCACCCATCTACTAACCTAGCTGACTCGTTATTTGCCCGGTGCTCATGTGCAAATTTGCACTTGGAATCGAATTAGTGGGAATAGTTTTTCCTCTTGCCTCCTATGCAAAAACTTCTTTTCCTCCAAGCAATTGCCCCTGTGGTATGCTGGCAAGGACAATTGAAAAGGACTGGACTATGTCTGAATCCCAGGAGTTAGAAGCGAATGGAAGGGTTAATGGCTGTTCCCAGCTCTGGAACTGCTGTTTTAGCTGTACAGGCTCTGAACTACTGGTAGTAGGAGACCCCAGGGATCTCCAATAATTTCCCCTTGATTATTGTTGTGCTAATTCTTCACTCCTCCAACCTTTCAGTAGTTTATGGGTGAAATAGTTCTTAAAGAAGCAAACAAATTAGGCAAATGCTTTTGATCATAAGTGCAGATAATACACACGCCATAGACTCTCTTTTGTGGCATTTTCCTATACATATTGACACAGCTAATCTTTGCTTCTGCAGCATGTACATAAATATTACCCAAGATGACTGGCATATGGTGCTGTTATGTGTCTTTTAAGAAAATCTCCAACCGAATCCAGTATTTCCCATGTGGCACCTGATATGCAGTGGGCGTGGGGTATTTATAGAACAGTAATAATGATATTTGAAAACACTATAATGTCTAAAGCCTCTATTTCTCTGCAAATTTCATCTAGAAGGCTGCATTTTGCAGACACAAGCTCCCGCCAGCCATTCACGGTGATTGCTGGAATGCTGCACATTGCTGAGATTCACAAAGTGGCTGTTTGGAGCATTACTACCTCTGAACCCTCCAGAAGGAAAGTCACCTTCCTATGTGGGTGGAAGTATTTGCAGGTAACGACTTGCCAACTGACTTGGCTTTCCAATGCTAGTCTTATTTTTTTTAAGAATGTAATTTATTGTCAAATTGGTTTCCATGCAACACCCAGTGCTCATCCCAACAAGTGCCCTCCTCTTCCAACGCTCGTCTTTTGCCCTTCAATAGAATTAAGTTTTAGATGCATTTTCCCTTAAACACCATTGTAGAGCCTCAGGATTCATATGGTAGTTCATGAAATTGTAGAATCAGAGAATCTTAGCATCAGACAATCTGAGCTGGGAGTGAATCTAGTTACCATTTTAACCAAATCTTCCCCCTTTTCAATTAATTAATTAATTTTAAATTTAAAAAATTTACCATTTATTTATTATTGAGAGACAAAGAGAGACAGAGCATGAGCATGGAAGGGACAGAGAGAGGGGGAGACACCGAATCCAAAGCAGGCTCCAGGCTCCGAGCTGTCAGCAGTGAGCCCGATGTGGGGCTTGAACCCACAAACCATGAGATCATGACCTGAGCTGACGTCGGCACTTAACTGACTGAGCCACCCAGGCACCCCACCTTCCCCCCTTTTTTAAACCAATGAGGACATTAGTTTGGTGACACAGATGGCTAATGTAATAGTGTAACCTATTGGATTCAGGCCTATTTAATACATATTTAGTAAAAAGCCCACTGGGGTACTAACTTGCACTTTTAAGTATTTACTATGTAGGGATCCTCGGCCAGGCCCTTATCTGCATTTTATTAGAGCTGTATAAGGCAGGCATTATCATCTCCATTTTGCACATAGCAAAACCAAGGTGCAGAAAGGTTGCCCAAAGTCCCCGAACTAGTAAGTAGTCAAGTTGGTGCTGGAAACTGGGACCGTTTGGCCCTGTAGCCCTGTTCCTGCTATCAGAGTTGAAGAGGAGTCAAAGTTGGAGATCCAGTCCTTCCACATAAATGGGATATATTATTCGACTGGCCAGACCGGGGGCATGGGCTTTGTGTGTTCGTATTCCCATCTGACCTCCATCACAGGTTAGTCACTGGCTGCCCACCTTGTGCCAGGTTGGGAGGCCCACAGGCGAATGGAGTGTGGCTCCTGCCTTGGAAGGACACTCCAGCTTCATAGGAGACAGATGTACAAATAGGTAGCTTGTGATCCAGACTGGACAGAGGGGTGATCAGGGGCTGTGACATTAACCCCAGAGGCTGAGGATTGCCCTAGGAGGCAGTGATGCAAAGGAACTGGGTCTGGAAGGATGTCAAGGCATAGGTCAGCTGAGAGGGAGGCTGGGAGGGGAGGTGGGGCTGCCAGGCGGGAGGTCTGAATGAAAGGAAGTAGGAAGGATAGAGCGGAAGGACTGTGGCCAGCGTGGTTGGTGGACACCAGATCACAGAGGGCCATGGATGTGTTGCCAGAGTCAGGGGTAGACCCCACCCAGGAGGTCAGGGGAGCCCTGAGGGTCATGGATGGGGAGGGAATCTGACTTGGACCCATTCGGGGTCCATTCTGAGTAAGGGGGCCACGGTGGGGGCAGGGTGCCCACGGAGGCTAGGGTAGGAAGCCAGGCCAGAGGTGACAGTGGCCATGGGAAGTACGAGAAGGTATCTGTCTGGAAGCCAGATGGACAGCCTGGGGAATGGGAGAAGGGAATCAAGGACAACTCCCAGGTACAAGGAGAAGGGGGTTGGGGGTCGGTGGGGCCAGCAGCTTGAAGAACACGGAGGCCAAGATTCCCCTGAGAGAGAGCTGGAGCCAGGGGACAAGCGAGTATGGAAGCAGCTCAGGAGAGGGGCAAGGGGCTGAGCTGCAGGTTGGCTGGAACAGGGACAATGACAGGAGGGAACAGCCCAGCAGTGCTGAGAACCCAGCAGCGCTCAGTAGCCTGAGTAGGCACAGAGGAGGGTGACTGCAGGATTGTCCTTAGGGTGGGTTTGCCAGGAGGTGGGGGAAGGACCTGGGCACAGGCATGTGGGTAGCATCTGGGCCTGGCAAGGAGAGGAGTGCTCCCACAGGGCATACGTGTCATAGGTTCTGAAGAAAGCCACAGGAAAAGAGCATGGAAGTCTCCAGACAGTGGTTCCAGGACGACTCATGTTCAACGTTCTGGGAGACTCCTGCAGCTGATAGTGGCCAGACCCCAAAACACTGCTTTAAGCACAGCGTTTGCTGCCTGCCCACCTCCCTTCCTGCGCAAGATGGGCTGTATTGCCAGGGCAGTGGGAGCAGCGCATCTGAACAGTGTTTCCTTGGCAACTACTCTTCAGGACACGCATGCTTAGGGCAGCATGGGGAACAGAAGGAGCACTGGATGAGGAGTCCGGGGGTATCACCACAGCTCTGCCACAGCCCTCAGTAACCCCATCTGGGATCCAGATGGTCACTCCAGTCCCTTCTGGCTCTTTGAAGTCATTAATGCCAACCAAGAAAGGAACACCCACCAAAGGAGAGGAAAGTTCTTTTAAGAGTAGCACTAATAGGGGTGCCTGGGTGGCTCAGTCGGCTAAACATCTGATTCTTGATTTGGGCTCAGGTCATGATCTCAAGGTTTGTGAACTTGAGCCCCGTGTCAGGCTCTGCATGGACAGAGCAAAGCCTGCCTGGGTTTTCTCTCTCTCTCTCTCTCTCTCTCTCTCTCTCTCTCTCTCTCTCTGCCCCCTCCCCTGCTTGTGCTCTCTTTCTCAAAATAAATAAATATATAGAGAGAGAGACAGAGAGGCACTTATAGGGTAGTGTGCAAGCCCTCTCACAGACCAAGCTAAGGAAACCCAGGAGGAAATAGGCCCTTGTCCCAGGCCTAGGTGGGGGTCTAAATAAAGCTCAGAGAAAGAAGTCTCCTGCACTTGGGAGCCCCTCTTGGCTCATTGCCATGAGGGATGTTTCTGACTCAGTACAATCTCTTAAATGGCCTATGGGCGGCCATCTTAAAGATCTTGACCATAAACAAGTCCGGTAAGCAGGACACCTGGAAAGTGCCAGGTACCAAGCCCTGTGCTGTGCGTGTGCACTAGCCAGCCTCCCGAAGACCCTTGCAGGTGGGTATTATCATCCCTTCTGTGGTGTTATTATTCCTACTGTGAGGCTCAAATCAGTTGGGGACCTTGCCATGGTGGCTGTGTTGGAATCTGCCTCCAGATCCGGCCGTCCCACAAGAAGGCCCAGGGACCTCAGGAGACTCTCACTGGCCTGTCCAGGCAGAAAAAGGATCTCTGCTGTTGGGCCATGGAGGTTTCAGGGAATGCACCGCAAGCTACCATTCACCCTGACGGGCCAGGTGGCTACCCTCCAGGAACTTACAGTGTGAGCAGCCACCTTAGAGCAATTTTTAAGGAAATTGCTTTTATGGGGTTGAGACCCTCGGGAGAGGCAAACCCAAGCGACCCACGACACGGCCTGCCTTTGCAGCGTCCTGATAGACCAGCACCCCCAGACCCCACCCCACCGGCCCCCGCCCCGACAAACATGCTCTGGCAGCCACCCCACCGTGGCGGCATGTCAGCTGCCTGACCAGCACACATCTGCCCGGCTGCTCGGCTGCTGACGACGGCATATGACAGATCTACGCCGGAGGGAGTGTGAGCCCGACGTGTCTAGGAGGAGACGCAGCGTTTAGCTGCGGGGGCTCCTCCTTGCCTCCCCAGCGGCCCCCCAGCACCGGAGTGCGCGGACTTCCATCTGTGCTGGCATCACTCTCTCTAACGCAGCCTGGCAGGTGCCCTGGCTGAGGGGAAGTAGGATAAGAGACTGGCTGTAACGTTGATTCATTTTTGTGGCAGGAGATTGATGAGGTGTTTGCGGGTGACTGGGTGCACTCCGGTTCACCGCCTTCAGGAAAGGATCAAGCTGATGGAAACAAATTCAATCATTTTGATTTAGGCAAAGGTGTCTTGAGGCCTTTCCCTTCCTTTTTGTATCACTCCTGGAGTCTCTCTCTCTCTCTCTCTCTTTAAGAGATTTTATTTTTAAATAATCTCTACATTCAACATAGGGCTTGAACGCACAACCCTGAGATCAAGAGTTGCAAGCCCTACCGACTGAGCCAGCCAGGCACCCCGCTCCTGGAGCCTTAAATCCTAAGTTACTTTTTTTTTCAAAACACATTTATTTTTAAAGTACTGGTCCATTGTCATTTTAGAAACTTTACCCAGAGTTGAGTTTAAGGAGTTAGTCGGGTATTTTTAAAGACAACTTGGGACTGGAAAAGACATAGCACACTGCATATGCTTTGTTTTTAGAAGGATGGGTTTAATGTTCAGACTTTATCCGACTATCACGCCCACGACAATTATGGATAATTGTTATGTCTTGCTGAGAAATCACAGTGGGATGGGGGGCTATGCCGAAGAAGACAAACTAACACACACGTTCCTGCCTGATGGATTCTAAATCACCGTATTTAGATTTCAGTAATGGCGTGGAACACAAGGAATTCTCTCATGCTGTGTGTGTATGAAGGGAGAACAAAAATTATTTCCCAAAAAAAACCCCTTTCCAACAGTGCAAGTGGAAGTAATCAGTTATCTACACGGAATAGGGAAATAAATAAAGGACTAAAAAATTAGGATACTTGAAGACTGAAAATGAAGCTTTGTTTGTAACATGCTCACACACACAAAAAGTCAATCTTTCAATAAAGGCTGTCATTTCCAGAGTGACAAGCCTCTGGTTCTGTTTTCAATGGGGTAAATATTGGTTAGGGGCCCATCATGTACCAGATTCCAAACATGCTAATTTAAAAAATGTAATAGAAATCCCTAAATGTCAAATTCTATGCTATGCATGTTATAATCACTGATTGATTAGACTTTTTTTTAATCCTAGAAATATAAGATTTATAAATGCTAATATGCTCTTTGATTTTCATGATTCAGAGCCTGGAACAGACCCTGTAAGGATAGACGGTTTTTAAAATACAGTGGAGGAGTTTCTCACATAGAATTAACCGTGGCATTTTATATCCTGGTACATTTCAGATTTGGGCCATGTACTCTTCCCAGCCAGGGAGGGCACTGCACAGACAGATGGGGGGGGGGCAAGAGCCTGGATAGATGATGGACACGGGGTGAGCATGGGAGTCAGCTGGGCCTGGAAGCAAAGCAAAATGGGGCAGAAAGAAGGCGAGGAGGTTAGAGGGAGAAAGGGGGGTGGGGGGGGTGGCTCGTTTTTGGCAAGGTTTACGTGTAGTTTCCAGGACTTCTCCCGACAATAACTGACATCTGTCTAAACCCCTCCGGTGAAACTTGACTCACAGTTCTGTCACTTCTTAGATGTTTGACCTTGAACATGTGCCTCAGTTTCTCATCTGGAAAATGAAGCCCTATCTCCATTGTGAGGACTGAATGACTTCAGCCCTTTTAAGTACATGGCACAGTGCACAGTAAATGTTAGCTGTCATTATTGAGGGCAGTGAAATGGACATTTTTCATCTTTCAACAACCCAACATCCAAATTTCCTCTTGGGCGGGTCCTGGTGGGAGGCAGGGCTAACTGCAAGAAGGAGGCAAGAACGAGGCAAGAAGGTGGGCCTGGGGGGAGGTGCAGCAAAATATACAACCCCTCCTGGGGTTTCTATCCCGAGCGAGTGAGACAGAGCCGCATGACTACACTTGGAGATGGTTTGGAGAGCCAGTAGTTATGAGGAAGGATGGCCAGGTCGCCGTGCTGGGGCAGCTGGACTCTCCCTGTGGTGACTTGGCATAACCCTGGAGGCCTAACCTCCTTGGCTCCTGCCTCTGCTCTTGCACTAGGATAGCCAGAGGTCATCCTATAGGTTTGCCACCAAGAACTCCTAGAGGAGCCACGCTCCGTGGTGTTGTCAAATATCACTCCCATGGACTAGGGAGAGAAGACACCCCTAAAAATCCACCACAGAATCCAGAATGACCTCAGAGTTGACTGGCAAGACCCCAGGGCAGATACTTCTCATAGGGAGAACTTGGTAGACTGCCCGGAAAGGCCAGAAGCATTATGACAGAACCCTTAGGAGGAAAAGACCAGGAGAAACCACATACCATTCCTCGGAACTTGGAAAGATGGCAGGGCGCTGGGAGGCTGGGGGTAGGGGGGACGAGCAGACATTCACCCAGGCCCTAAACCATGGTTTTGGGGTGTCTAATACTTTATTACTGCTTTTCTGCCAACTGCTTCCTTGCAGGGATCATGAGATTTTTCTGCAAGTGGGGCAGGGATGTGTTTATCAGCTACTTGCAAATTACATAGTAAACACAGCTCCCCCTGGTTGAGGCAGTTACTGAGTCTCTTTGTTAGATTAATAAGATTACAACAATCTGGGCAGACTTTCAAGTGTTTATTTTCAAAACCCTAACTTCAGAGGGTGGTAGTAACATAGTACCAGATCGGACTGGATTCTGTATATTTGGATAGAGGGTGTCTCTACTAAGTGGTTATTTTTCCACATATGGAGCAAGGAAAAGGTCATTAACCCTCAACTGCTACCAATTTATAATCAGTACTCTTTAGCCCATTTTGTGATCAACAAGTTAGTGTTTATTTTAACACCTACATCGTAACTGGCCTTGTCCCATGGACTTCAAAGGGCTTTAAAAGGGACAACCGTTATAAGGAATCATTTCCTGCCACTTGTAAAGCATTTTGGCAGACGGTCCTTCAGTTTGTAACTATGCATTTCAGCAAAATTTTCTCCAGGTGAAATTCTGTAACACAAACCCTATTTTCCTGTTGACTTGCCTTATTATATTACGGATGTCGCCGCTCCTTGGCAAACACCCCCCCCCCCCACCACCACCACCACTCAGTGCCAGGAAGGAGGGTTGGGGACTCAGAGGGCACAGCCGGGGCAGCGGCTGGGGTGGGGGGTCCTTGCTGCACTTTAGAACTTTCCATCATGGTCTACCTTCTGGACTCACTGCTTAGCACTATGCCCCATGGGCCTTGAGAACCATGGTGAAATAAGAGAGACTGAAGCCATTTCTGATCTTTGTCTTCAAAAGCTTTCAGGCGGGTGGAGGCCATGGAGCCCCCTGTACTGGCCCAGCACACCAGCACTGAGCACCTTCACCCCAGGCCAGGGCTGCCGGTCTGGCCTCTCGTCCTGCTGCACTTCCCCAAGGATCACCTGGCCCCACTCTCTTCTCTAACGCTCAGCCCCAGACCTGCTCCTCGGCCCTCACTGCAGTTCCCCGACAACCTAAGGAGTCTCACACCCCCTGGGGCAAGTTGACCGGGTTCCTTCCACCTGCCACGCCCTTCCCCGTCCCACCACATCCTTCTGGACCCAATCACAGGGGCTGCAGTTCTGAAACTCATCCCTAAGCTCTGGGCCTTCCCATATTCCCCAGCACTCAATTTGGCCACAGGGTTCCCCACCTGGTTTTAGACTTGACTGCTTCCTGGCTGATTCCTCCCTGGGGCTCTTTGGGAGCATTTCAAATTCATGTTGAGATTCCCAATGCTGAGCTTAGGATGTACCAAATATTGGGAATTTAATAAATGTTAAATAAGTCAATGAATGCATGGAAAAAATGATGAGTATATTACTAGAGATACTGTTATGCCCAAGTTTTCAATATCGCCCCAAAGGAAACCAGAGACTACCAGGGAGTCCGAGTCTCGCATGCAAAAGCAAAGGGCTCTTTATTAGGGCTTAAGCTCGGGCTCACAGACTTCACCAACCCGCTGGCCACGTGGAGAGAGCCCCAAACATGGCAGTGTAGGGGCTTTTTTAGGAAGGGGGCCTTACAAGAAATGACGACACAGGTACAGCGATCCATTCCATACCCCCCTATCAATACTAGCAGTAGTGGGAGCCAATCACAACATTCAGAGTATCAACCAATCACAGAGTGGGCCCAGGACCCTCAGGTAGGGCATGACTAAGACCCTTACATAGGGCGGGGCATGACTAGCCTCCATCTTTAGCCCCGCCCCTAGAAAGGTCAAAGGTGTTAGCTGGCCTCTTCTGATTGGGTGCCACAAGGGTTGTCCCTCCTTCCCTGGGCAATATGCACCCTTCCATTGGCCAATGATACGGAGAAGCTGGCACCTTGGCCTTTAAGTACAGGGGAAGCCTGAATCAGACCTGTGTCCTTACATTACCAATAATAATTAGCTTTATCTAAAGGGCTGTATAGAGTTTGCTACTCATCACTTTCTATTGCTTTACAGCAAGTTAGAAGGGTGGTTACTACTGCCTGAATTTCACAAAGAGGTTAAATTATTATAACAAATAATAGCTCTAATGTCCAAGGACACTAAATGAACATGCTCTGTTGATAATCTGAAAACAGCTGGGCAAGGTGGGCAGTCATCTTTTACAGTTGGGGAAACTGAGTCTCAGAAACTTGTGTAAAGCCAGAGGCAAGATGGAAGCCCACTCTGGGGACTCTAAAACCTTTGTTTAGTCCCTGACACAACGCTGGCTAACAGAGGACGGAGCCAATCCCACAGATGAAGGGTGAGCCAGGACTAAAGTGAAGATTGGTAAGGGATGGGCAGAGTGGTCAGCGGGGCTGACGTGGGCAGAGGAGGGAGCAGGAAGCTGGGGGCCACCCTTGGGGCCTGGATCTGAGTGAGAAACAGCGTGAGGGGCAGGTGGTAGTGGAGCAGGAAGCAATCAATGCCAGTGGCGTGGAGGGGGTGGGGTCAGCTCATAATAAGCCTCAAATACGCTGGGTAAGGTGCTCGGGATTTATCTCACAGCAGTGTCAGTGTGTGTGTGTGTGTGTGTGTGTGTGTGTGTGTGTGTGTGTGTGAAGGCGGCTTTTGAAATATTCTCACGTTAGTAGGGGAAGAAACTGAGGGCGACAAGATCAGTTACAAGCCATAGCAATAATTTGGACAAACTATAAGCTGACCTAACATGGGTAGTGGAGTAGAAATTAAAAAGGGGAAACAAATACATGAGATATTGAGAATATTTCCCATACCTCTCCCCTTTTCTGTTCTTAGGCCAAAGAAATTTACCCCAAGAAAGCTTCCCCACCCTTTCCTGGTCCAGGGCTCTGTGCCTTTGTACTTACTGTTCCTTCCGCCTCAAGTGCTCTCTCCCCAACACCCCCTACCCACCTGGAGCATACCTATTAATTCCCCAAAACATTTCATAGAGGCAAGTCCTCCAAAATCTTCACTCACTGCAGGGGTGATGGAGTTACTGATCCCACATCTGTACCGCCTTTATCCATCATGTGGCTTCTGCGAGGACGTCAGTGCGGGTCTGTTTCTACAGTGGACTCCTCAGCGGTCGTGACCAGTTCGTGTTTGTGTCCCGGCGCCGACGGTAATGGCTGACGTACTGAGCAGGTGTTGAATGAATGGACGGATGCACGCATAAGCGAGTCAACGAATGAGTGAATGCTCCCCTCCCTCTTTTCCCGTCTCCCGATGTCCGGTAGAAGTAAAGCTAACTCGTCACTCTCTCTCAGATGAGGTACTTTGTTTTGAGGAATGCTTCCAGTTTAAGTTTCGTGTTTGTAAAATTAATGAGTGTCTCATTCGGCGGTTTGAGACATCCAAAAATAGCAAAAAATGCTTGGGTGAAGGAGATGGGAAAGAAGAGGGAGGGGAAGCAGGGGGAGGGCATCTACTGACTGACAGGTGCTGTCTTTCCTCAGGAGACTAAGAACAGAACAGCCAGGCCTGGGTCCTTTGTTACAAGTGACCTCCGACAAAGTTTTTCCTCACAAGAGGGGTCAATAGGAAAACACTTTGAAAGGAGTAAGGAACACCATGAAAAAGACATATTATTATCTGCCTGGATGGTTAAATAAAGCCGTGTGAATTAAGAGCTAGCTTCCCATGTCTCA
Organism: Suricata suricatta; assembly: GCF_006229205.1. Classification (NCBI taxonomy): domain Eukaryota; kingdom Metazoa; phylum Chordata; class Mammalia; order Carnivora; family Herpestidae; genus Suricata; species Suricata suricatta. The sequence continues at coordinate 100,031,981 of NC_043707.1, read as the reverse complement.
TCCTTAGAAAAAGATGATTTTAATATTAAATGTATTCCTTTCACTTGCTAAGACATACATTAATTATGAGGAAAAAATTTCCAAAATATAAACCTAAGTCTGTTAATGAGCACAAACCTTCCCAGAAAAGCAGGAAGTTATGGAGACCTAACCTAGGATGAGAAGCCATCTGGGACTTTAGGACAAGCCCTCGGACTAACTGGCGGCGGCACACGGTTGTGAAATGGTAAGTTAAACACCACTAAACATTATTATGGTTTCAAAAGGTAGTTACAGGCTTCAGTAAGCGCACTTTTATCACACGAACACACAACCTAAAGCCAGAACAGTTCAGTTTAATGTGCCAAAAATATGCTCCCCCCATACATTGTTAGAAAGAGCAGTAGCAAAAGAAATCGAAAATTTGCTGCTAATTCATTTGATGGCAGCCAACATTTCCTATCTTCCTTGGCAAGAGGGCCATTTTTCTATGCTGTATTTTGCACACAGAAATCTGCATAGAGTGATTTGCATACCAAAAACACATTTGTAAAGGAAACTGTTTGCATAGAAGCCAGGGAGAGCTGGGGTTGCCACTGTTGGCTTTTCTACACACAACACCCCCAGGCTGCTTGCTTTCCGCTTCCCCTCTACACTGTATTTCCCACAAAGGGTTATGTACTTTACGATGCATTAAAAATTAAAGCAAATATATCTTGTACATATCCAAAGCAACTGTAAGAACAATAACAACACAGGCTAAATTTTTCTAGGCTAACAGACTTGCATGTTTATGAAGGAGCTGGTAGTAATAATACGATAATAAATAATAGAGTGAGCTTTTATGTTATACCATGTGTTTTATATAAATTATTGTTAATTCTGCAAGTCTTCAAGGTAGGTGCTGGGGTTCCCCATTTTACCTAAAAGGAAGCTGAGGCTGGGGAGCTGGAGGTCAGGTAATTCGCCAAAGCCGCATGGGCCAGCACTGGTGAAGCCAGGTTTGGAAGCCTGGTCTCATCTCTCAGCCCTTTCCTGCCCCCCCCTGCCCCCCACTGCCTCCCCACCCCGCCCCAAGTTTTGCTGCATAGCATTGTTTCATTTCCAAGGGCCGAGTCTACCAGTCTGGGGGTGGTAGGGAGTCCTCCGGGGAGAGGTGTACCCCTTGGGTTTCCTGGCATTTTTTTTCTGACCGGCTCTTGGAAGCAGGACCGCCAGTGTCAAGGCTCAGTGAAGGTGCCCAATAAACTAGCTCAGTGACAGACACGGGGTGAATGGGCAATGGCCTGTGATTCAGAGGGTGCCGGGGCAGAGCGGGTAGACGGCTTGGTCGCCACACAAAGAAGGTACATGGTAGTTGAGATGCAATGGAACCCTCCCGCTCAGTGCCCATGCGCTATCGCCAATTCCGTGCCAGCCCAGCTGTATTCTTGGAAACACAGAATGGTTTTGTGTGTGCTTAATTATAATGCTACTTACAGAGAATTTATCAGCAGCAAATCAGATGCCTGATGCATTTCTTAAGGAAAAAATTGGTAGTGGCACTTTGAAACGTATTCTGATGCATCCTTTGGATTCTTCCAGTACACAGCATTTGAAAGAACTCGGCCATTTCTGGAAAGTCAATGGGGGGAAATGCGCAGAATGAAAAGACTGAGGATGCTTGCGTAAAAGCGTTGTTATAAACATTTGCTTTCTTTTAGGAAGTTTCTTTGTGTGTTTTGCTCACCTAGTTTCCCTTTCTTGGGGCATGACAGTAAAATTTGTATCTAATCATATCTGCTTATCCAGGATTGCCGTTGTCCAAAGATTCCTGGCTTTGAGACTTCACTGTGATTTAGCCACTGTTAGGAAGCAGTTTTTCTGACAGTTTCAGTAATAAATCTTTTTTGATAAGATCTATGGTAGCTCTGCCTCACAGCAAGTTCCAGGCTAAAGCAGGTAATGGAATGACAAGCTGCTGTGGCGGCAGACAGACCTGCTTCGAATCCTGGTTTTGTCACTATGGGTTTACCTCAATCTCTCAGAGCCTCCATTTCTTCATCTGTAAAATAGGGGAGAACGTAAGGGCAGAGCCCTGTTGCCTGCCAACTATTTCACTCCCCTTCCTTGCTGACGACAACAGCAACAACAACAACAACAAATCCTGATCTTGTTTAGCTCCCGATGTGCCCAATCCCAGCAGATGCATTGCAATAAGTTGTCCATTCCTGCTACTGGTGGTTGGTTTGCAGCATCCATAGGAAAGCAAGGGACCTAATTCTGGCTGAGGAGGCCAAACGGGAAATGGCAGAAGCTTCCGAGAAAAGATTTTCCTCTCTGATAAGAGAAGACACACGGGAAGAGAAAGCCCATCTGCCTTTGGCCCTCCTGCTTCCTGATCTGGATGTTGTTGGGGGGACATGATGTTTGGTGTAACAGGAGCTGTCTCTTCAAAACAAGGGGGACAATCGCTGACACATTAAAGATGGCAGAACGGAAGTCCCAAAGAGCCTGAGTCCTTGGAGAAACACTGGTCTATTGAACTAAACTTGGTCTACCTGTCTCCAGATTTCTTGTTAATAATAAATGTCTTTTATTGTTTAACCTGCTGTGTACTGAGTTTTGTATTTATTGTAGACCCCCCCCCCCAAATCCTAACTTATACAAATATCAGCCTCACAGGATGGTTGTGAATACGTGATATGTTGGATGTAAAGTAGTTAGCATAATACCTGGCACAGTGAATCATCACTATAAATATTAGTAACAGCATTAATCAGACAGTAATGATTCAAGAGAACAAAGTTTCCAAACACAACAGATGAATCAAATGAATAGTACAGGTGTAGCACAATAAAAAAAGCTTTATATTTTTGGTAAGGGCTGGGGGAGACATTGAGGTATAAGACAATGACTACAGCAACAAATCCTTATATCTGGGAGTGAGATGTAACTACAGCCAGAATGAGAACGTTATTGGAGATGAAAGCACTGTGGTTCTTTGCCAGGTTTCCATCCACCCTCTTACAAATGGACAATCACCCTGTCAGCAGCTCTGATTCATGTCTGAAGACTAACAATTACGTGCATGTGAATTACCAGCCTTGCAAAGGGGCAGAGTTCTTTCAACTCACTGAATCTCTTTCCAGAATACCAAATTTTGCTAGTATTTTCTAAAAACACACCCCCCCATTGTGGCAGGAAATATATAGTGATATATATTAAAATATAATAATTTAGGAATATGGTTTCCTTAAATGTAGCCTGCCATTTTGGTACCCTGTGGTAACTCATAGGACTACATATAGTTTACACATGAAATCACCAGTTTTTAGAACAATCTACTAGAACGCAAAGTAGGAATATAGTAAGATAACATGTGAAAGTACCTGGCATAATAGAGGTAATAATAATAAAGTAATCTTAAAGTAAAACAGATATCTTCCTGCACGGTGCTTTTGCAAAGAGGCAAATGACAGGGTTTCAAAGTAACAATGAGAACTAAACACACACATACTCACATCCATATCCACTTATGCATAGGGTCAGCATACAGCCACCCAAAGGACTTTAAAAACCCTGATTAATCAATCATTTAACATAAAAGAGAATCAGACATGTAGAAAAAATTCATCAAGAATTGAAGATAAAGAAGAATTTCTGGTTACTTTGCAGTTAATTAAATAAAACCACCAATTCTTGAACACGTTGGTTAGTGGAGATTCTCTTGTATATTATACACACATCTGCTTTTCTCAAAATCCATCTGTTCCTCTTTCTTTCTTACCATAAAGGACAAAATTGTTGGTGGCTTAACAGTTCTCCAAAATTGATGATCTCTGCATTACTAAGAGACTAAGATATCATTCATTCCTTAGACACAACTTCCAGCCTTTACAATGTGGTGCATTTTTTCCCTACTCATTTGTATGGAATTTAACACAACAATGACACAGCTATCAGTTTATTAATGCACTGTAGTCTTTTTTTTTTCACACAAGGTTTCTTATTGTTTAAATTGAGGTATAACTGACATATAACATCATATTAGTTTCAGGTGCACAAGATAACGATTTGATGTTTGCATACACTGCGAAATAATCACCACAGTAGGTCTAGTAACTATCCTTGCAGCTGGAGTCTTAACTTGATTGAGAGACAGGAGTTAAGGGCTGTATGTCAAGGAAGAAAAAGATATTTGAGGTGTATTTTATAGTCTCGAGATATTTTTTACACCTTTATTGAGATCATTCACATATCATGAAATTCACCTTTTGGAAGTGTTATCATTCAGTGGTTTGTAGTATAAAAACTGTGCAACCATCACCACTAATTCCACAACACTTTGATCACACCAAGAAGAAACCTGTACCCATTAGCGGTCACTCGCCCTTTCTCCCTCCATCCCTGCACCCCCACCCCAGCCTCTGGCATCTGCTAATCTACTTTCTATGGGTTTGCCTATTCTGGACATTTCATATAGATTAATGCATACCATATTTGGCTGTGCCTGGCTTCTTTCACTTAGTATAATGATTTCAAGTTTCATCCATGTTGTAGCATGTATTTTATTCATTTATTTCTTTTATGTCAAATGGCATTTTATTCCTTTTTATAGTGAAAACCTTCCATCATGGGTTGCCTGGGTGGCTCAGTCGGTTAAGCATCTGACTACAGCTCAGGTCATGATCTCACAGTTCATGCGTTGAAGCCCCGCTTCAGGCTCTGTGCTGACAGCATGGAGCCTGGAGCCTGCTTTGGATTCTGTGTCTCCCTCTTTCTCTACCCCTCCCCAGCTCGTGCTCTGTCTCTCTCAAAAATAAACATTAAAAGAATTTTTTTAATTAAAAAAGAAAACATTCTATCATATGGATATACAACATTTTTAATCCATTCATCAATTGATGGACATTTGGGTTGTTTCCACTTTGGGGCTAATATGAATAAAGCATCTCAAAATATCTTTATTGAGGTGAAATTAATTTAACACACAATTAACCATCTTAAAGTGTATAATTAAGTGCCATTTACGGTATTCACAAGGTTGTTCAACCACCACCTCTCCATGCTTTTAAAATCTGAGAAAGATACTCCATATCCATTAAACAATCACTTCCCATTCTCTTCACTCCATCCCCTAGTAATCACTAATCTGCTTACTATCTCTATGGATTTGCCTATTTTGATATATTATAAAAAACGAATCATACAATATGTGACCTTCTGTGTCTGGCTTTTTTCACTTAGCATAAGGTCTTTGAGGTTCATCCAACTTGTAGCCCCCGTCAGCCCTTTGTTCCTTTTTATGGTTGAATAATATCTCATTGTTTGTATCTACCCCCATTCATCCATCCATTTACCCTTTGATGGACATTTGGGTTATTTCCACCCTTTGTCTTCTCTTCTCCCTCCACTCCCTTTCTTTCCACACAGCAACCTAAAGGTCATTCCATGGGTACAGTCCTTCATGGGTTTTCCAATGGCTGTAAGAACACTCTAAGAAGCCCATATTGTTTAACAAGAACTACAAAGTTTAGAGTGATCCTCCTCCTATTTATCTTTCCTACTTCATTTTGTATCAGCCCCTCTACAACTGAAAGGCTCCAGCCAAAATGAACTTCTCTCACTTCCTCAAAACCATCAGGCTTTCCCTTTCTTCAGGGCAGGTGCACATCCTGTACTCACTGTTATGTATCTTCTTTTTGCCAATTGAACTCCTGCTTACCCTCTAGGTCTCATTTCAGGTATCACTTAGATGTGCAATCTTACAAACACCCTCAACTTCTTTGCAGCACTTTGCATGACTGTAAATTACTTTTCCTACTAGACTGTAAACTCCTTGAGTGCAGGGACCACGCATTATGCTCATCACAAAAACCCTTCTGCCTAGCACGACACTTGGCATATGATAGATGTTGATCAACAGACTGGGCATGGGCAGAATTACCAAATTGCCTCAAAAATTTTGGATACTCTATCACTGAATGTCTCAAAATACAGTAACTAAAATGGACACACATACACACACATCTTAGTTATAATTACATTGTTAGAATTCTCCCTACTTATCCACCCAAATACAGCATTTAGAAAAGCAAGACAAACTCTTCTAAATAATATTAACATTTAATTTTTTTTTCAAATAGTTCTTTGATCATGATTTTAAAAAATTGATCTTGGGGTACCCAGGTGGCTCAGTCAGCTGAGTGTCTGACTTTGGTTCAGGTCATGATCTCGCATTCATGGGTTCGAGCCAGGTATTGGGCTGTGTGCTGACAGCTCAGAACCTGGAGGCTGCTTTGGATTCTGTGTCTCCCTCTCTCTTTGCCCCTCCCCTGCTCATTCTCTATCTCCTGTCTCTCGAAAAAAGAAACATTAAAAAAATTTTTTAAATATTGATATTTAAGATCACATTGAACAAGCATACTATAATTGAATGGCTGCTACTATAATCTTCTGACTTCAGTGATTATTCTTGCCTTTGAAAGGCTCAAAAGAAATACTTTCTAAAGACACATTTATATACAGCAAGAACAAATACTCAAAACATTAATACCTTGATTCTTTTCAATCTTTATCAGTGTGGTTTAACATGTAAATATGGCCTTTGTTTTTCAAGATTTTACCTACTCTCTTTATTCACTTCTCAAAAGACAGATCAATGGATGAGATTACAGCTCCCTATCATGAAATTAATTTCATATACTTGAAACACCTACTTTGATCACCACCTGGGGGAAAAGATAAATAGCCTAAGCCAGCTTTTTTAGCTGTAGGAACTAAAGACTGGAGGAAAGTATTAGAAAATGTGATAAAATAAAGCCTTGATACTGCAGTACCACAAATGTAAAAAAAAAAAAAAAAGCATGGTTTTTAATATCATCAGGCCCTTCAAGTTAGAACCTGGCATGGAAAATGATTTAAATATTAAATTAAATGTATTTAAGTATTTTGCAATTTGATTACTTCTAAGCAATTGTGCCATAGGTTTTCCTCAATTGAAATACATTATAAACTTTCCATTAGTATAAAATTAGGAAAGGTTTAGGGTATATACATCTTTTTTTTACAAATAGAAATTTAAAAAATATTTTTGAGGTACTATAAAAAGCAGTTTATGAAAAGGATGACTGGTTATGTCAAGGCACTGAGCTGGAGTCATGAGGAAAATGTGCACTCTGATTCAGACTGAGCACTTACTAGCTCAATGATGTCTAGAAAGGTACCCAGCCTGAGAGTCTGTCTCTTTATATATAAAATGCATGACCTTCAAGGACTGAGATTATGAGAAAATGCATATAAAATGTCTCATAATACCAGACATATATTATGGCTTTTCTGATTCTAGCAGATTTGCCTGATTTCACTGAGTGGTAATTACAGACAAAGTAAAACACTGAAGAGAAGTTTAAGTTGAACCAAAGGAATAGTTAGTAACTAGGGAAAAAATCTCCAATGACTCTGAATGTAAAAGAGTCATTAAATTACTTAAATTAACTTTTATTTATTAACCTTAAATTTATTTATTTATTAACCTTTATTAACCTTAATTTTTATTCTTTGTTGTTAGCTACTCTGGCCCCTACTTAGTCAGACATTTGTAAACTAGCAATAAAAAAGAGATAAACAGAAATCTAGAAACTGAACAGGAAAACTGCTGACCCCATCTAAGGAAACCCATGTCCTTGACCATGTCCGTGATAGTCAGAATCATGCCAAATAGTTTTTAGATTATAATTCTCAGGATATGTTACAGAAATTATCTGCTGTTCTCAACAGTGCAGTCATGAAATACCACAGAGCAGAACAAGCAGTATCTTGAAATTCCAAAGATTTTGGGAATTTTTGCAGCACATCCCTAAATCATAGTACTTATAGAAAGAACGTAATAAATTGTTGGCCAAAGAAACTTCCTATAAACATTCTACAAGACAACACTAGACAGAAATATATTTCTATTAAAATTTTCTTAGTAAGACCCTGTATAAGTTAGTCCTTTGAAATTTATCATTCTCCTTGAGAACTTTTCTTTTCAAAAAGTTCTGGAAGCCAACTGCCTAAGGAAAATCAGAGTCTTAATAATACATAGTATCCTGGAAGCACCTGGGTGGCTCAGTCGGTGAAGCATCCAACGTCAGCTCAGGTCATGATCTCAGGGCCTGTGGGTTCCAGCCCCGCATCAGGCTCTGTGTTGACAGCTCAGAGCCTGGAGCCTGCTTCAGATTCTGTGTCTCCCTCTCTCTCTGCCCTTCCCCCCGGCTTATGCTCTGTCTCTCTCCCTCTCTCAAAAATAAACTTTAAAAATTAAAAAAAATAATGGTATCCTTCCCATGCGTACTCCCCAATAATAAACAAAATTGAGGCACTAAATATGTTTCATTCTAGCTCATTCACAAGTTCTGATTTTTTTTTTCCTCCAACTTCTTTATTATTCAACCAAGACAGTTCGAATATACTTACTTAAATTTAGACACTTTTTAACTTCTGTTAACCACTGAACAGTTTGCTATTATATAGTCAAAACATCAACATCTTTTAGGTTTGCAGTCTTCAGTACAAGTTAAGGCAATCATGTAACATTCTGGTAAATTATAGCAAATATCACACTGAAGTTTATTTCTTGTTCATGTTCTACAAACATCTCTAATTCACAAAATTTCACTAATTTTATAATTTCCTCAAGCAGAGATGTGAAGGCTACGGAAAACTGAAAATGTGCCTTATAACTTCAGTAAACTTTATGAACCTCAACTGTAGCAAAGATAATGAAAACATGTACCAAATTAATGTCACTTGTGACTTGTCACATTTGGTGACATTTGGTGACATTCCAAAGTCACCAAAGCCATTCTTTAATATTCAACAAAAATTGGAATTGCAGGGTTTCATGTGTGCGTGTTTAAATGTCAGGGTGGTATGGTCCTTTTTGGATGCATGGCTGTTGAAAGCTGAGTTGTACAAAAGAAATTTTTAGAGAACAGAGGCTTTTCTTTACATATTTATTCTCAGAGCCTGCCCTTCATCTCATTTTGGTTTTCCACATTGATCCAATTGTAGCACTTCCTGGAGAGAGCTATGTTCTAATCAGCAACATCAGGAAGAGAATTGGACAAAGCAAAAGGAGAAAATGCAGATCTTCTCATGTCATGTCTCTTTGAAAACAGAGAATACATTCTAAATTATCAGGCAATATAAGTCACAATCTGACTTTTAGTAATTTTTACCTGTAATAGATATGAGCAGGAAACATGGTATGAGTCCATCATCTACTCAATAGGTACACGATTTCTTTTGAGGTGAATACCCTTTTAGCAGAATTTCACTTTGTTCCCTGTCCCATATAGTTGTGCTGACCTTAAAACCTCATTAGTAGGCTATTCAGGAAATCTCCACCGAACGGTGGATCAAGGCAGAAACAATCCCGAGATCCTAAATTACCTAACATTACTTCCCGTTAAGGATTTTCTCCTTACGGTAGCTGAACAGCTACTGAGCTAAAGCAGCCATGCTGACTCCCCAAAGACAATGGTCCGGACCCCTAAATGAAACGCCTGCAACCCTCTTGGGTCGCCCAAAGAGAAGGAATCAATCCTTTAAAATAACTCGGACTACCTATAGTCCCCTCCCCCAAACCAGAAAACCGAACATTTTCCAAGCCAGCACTGCCTGGACGTGACCTCCCACAGGATGGCAATCCGGGCAGACTGCGGCCACAGGAGGTGACCCGCCCACACGCCACGCCTACTTCTGCTTCTTCAGGGATCTGGGCGCTTGGGGCACCGGGGGGCGAGGCATCTTGAAATAAACCTTGACCAAGTCGTAGATGAACCACTGCAGCGCCGTCAGGGTGCCGATCATTATGATGCGCGCGAACAGGCCCTTCCACGCACCCGCGAACCCCAGCCTCTGGAGAACTCCCAAGGCCGAACTGCCCTTCTCCTTGTTCAAGACGGACACGACGGAATCGGCCGGGTGGGACACGGCGGCGCAGAAGACGCCGGCGAGGTAGCCGGCCACGAAGGTCACGGCCAGCTGCTCGGCCTTGGTGCACTGGCTCTGGGGCTTGGGAACGACGTGCTTGTAGAGCGCCTCCACCGTGCGCTCGAAGCAGGCGAACTTCATCATGGTGTAGGGGATCTGGCGCGGCCACAGCGGCGCCACGCCCTTGTAGAAGGCCCGCAGGCCCTCCTCGCCATACACGCGCGGCGCGCAGCGTGTCCGCGAAGCCCGGCTGCGTCTGGATGCACACCTTCACCGCCTCCATGGGGGGCAGCGCCACGTCGGCGAAGAACTCGGCGCTGGCCGACGCCGCCAGGTACAGGCCGGTCTCCACCTGTACGCCTTCTCCGGGCCCAGCAGCTCGGCGTAGCGGATCTTGAAGACCTCGTAGAGGCCGAACTTGAACAGGCCCTGCAGGGAGTAGCCCAGGAAGGTCGGGGCCCAGCCTCGGGCCAGGCCGCGCAGCCCGTCATCGCGCAGCGTCACGCCGAAGCCGCTGACGATGCCCCCGTACTTGGCGGGGTCCACCTGCATGCGGCACTTGACCAGGTCCAGGGGCACGATGGCCGTGTGCCTCAGCCCGCAGCTCAGCATGCCGCCCAGGCCGCACAGCAGCAGGTATCTCGCGGAGCCATACCCATAGCTCTGCTCCTCTGCGGCCACCGCCGCCCACAGCCTGCCCTGGAGCGGGCCCCAGCTTCTGGCCTGCGGGACTCGGCAACCGGTGGCGTCACGCATGACCGTGTCCGCCCAAGTCCCTCACCTTCCTCGGCGAGAGCTCTTTCCCCTCGGGGGCCAAGGCCAGGCATGCAGGTTTCGTGAGCTTCCCGCGCGTGCGCGCCTCCGCGAACCCAACGGTCGGCGTCCACGGAGCTGCTGCCAGCGCTCGACAGGCGCCTGCGCATCCCCTACCAGCTGGGTTAGCTGGAGGCCAGAGGCCTCACCTTGCCCCTCACCTCCAGGACCGCCCTCCGCCCCTCCCTCACACCTTTAGCCCAGTGGGCTTCTGGTACCGGCAGGAGCCCCGCCCCTCAGCCCTCCTTAGCCAATGGGCAGTGGTCCGTAGATCTCACCTTGAGCAGTAAGGCTTTGCGTGCCCTGGTGACTTCTGCGCAGCTCAGCTGCCTAGTCCTCTACAATGATGCTAAAAAAGTAAATCAATAGGTACAGACATGAGTAAACACAGGAATAGGCGAGCAAATACAAGAGGAGTTGGGCGAGGGGCCGAAGAATCGCCATGCACCGTTGCCTTCCTGAGATACCTTTCTGGAGGTCTCACGTAATTGTGCCCATGTAGGGCACTAGTCATCTCCATGGCAACAGTGTTCTATGGAGGGAATGGGCAGAGAGAACCAGGACCCTGGTGTTGGAGACCAGCCAGTCCTGCGGCTTCTAGCCTAACATTCTCATCTGGCAGATAGGGATGACATCTCCCCTAGGGCACTCACACCCACATTCCTTTACCCTTCAAGAGTTGCACTGAGGGCTTAGGAAGCATGGAGGTACTCATTAAGTTGGGGGGTGGAGATTCTGTTGATTAGTCTCATTCATTAGGTATTTTTTCATTGACTACTGAATCCCTGGCCTAATTCTGGAGATCACAAAAGTGAGGCAGAAGCCCACACTTCCCTTAGGGAGACTGCAGTCTCATTGGCCTGGAAAATGAGGACTAAGTGACTCCACGTGTAAATCACTAGCATTCACTTGTTCATTCACTCACTGTGGGCTAAGCCTTGTGCAGGGTTAGGGATTTAAGAAAGAGCTAGACTGGGGCACCTGGGTGGCTCAGCCAGGTGAGCATCGGACTCTTGATTTCAGCTCAGGTCATGATCCCAGGATCATGGGATTGAGACTTGCTTACGATTCCCGCCCCGCCCCCCTCTCTCTGAGGAGCTAGATATAGTCCTGCTTATTTCTAAACAAGATTTAAAAATCAGAATTGTGTGGTATTATGATAGGGGTTGGAATAAAGTTCTGCATGAACAATGAGGGAGCAACAAATTCTGTCTCATGAGGTTGAGAAGACTTCTCAGAGGAGATGGCCATGTAGCTAGGTCATGAAGGATGAGTAGGAGTGTGTCACATAAAGTAGATGGAAATGTAAGTCCAGGTTAGGGAAAACATGAATACATGAACTACTGAGGAGGCATGAGCGATCCAACATGGTGGAAACTACAAGGGTTGACTCTAGAAAAATAGAATTGGGTAAAATGAGGGAAAGCTTTAATGCCTTATTCAGCACTTTGATATTTATCCTGTAGGGAGGCTAACATTTCTCAGAAGTGTAATCCATAGACCACCTGCATCAGGATCACCTGGAATGCTTTATTTAAAATCTAAGCTCACACCCCAGACCCTCTGAATGAGAATCTCTGAGGGTAGGAATAGGCAATTTTAATAAGCTCCCTCAGGTGGATTCTTCATTAAACTTTGAAAAACACAGTGTGTAGATGATGGGAGGTCAAAGATTTTTTTAAAGGTTCTCTGATCAAAACTTTCAGCTCTTTATCCTGAACTGCAAATTCATCAAGCTTTACACTTAAGATTAGTGGGCATTAGACACTTTATGTATGTTATACCATATTTTTATTTATTATTTTTGTGAGAGAGAGCACATGTGCATGTGCACACGGGAGAGAGGCAGAGAGAGAGAGAGGGAGAGAACCTTAAGCAGGCTCCATGCTCAGCACAGAACCCTCCATGGGGATCGATCTCACAACCCTGAGATCATGATCTGAGCCGAAATCAAGAGGTGGACACTCAACTGACTGAGCCACCCAGATGCCCCTAACATATATATTTTTTTTAACTAGTGGTATAAAATCCTAATTACAAACTAACCTGACAGAGAGCAGAGGCAAATAAAGATTTTCTCAATCAACAAGTCTTATTGAATTCCTTATTGTAGTCTTTTCTTATATATTTATTTTTGATAGAGAGTCAGGGAAGTGCAGAGAGAGAGAAAAGGAGACAGAGAATCCCAAGCAGGCTCCGCCCAGTCAACACAGAGGCCACTGTGGAGCTCAAACTCATGAACTGTGAGATCATGACCTGAGCTGAAATTAAGAGTTGGACACTTATAGGGTGCCTGGGTGGCTCAGTTTGTTGAGTGTCTGATTTCAGCTCAGGTCATGATCTCATGGCTCATGAGTTTGAGCCCCACATCGGGCTCTGTACTGACAGCTCAGAGCCTGGAGCCTGATTTTGATTCTGTGTCTCCTTTCTCTGTCCCTCCCCCACTCACACTCTGTCTCTCTCTCTCTAAAAAATAAACATTGGGGCACCTGGGTGGCTCAGTCAGTTAAGCGTCCACCTTTGGCTCAGGTCATGATCTCACAGTTCATGAGTTTGAGCCCTGCATCGGGCTCTGTGCTGACAGCTAGCTCAGAGCCTGGAGCCTGTCTTCGGATTCTGTTTCTCTCTCTCTCTCTCTCTCTCTGACCCTCCCTGCTCATGCTGTCTCTCTCTCTCTTTCTCTCTCAAAAATAAATAAAACATTAATAAATAAATAAACATTAAAATTTAAAAAAAAGAGTGGGCCATTTAAACACTGAGCCACCCAGGTGTCTCCTTATCGTAGTCTTCCACCCGTGTTAAAGTACTTGAACAAGGCAAATCGACTAAGGTGGCCTTAATACTTTAGCAGTCTCTGTAAGGAAACCAAAATGTAATCCTGCAAATGTTAAGAAATTGAAAACTAAGGACAGCCAATCGTGAATGGCCAACTAGGCTTTTCCATATAAAGCAAAAAGCCAATCAAATAATTTCTTTGGTTTGCTTTGGCATCTTCTCTATAAAAGTCTCTCCTCTAATTCCTGTCATTGGAGTCTTCAAACTGCTTCCCATTTGGTGCTGCCCAGTTGGAATTGATCTTTGCTCAAATAAACTCTTAAACTTGTAATATGTCTTAGTTTCTCTTTTAATATCAGGAATTTAAGTATGAAAGAGGAGATTCCCTCCCTGACTTATAAGAAAATAACAAAGTGTTAAACTGTCTCATGCTGAATAAATTGGGGTTCCCCAAATATGTTCCTGGGAATACTGGTCCACTTGAAAAAGAGCAGTGGGCGGTCAAACACATTTGACAAGCATTTCATGCCAGAGCCTGCATTCTTTTTTTTTTTTCTTAATTTTTTGTTTGCTTTTTATTTATTTTTGAGAGACAGCACAAGCAGGGGAGGGTCAGAGAGAGAGGGAGACACAGAATCCGAAGCAGGCTCCAGGCTCTGAGCTGTCAGCACAGAGCCCGATGCAGGGCTCTAACCCACAAACTGTGAGATCATGACCTGAGCCGAAGTCAGATACTTAACCGACTGAGCCACCCAGGCGCTCCCCAGAGCCTGCATTCTTAAGCAATATCATCCTCAAGGGGGCAAAAATTATTTCATAGGGGGCAAAAAAACCCCACCTTACTGCAATGACTTGTGGCCCCCCAAAGCTCAACCTACTCACCAAGATCTTGTTCCTTAGTATTTCATTTGGGGGAGGGACAGGTGGGTAGAAAGGAGTGATTAGGGGGATGCCTAAAAAGGCTTCTGGAGCTGGAGGGCCAATAATGAATAAAAGGTTGAGAACACAGCACTAGAACTGTGTCTTGGAGCTTCACAGGGTACATGAACATATTACAGAGTGAGAAGTTTCAGAGTAAAGGACTTTAATGTCTGCTAACTAGTTAACTTAGGCTATCCTCATTTTACTAGGTCCCAGAATCCCTTTCTTATATGATACCTCTTCACATTTCACATATAGTCTCCCATGGAATGTGTGCTGAAACTCTATCAAAAATAGAGCTTGGAGAAAATAAGGAGTAAGGAAGGCAGGAGTTACAATAGCAGGTACCATTTACTTAGGCCTCCATTTCCTAAAGGTGTAACTTGGATGTTTTGTCAACATGTAGCATGAGTCACTTCATGAAAACAGAGGTTAATTGATCTCATTCATGGGAGATACTTGTTCAATACCATTAAAATATTGCTCAAGAAAATGTGCAAGTTGAAGGAAACAATTTAGGAACCTTCTGCACCAGATGTTTTTCACCCTTTTTTCTAGCTGGATGACCTTAGCCAAGTTATTTAGCCTCTTTCTGAGCTTCATTTATTTATTCTTTTTAAAAATCTGTAATTAGGGTTAATTATAGCCAGCTTCAGAGTCATTAAAAGAAGAGATAATGCACACAAAATACCTGGCCCAGTGCCCTGTGCGTTAGTAAGCATTCCATGAATGTCCGTTCTACTACTCACCCGCTTTTTCAGGCCCTCGTTAACGCTCACAGAACTCCTGAGATGCCCCGGGCTCTGCTCTTTCCTTACACTCGAGTGAATGCTTTATTCAGCTAACTAAATTCCAACTGACTGGTGATTTAGGATGGGAACTGAAGAAGTCGTAACTGGCAGAAATGTGAACTTGTTTGACAATGCCCCAGGAGGTGTCACACCATCAAATAGGACAGAGACTGCGCACCCATGGCACAATAATCTGGGCCACCGAGGGGAACAGGACAGACAGGCAGCTGGGCAGCCTTCCTCCCTTCCCAAACAGACCCTCCTGGCCTGGTGCTTTATTCAGTTGAAGTCTAGCTAGGGTGACCAGCGTGTCCCTGTTTGTTCCCAACTTTCCCATTTATAGCACCGAAAGTCCAGGGTCCCCAGAACCCTCTCAGTCCCAGGCAAGTCAGGATGGTTGGTCATGAGACTTTTGAGAGTCTCAGCTGTGCTATCTTGCTGCAGCATAAGAATCACTGGCCTGGGAGCCAGCCACACCTGGGTCCAAATCCTGGCTCATTCCATTTCTAGTAAAATCCTGTAAATGTCATCTAACTTTCTTGAACCTCAGTTTCTTTATCTATAGATTTCATCCTATTCTTTCCTGAATTTGTAATAAACTTCATGTTATCATTAAATTAAATAGCAGTGCTTGAAGCAATCCAGGCCCTCAATGAATGTTAGTTGGGGATCCCCCACTTCCTGAACTCCTTATATGTACCAGAGATTCATTATCTCCTGGGGTGCCATGTGTCTAAAAATCCCTGAAACTTATTTCCAGGAAGGGAGGTGGCCATCGGGCAGCAGGGGGCACTGTTGCCACGAGTCCTCTCCACTCCTCACACCAAAGCAATAAAGCTTTAGTAGACCACTGATCAAAGATGGTTAAACTCGAAATCCACACTTGGTTTTAACTTATCTAAATGTGTCCCACATGCCTGCAATAATGTTCAGGGTGTATCTGGATGATTTGAAATCTTGTACATTTAATTTATAATCCTTCTCACTCCGGGAGGTTTATGATGTGCCAAGGGGTCAAATGTTTATTCCTAGAATTATTTAACCTCAATCAACTAATTATTCTGATGAACTGAATGCTGTTTTTTCTTTTTGCTTGACCAGATTGGAAACAATGACAGGCATTCAACTCAGATTTACTGTAAAACTCGAATAGATTGGGAATTACGGAGTTCCTTAAACTGTCTCTGAAAATAAATATTTCTGATGTGTCTGGCAAGTCGAAGGAGAAAAAGCAACAATCCCCAAACTCATTAAACTAAGTAAGTCTAACCATGTTTAAAGAAAATGTTGTGGGAGGTAGTAATCCCTAGATGCCTAGATGAGCACTGTCCATAACAAATCCTCATGCCTTTTGTTTGCTTGTTTAAGGAACAAGCCTGGTGGTAGTAACTGCTTATCTGGGGTGAGTTCTGGGGAAAAAGGGTATAAATCAAATAATTTTTTATTAGACTTCCAGAGTTCCTAACAATATTGCATGTCCACCGGACTCCATTTATCAGCATGCACATAATTGATCCATGCCCTCTGGTTGAGATCTTAGGAGAATCTGAAGGTTATGTATCTCAGGAATGGTGTAATCTTAGTATAATAACATCCTTCTTTTCTAATTTACATAGTTTTTTACTAGCAATGTATACCTACCAAGATCAATATGAAAATATTCCTATAAAAATAACATTGGTACATCTGAAGGTTCAAAATGCAAACTAGAATTTTATTAGAATCTTCTAGCTGACATATTCTAATAGATAAATATTTCCAATTCTAAAGCCTGATTCAGAGGTTTGATTCCATTAGGTCCTAAATGGCACAGAGTAGACTCAAGTTAGGGAAGGTAATCTGGCCTACATGACGAAGGGGTGTGTCAAAGTGGCCTACAACCCACGACAGTGGTGTAACAGCATAAATTTGACTTACTTTTAACAACCTTGCTCTTTGGAAGTGGAAGAAGGCCTGCACAGACGAATCTCTCCTTCAGTGCTGTCCAGGAAACACACAAGGTGAGACATACGTGTAATTTGAAAATTTCTGACAGCCACATTAAAAAAGTAAACAAAAAAAACCACATTAAAATATGTTATTTAACTTAATCTACTAAAAATATCATTATTTCAATATATAAGCTATAAAAATTATCAATGAGATCTTTTACATTATTTTTTATACTATGTCTTTAAAATCTGGTATTTTATATTTTAAGCACAACTTAATTTGGACTGGCCACACTTCAAAGTGCTCAGTAGCCACAAGGGGGTAAAGCTATGGTATCGGTCGGCTTGGGTTTAATCTGTGCTTGGAGGGCCTGAAGCCACCTGGAAAGATCGAGCAGCTGAATCAAATCTCCTGGTTGGAGGTGGAGATAGTATTTCTTTCTTCTCCCTCCCTACTCCCTTGCCCTTCCTCCTCTTTGATCCCATGTAATTCACGCGTGCGTGTGCCAGATCCGAGACACTGTGCTGGGCATTCTAAATGCACTATAATCCTGCACGAGTTAGAGATCTTCTTTTATTAAAAAAAAAGTATAAAGTAAATGAAATAACTAAATGATGGCAATGATACTATAATGGTTAAGAGAACAGACTTGGAAGCTATTCATACATATTTCTGCCACTTCCTGTATACCTTGGGAAAGAATTTTCTTAACTTCTCTACACCTTAGTTTTATTATTTGCCAAATGGACATAAAAGTATTTCCCTTATAGATGTTCTGTGATTTAAATTTTTTAATGTTTATTTTTGAAGGAAGGGGGGTATTCAAAGCAGGCTCTGCACTGCCAGCAGAGAGTCCAATGCACAGCTTGAACACAGGAACTGTGAAATCATCACCTGAGCCAAAGTCTGACGCTTAACCAACTGAGCCACCATGGCACCCCTGGATGTCCTATGATTTATTTTTTGTAAAAAAGTTTTTAAATGTCTTTTATTTATTTTTGAGAGACAGAGAGAGACAGTGCGAGCAGGGGAGGGTCAGAGAGAGGGAGACACAGAATCCAAAGCAGGTTCCAGGCTCCGAGCTAGCTGTCAGCACAGAGCCTGACACGGGGCTCGAACCCACAAACTGTGAGATCAGGCCCTGAGCTGAAGCCAAAGGCTTAACTGACTGAGCCACCCAGGTGCCCCTGTCCTGTGATTTAAATGAGATCACGCCTATGTTGGGGAGGAAAAAATTTTATCTTTCAGGGTTTCTTCTGGCTGGTCTAAGAATTAAATTGACATGAGGTAGACGGACAAGAGAAAAACAAATTTAGTTTTGTTATGTGTGGACCTCCCCATGGAGGATTAATAATGTTAAGGTTAAATGATGTATATTCGCCATCCTGAGCGAAGGAATGGGACAGGGGCCTGGGACTTCAGAGGGGAGGAGGACAGTTCGTAGGCCAATAAGAAGAGCAGATTGGTAACCAGCTGTTTGCCCCGCCGTACAGATGGGTCATTAAGATAAAACTTCTCTCTGGTAATAACTCTTATTCTGGCAAAGCCCCTCAACTCAGATTCTTCTAGTTAAGGAAGGGTGGAAAGTTTCTCTTAGACTTGCAGGGTCTTAATTGCTGTCAGCTCAAAATAGTCCACATGCCAAAGTAGCACATTTTGGGGAGACTTGTTCTGAACCCCTTCACCTGCAAAGCTGTGGGCATTCATTAAATATTAATAATATTGTTTGGGATAAATGTGGGCTACTTCGGAATTTGTAGCACTGTATACAAATATTATTGCCACTGCTGGTCCTACTGAGGTGCAAAGAAGTGATGTAGCCAAGGAAACACAGCTAATGGGCAGTGATCAGGTTCTCACCCAGTTTGTCTATCTTGAAGGCAGTATTTCTTATCGTAATATGGACTGAATGTATACTGCTGCTGTGACAGAAAATGAAAATATCTCTTAAAAGATAAATTCCTGATATCTGCTTGCCATTCTCATAGAAGCAGAATTCAGGGGGAAAATCTGGGTTTTGGATAAGTAAGAATTTACTGTTTTGTTTTGTTTTTGCATAAATAAGAATTTACTGTTGTAAGATACTAAACAAGGAACATGCATGTAAAGGAAAATTAAATTTCTTTGCTCCCTTCTTTTTGACTCTCATTAGGAAACAATGCCTTGCATATATTGGCACTAAATTCATGCATGTTGTGGGGCGCCTGGGTGGCTCAGCTGGTTAAGCCTCTGACATGGGCTCAGGTCATGATTACTCAGTTTGTGAATTTGAGCCCTGTGTCTGGCTTTGTGCTGACAGCTCAGAACTTGGAGCCTGCTTCGGATTCTGTGTGTCCCTCTCACCCCCCAGCCCCACTTGTTCTCTGCCTCTCTGTCTCTCTCTCTCTCTCAAAACAAACAAACAAAAAAATATTTTAAGAAATTAATGCATGTTGTATTCAACCAAATTTGCAGTTTACTAAAGGAGAGAGATATTAAGGCCTTTATTCCCTATTAACAATGTATTTATAGAGACATGTGCCTCTCATCTTTTAAGACAAAACTAGTACTACAAAAGTACGTGTAACAGTTATATGTAAAAGTTTCTGTGTGTAAGAATATTTTTTTCATCAAATTGGCAAGTGAAAACAAACCAAAACAAATGCCAGTACTATTGGGTCTAACGCAGTTAACCGTACCACTTCGAGCCCTCTCTGCCCAGATTGTGTACTTTTCATCTGCTCCACAGAAGTGTTTGTTCTTGGCTTTACCTACAAAACCTCTTTGACTGCTTTGTTTGATTTCAGTCACTCTCTTTTTCTGTCACTGTTTTGTCTTCCATCGAGGCTGAGATTCCTAGGGGAGGTCACATGAATCCGTGAGCAGGGTTGCAGGGTTAGGATAAACAAGCCTGGCTAGCATAGCTCAGGGCCCTGGCTAGCTTCGTGTGCTCCGCCTGGAAGAGCCACCCCAAGGAAAACCATACTCAACTTCGTTTTAATCTTGCAAGGCCTATGTGAGCCCTGGTTACTTACTGTTCTACTTTCTGAAAGAAAAACTCAGGGCAGGGACATGTTTGAATGTGTGGGTTCTAGTTTGGGCTGGCTCTGCTATATCATTCCTCTCCGTAATCTTAGACAGTGACACCCATAACTTCCCCACAAGGACTCCCTCCTCGATCTGGCTACTGTTTAACTTCTAGTCCTTATCTCCCTGACGTCCCTGGACTAGAGCCACATTGCAGGCCTTCAGACATGCTGTTCCCTCTGCCTGACACCGCTCTCTTCTGCCCCTGCACCTAATTCCTACTCATCCTTTCAGCCTCAGCTTGGAAATTGGCCCCTGAAGGGAGCTGATTTCTTTTTTTTTTTTTTTAATCTATTTATTTTTGAGAATGAGAGAGAGAAGGACAGAGTGTGAGTTGGGGAGGGGCAGACAGAGTAGACACAGACTCCAAAGCAGGCTCCAGGCTCTGAGCTGTCAGCACAAAGTCCTATATGGGGCTCGAACTCACAAGCTGTGAGACCATGATCTGAGCCGAAGTCAGACCCTTAAGTGACTGACCCACCCAGGTGCCCGGGAGCTGATTTCTTGATTGAGGCTAGGCCCTCTATGGGTTCCCATAGAATCCTGGTTCTCTCCGCATGCCCCTGCCCCACATTATTCCCCAGCTTCCATCTGGAATGATCTGCTCACTGTCTGGTTTGCCGGCTAGAATGTAAGCCTAAAGGTAAGGATCCTGTCTTTTTTATTTACTTCCGTGTCACTTATACTTAGCACATAGTTGGCACTCAATAAATAAAGGCTGTGGGTGAAGAAAAGCAACTAATACACAGGGCATCTTAGAAAGTTTCCCTAGAGTGATACCACCTCCCCGCCTTTTGCCCCAATTATAATGGGATATGTAATGAGACAAACATTTCTATTCATCACTAAGGCTTTCTTGGGGGAGAGCACTGTGTTTATTTAGAAGAAATATTGAATTAGCAGATATAAGGATATGGACTTTGAAGATAAGATTTTCTGGTTTTGAATCACAGCTCTGCCACTCAATGGCTGTAAAACCCTGGGCAAGTTACTTCTCTAGGCCTCCGTTTCTTCATGTGTAAAATGGGGGTGAACATAACAGCACCTACCTCAGAGGACTGTTGTAAGGATTATATGAATTAATACACACAAAGAACTGAAGAATTACTGCATATATTAACAGTAAGTACTAGCAATGATCATTACTTTTATTAAACCCTTAGAGGTTGGGGGTGAGCTCAAGGAACCAAAGCTGATCACCAAATAATGCTTTGCAGGAGAGTGGTCCTGTTCACCATGGGTTTTCTGTTTTATATGTTTGAGGAGAGTTGCTGAAGCCAAGCTGATTTACTATGCCAATTAGAGATGAGATAATTTTGACATTGGCAGGAGAGGGAGGCAAGATCCATTTGTACATTCAACAAATATTTACTGAATGTCTATTTTGTGCTAGACATAGAGGAAAATAATATAGTCACAGCTGTTACAGAGCTCCCAAAAATTCAAGAAAGAAGAGAGAAGCTAGAGAGACTGGGGGCTGGGATGGGGGAGGGGGTGCTGCGGGGCAGACCAGTGTGGGTATAGCACAGCAGAGGAGGATGCTGAGAGAACAGAAATGCTAAGGCAGGATTTTAAAGCGTCTGCTATAGGATATGTCATGTAAATCCTCCCCTCCACCCCCCTACAAAATCTTCAATAAAATTTTCATGGCTCACTGGAGAGAGCCTGAAGAAGGGAAAGATAGCAGATATCTGGGTTATAACTGTTAGGGGAAAGAAGCCATAGGCAACAAAGCCCTTCCTTACTCTTGTGTACTACCAGTAAGGAGGCCTTACCGTGTGTGCAATACTTAATGATTATAAATGATGCCTCCATGCGATGTATAACCCAAGACTCTTTACTGTGAATACAAATTAAACAGTACCAATAGCAATCATATTAACTGAAAAGAAGAGGCATTATTCAAGACAGAAAACTTGGGACTTCCAGGGAAAAGGAGCCTTGAACCTGGGAGTCACATATGACCATCAACCAGCCCCTTTGTGCTTAATTAGTCACACTGGTGATTCTTCAGCAACTATGCCTTGTTATTATTTTTTTAATGTCTATTTTTGAGAGAGAGAGAGAGAGAGTGCTGGGGAGGGGCAAAGATGGAGGCAGATAGAGGATCCAAAGCAGGCTCTGACAGCAGCAAGTCTGATGCGGGGCTTGAACCCAGGAACCATGAGATCATGACCTGAGCCGAAATTGGATGCTCAACAACTGAGCCACCCAGGTTCCCCAATGACTTGTTGTTTTATAAACCACTGCTTAGGAGGATGCAGTCGTTCTTATAAATACACTAAGGTTTAGGTGCGGGGAAAGAAGGGATCCACTATATACTTAAGGCTCCCATCCTTTTCTGACTTCCAGTTTTTCACTTTTACCATCCTTTAAAATAACAATTTAAGGAAATGTATATATCTCTTAAAAAAAAAAAAGCAGCAACCTAAGAAGTAATCAGTCATCAAACTAAATAAACCAAAACTATCAATTTGCCTGAATTTCCAAGAGTGAAGTAAATAAAGCTCTGTTGGAATTTACCTACACAAATTAAGACTTTCCAGGGAAGAGAGAAATAAACTAGTCTTTTTTTCCCCTCTTAGATTTGTTTACTGTGTAAACGCTGGGGTTTTTGCATCTTTGTAATGTGACTACTGATTAAAAAGATATATGGTTGTTTATTGATGTTCTCAAAGCATGATGCAAATTCACATCACCTTGGGTATATTTTGCCCCTCAAGCTACGAAGTAAATATGGAAGCATTTTGTAGTTAACAAGACCAAAATATGTTAATTCAAATAGTTGGCTTTGAATAGGATTTTCCTTTAAATCATTAATAGGAAAATGAAGAGAGCTTGGGTGGTCAAGCATGAAGTGTAAATGAGAGTAGTTTTCTTTTTTGTCTCACCATCCGATGTTATTTGATGTTAAAATTTAAATTTGATAATGCAGAATATGACCTTATCATGAAACTGCAGCTTATGCCCCAGATTTTTTGATAGCAGTACTGAAACCATGATTTTTAAGTACCAATTTTAATGACAAGTGCAGTGAAAAAATTAGACATTTTTGAATTGGTGGAGTCAGAAAAAGAGCTTGCCCATCTTTTTATCTATAGGACCATATTTTTTTAAATCAAAAACTAAGATAGAGGGTGTTAGAGCAGAGCAGATACAAACCTAGATCTCTTTAAATGGCTGTAAAATTACCAGTGAAATTCCTGAAGGGCCAAATAATACAGGAAGCATACACTTTTGCCCTCTTATTAAAATGAGGAATATATTTCTTTCAAACAGAAAAGGACCTTACAAACCTCTTTTCAGCTTTCTGTATCAGCCTCTGAGAGGCAACCATTTCCTATTGTCAGGTGGCTGGTGAGAAGTGCAAAGGACAGCTGCCACCAAGAGCTCAGGAAAATCAAGGTGGACACCAGGCCTTGTCGTCTACCATTCTGCTACCAGAAAAAAATTTCAGAAAACGGTCAGTTTAAAACACACACATTTGGCAAACCATGCAGTATTTAATACATAGTAGCAGAATATTTACTATTGAACCTTGAAAAGATGCGACTTCTTTGTGTGCAATCTTTCATTTATGCAAGTGAGAGGGTTTACTTTTTTTTTAATATTTTTACATTGTAGTACTTGTTTTGCTTGTTGGTGGTGTTTGCTTATTTAATACATTCCGTCAAGGACAGAAAAAGAAAAGAAAAGAAAAGAAAAGAAAAGAAAAGAAAAGAAAAGAAAAGAAAAGAAAAGAAAAGAAAAGAAAAGAAAAGAAAAAGAAGGAAGGAAGGACACTCTTCCAACATGAAAAAAAATAAATAAACACACACATTTTAGTCAGGTTTTAAGTGTAACTATCTCCTTAAGTATGACTGATCCTATGATTATAAGCTTTTCAACTTAGGTGTTAGTAACCCATTTTTTTTTCTATTTCGGGGGCCTAAAAAAAACCCCTCAGAGTGGCATAAATTTCTATCAAACAAGAAAATGAATTAAGTAGCATTCTAAAACTATGAAATTTATGCCAGTTTTCAGGTGTCCCAAGATTTAGCCTGTTGTATAGGAATAGCTAAATTCACAACAACGTTAAGAAATGTGGGGTGCCTGGGTGGCTCAGACCCTTGAGCATCTGACTTCAGCTTAGGTCATGATCTCACGGTTTGTGAGTTCCAGCCCCGCTGTGCTGACAGCTTGCTCAGAGCCTGGAGCCTGCTTCGATTCTGTGTCTCTTCCTCTCTCTGCCCCTCCCCCGTTTGCACTGTCTCGGTCTCTCCATAATAAATAAATGTAAAAAATTTAAAAAAGCTCATGCTAAAATGCCCTGTCACAAATATGCTTTACTTTGTGAGGCACTGACATCCAGAAATGCATTTCTATACCAACAAGCGTCTCCTTTAAGGGCAGGCCCTTGAGTAACTATCGCACTGCATGGAACTCTTGAGAATATTCTGGAAGCCTCACTGTGAACCGCTGCTGCTCAGCAGGAGAGAGAAATGAAATTCAGCAGAAGCAGCAACTTTTGGAAGGAGAAACACGGTTTTCCTCCTAGAATGCTTTTCTCTTGGAATGGGTTTACTGTGAGCTCTGCTCCTCTGGTGCTTTAAATCTGTGGACCGTTGAATGTCACCCCGCCTTTTCTGAAGTTACAAAAATACTTTCTGTCCGCCCTGTGGCGGGAATAGAAAGTTTGGAAAATTAAATGCGTAACACTTCAGATAACCCAAATGACATACATGCAACAGCATTCCATGAAGAACTTAATCAACTCAATCCTTTGCATGTAATTAACCAAGGCACACAAAGTCTCCAAATTCTGCACTCCAAAAAAGGAGGGAAAATGCAAGGGTCCTGCAGCAGTTCCCGGGACCTACAGAGAACTTTGTTACAAGTGTATCCAAAGTCCCCAGCAGCAGAGACTTGTGGGGCGCCGCTTATCACCGCCGCACTCGCTCTGCAGCTCCCAGAGGTGGCGGTTGTGCTATGAAGGCAGACCCTGCCAAGCTGGACGACAAGATGCTGCGCACCCCCAAATGCTCCAGGTGCCGGAACCATGGCTTTCTGGTCCCGGTCAAGGGCCATGCGGGCAAGTGCCAGTGGAAGCTGTGCACTTGCGGTAAGTGCTGCCTGATCACCGAGCGCCAGAAGATCATGGCTGCGCAGAAGATGCTCAAGAAGCAGGCCTCCGAGGAGGAGGAGGAGGAGAGGGGCCTTGTC